>NC_092213.1:70529556-70625218 GCF_043381705.1 Parasteatoda tepidariorum | reverse complement strand
GGCGTTGTTTGACAAGGTCGGGCATAAACATAATTTTAGGAAAAAATGTACTAGGTAAAAATGTATTTAGTAAAAAATGTATTAAGACAAAAATGTATTATTAGTGAGATCAAAAAGAAAATTGAAAAACGTAATAACAAAATCCAACAATTTTTATTTAAAATGTATTAAACAAATGCATAAAACTCGGAAATGAATGAAAATAACTTCCAAATTAATATTTTTATTCATTTTGCAAAATAATTGCATTTTGACAGCATTTTTTTAAATTTTTTTTTAGAAAGCTTACCGAGTTTTAGAAAAAAGTAACGATTTCATTCGACATTTCCGTTACAAATACTTGTACTTTTTCCCTAAAAAAGTAACGAAAGTACAAGTAAAAGTACTAAATTTAAAAAGTAACGAAGTACAAGTAAAAGTACGTACTTTTTACTTGTACCGCCGGTACAAGTAACGAAAGTAAAAGTACTGCCATATATGCTTGTGACAATAAAAATATAACATCGAAATCGATTGAATGTTGAACATGATATACACGTTGCTTTGTCGAAAACCAGCCCCCAATTAAATTTATTAATTAAGGAAAAGCAGCAGCAACCTTCACATTAAAAATTTTAATTTTAAAAATTTTGTATACTATTAAAAAAATAAAATTAAATATTTTCTAATAATTTATGTTTTTGCAATTATTTTTTTTTCACAGGGGGGTGGTCCATGACTTCTTAAAAATTTTTAAAAGTGGTCCATTATATCAAAAAGGTTAAGAAACACTGGTTTAAAGGGTTGACCTCTAATATCTCCTGGTCCAAAGCTCCTGGTTCAAAAACACACTGAGTTATAAATAAATCATATGTATGTTATAAAAAGGTTATAAGTAAAATTATCATCACCACCATTTTACTCCCCAAAATTATTAGTAAAAAAAAAGAAAAAAAAACTCCCACATCATTTCAGATTGTCGTAAAATTTAAATAAAAATGGCCTCTGACTAGTTTAGGTCACCAGTGACCACTGTTGCCTCACTGACCACTCTGACTTACGCATTTGCACCTAGTGCATGAAATCAAAAGATTTCAATCGCCACCAGAACAGTTTAGAGGCCTTCTAAAGAAGAATTCCCTATCAAACGGGAATTATTTTCACTCAATGAATTATTACAGAAAAAAAAATGATAGAAGTCTTCCTAATTCCAGATTAATGGATACACAAATTTTACTTATAAGTATTAAATTAAACCTTGAGAATTGCTATTTTAAAAATTAAAAAAAATAAATAAATACTGAGATTGTAAAACTGGCGATTTACATCAAATTTCGATTTCTTTCTATTTATTTATTTTCTGTAGCTTTCCATCAGTGAAAGCCGATTAATAAAATTGGTTTTCAGATCTGTTAAGCGATTAATTTATTGCCTGCTAATTTCAGATAGAAGTGAAAATACTTTTAGTATCTTTGAATAATATACTTTTTTGAAAGATATTATTTTTTTGAATGCAATTTTTATTTTATTTTATAACCGGCCATGAACAACCGACTAAACGTTGAGTTTGCGACTATCAATGTTCAACTTCGTAGCTTTGTAATTTTGAACCCTGCCCTGAAAACAAGGTAGCTCCCACACTTGCCTTCTCGGAAGACTTCGGGCTAATCTGAATTTGAGTAACATGCAGAGTAAAAATCACGAAAACCTCCCGTGGTAAGCCGGACGGAAAAGGAACTCTAACCCATGATCCGTCTACCACTGAGGATATTTTTCGTCGGCATTGTGATCGGTGGGAGGTAGGTGCGGAATCTGCATCAACCGGCCATTGCCGGGATTCGAACCTCGGTCATTTCATTGGGTGGCAAACACTCTATCCCTAGATCCCTTTCGGTTCCCTTCAAATACATTATAATCTCTCTTCCGTTTGCTTTCGTAAAACGTCGGGATTTGATTTTAAACTGGGAACAGCAAAGACGTCAGCAAAATACTCCGTTTCGCGATTTGACGTTTGACCTTGCTGCCTTCTGCGACTTTGCTCTGAACACTTAGCATTAATAGTTTTATTGAAGAGCAGAAATGTAGAAATCAGTGTATTCCGGCTACCTAAAATCCCGCAGTAGACTGATCCCAGCAGATCACCGGAGTCAAGCATCACTGGCTGCGGTCAGTTTGCTGGTGGGTGACCACTTGGATCAGTCTTCGTAAAGACTGAGGGTGTGCGGTATTGGTCCTCGTTAAACTGTTCTACAGTAAAGTGCTCGACTTCGCGTGTAGGTGGTCGGGCTTCCGAAGCGAGGATGCTATCCCCTCTGCAGATTATCAAAATTGTGATGGCTTGTCTTCGGATCATTCTCAGGGATGTTTCCCAGGCCGTCGCTGGCCAATAGCCCATTGTGCAAATCTAGTGCGACGTAGATTAACTACAACAGCAACCGGGTACTTAAACTTTTATAAAGATCACTGCTCGACTAACTTCCGAAGCTTCTAAACTATCATACCATTTTTAAATATTTCTGTGATCTACAAACCAAAAGAACTATCCACTAAGGAATTAAGGCTAATCAACTGGAACATTAACTAGATTTATTTAAAAATGTTCCAACGAGCTACTAGTAGATCGCGATCGATAGTTTGGTGATCACTTTTGTATACAGATTGAAGGTGATCACTTTTGTAGGATTTAAAATAGGGCACAAACTCGCTGTCTTGAGGAGAAAATGTTATTATATAAATAAAGTGAAAAAAACGAGAATTTGGTATGTGATCCTACCTTAAGAAAAACATCAGTGTAGGGTATACCGGGCAGTGGCACTTAATTAGACTTAGTATATACAGTCAATTCGCTATAACTCGAAGTACGATAACTCAAATATTACTATAACTCGATTTTTTTATGAAGTCCCGATCCTTTTTTCTTCAATTTCATGTTAATTATTCTCGATCACTCGAATTTTACTCCCTTTAACTCGATTTTTTTGGATCGTTTAAAGCAAGAAAAAAAAACCTAGGAGCTGATATCTTGCCCCTCCCTTTACAACACACACACAATGTCATTCGCACTCTTCAATGAGAAGCTGAAGCTGTCCCTCTTGAAATATGCGAACAGTGGTTAAATGAAACGTTACCAAATTTACTTCAAGGATGCAGTTAAAATAATGTTTTCAATATTGATGAAATGGTTTTTTTTTTAAATGTCTTCCAAATATGACTATGGTGTTTAAGGATGAAAACTGCTTAGGGGGTAAAATGAGCAAGGAGCGTTTGACTGTCCTAGTTTGAGGAAATGCGTTTGGGACAGAGAAATTGTCCTTACTTGTTATCGAAAAATACCGAAATCCCCGATGTTTCAAGAATGTAAAAAAGTATCCTTTGGATTACAAGTCTAACAAAAAGTTTTGGATGACATCAGTTTTATTTGAAGACTATGTCAGAAAATTGGATCGGAAATTCTTCGGTAAAAAAAGAAAAGTAATGCACAGCGCATAGTGATCTACCTAATTTGAAAGCAGTGAACTTGCAGTTTCTCCCGCCAAACACAATAGCAAAGTTGCAGTCGATGGATCAGGGTATCATAAAGTGCTTCAAACAGTCTAATCGTAAATGGCTTGTCAGAAAAATGATCTTAAATATTGTAAGCATTTAGAAGATTTGTAATTAATAAGCATTAATTAATTAATCCGACAATATTTAAGTGCAAAACCGAAACTAACGGTAAGTCGAACTTCCGATATGTCAAAGTTTTGTGTCAGTCCTATCAGTTTCGAGTTATCGCGAATTCACTGTATTTCGAACATGTACCAAAGCTATTATGTGATTTGCAACATTCACCGTTGAAAGTCAACACCGCTGAATGCCACCAATTTCGGTCATTTTCAGCAACATATGTAAATGTTATATCCATTATCATTATATCCATTATAAATAAAAATGGATATAAATGGATTGGTCTAACTTGCTACGATTTTTAATACGTAAATATATATTTGCTCTGAAGTTTCGTACGAATGCATTTCATGGTTATCTACTATTTCGAAAGAAATTTTTTTAAATATTTATAGCATAAAATCTTTGCTTCGTTAAAATAGAAAAAATACCAATATTCACGACGAGATCTAGATCCGGGGTTTCCAACTTACATGAGGCCCGGGGGTCGTAATTAAAAACACCAATGAAATGGCGGGCCGCAACTTTATCGAAATTTTATATAGGACTCTTTTATGTTTGAAGGAATGTTAAATATTACTGTCAGATTTTTATAAAGTTGTATAAAACAAACGTATGGAATTATAAATTAAAATTAGAAGTAGATTATTGAGCAACATAGACGATTATTTTTGTATTTGAATAAATATTTTCTTGGATGCAAAAGCTGAGAAAAAAAATTTTCTTGCGCTGTTGGTATGTTAAATTTCGCAGAAACGAAAAAATTAGGTTTTTTTAACGAAGCAAAAGTATTTTAAACCCATATAGACTTTTTACGAAAATTGTCCGCAAAAAATGACAACTAATATATTTTAATTTTCGGACCACAAAAAGTTATATTATCAAAACACAGCGTGAATAACATGCTTTACAATAAATATTAAATATGGGAGAATTATTAACAATGATAATATCGCGATAATTATCGACAAAGATAAGTATCGAATATGGTTATATCGTAATGATTATTGTCAATGTTATTTACCAAACACGATAATATCTTGGCAACTATCGTCAACGATATAAATATCAAATAAGAAACTATTTTAATAATTATTGACTACGATGCTATAGTGATTACCGAGTATACTTTATCGATGAATTATGGGTATAATGACTATTTTTTAAAACAAAGTATGTTTAAAAAAATTGTTTATAAAAATGTTTTTTCTTCATTTGTTTTACAAAAATATTATCAAACGTAAATTAGTTAAATGGGAAAATATTGCGATGCATAGAGAAACAGTGATATTTTTTAGCGATGAATAGCGATTTAAAAATTTCCTTGACGCCCAGCAAAATGAAATTTGGCAATTTTAATTTTATTATTTTTTTTAAGTTTTTATATTTATCGAATGTATTATTAGAATTAATTAAAAAGTCTCGTTTTTTTTTTTTTCAATGAAAGAATATTATGTAAAACAAAAATATTCGTAACTATGCAAGATCTAATCGCTGTTTTCGTTTATTTACATGAGAACAGGTTGTTCGAAAGCGTCACTATATTCTTATCATTTGCTATCTCACAAATCCAAGAGGCGCGAGTTTGATCTTTACTATTACGTCTTTAAAAGCCACAATCAAAACAAATGATTTATCAGACCAAAATCGATTGACGGAAAAATTTTTGCTCGAAATTTTAACTCCAACCTTGAAGGAGCCTGGATACAGAGAAGTCCCTGCAAGGATTGGATATTTGGAACACTCCTTCAGAATCCCGTTCTCTGATTGGTTTAGCTTTCTCTGTATTTAAACATGCAACCTGATTTTTGTTACAGAATTCAATGGAAACTGAGAGAGTAAGTACAATATTGTATCTCTTGTAAAAATATTAAATTCTCAATTACTTTTTTCGCAAAAATTGATCACTGTTCTTGTTAACGAATGCTAGTTTGTTATTAAAGTTTAATTTTTTGTTTCGGAGGAAATTTAATGTTGTTTTTGCTGTGTAATTTATATTTATTTGATTTTATTTTTTCAAGATGTCTACCTTCGGGTTATTATTTTGCATGAGCTATTCATGAATATACCTTTCTCGTTCCTTATGCCCCTGAATAATTATCTAAAAATTCTTCCTGGTATCTGTTGCGCGTATTGTTCGAATTAATAACTTTCCCACCGCTGTAAGTAATTTTTTCTCATTGTTAAAATGGATGTTATTACAATAATAATTGTATGCTCCATATTTATGTTGCCGTAAGTTATTTTGGCATGACCTATTTAAGAATGAGCTGTACTTGTTTACGATTTCGCTGTATAATTTTTTGTGAGCTTTGCTTTTAACTGTGTTTTAATTCATATTTAACTAACATCGTATATCTTCTCAGGTCGATAGTCGCGGGCAGTTTTAATCAATCAATAAAATCGAAGTGTAGCTTTAGATTTGTAATAAACTATTGAATGCTTACTATCATTATTTTTTAATTAGAATTTATCCAGCCTATTTATTCCTTGAAGTTCGTTTTGTTAAGAAAGCTTGTACTTATTTTTTTTAATAAGAATAATTTATTCAGTTTATTTTACCCTTAATTAAAGTTTGTCTCGTTAAGAAAGCTCCTTATTATAACAATAGATTATTCAGCTTATTTATTCCTTAATTTATGTTCTCGTTGAGTTAGCTTATTTTTTAATTAAAAAAAAAAATGGTTAATCTTCTGTGATTTATTCCTTTAATTATATTTATAGTCGTTATAAAAGCTTAAAGTTGATATCTAGAAATTTGAATATTGTCAGGGTAAAAGCTACAATTTTTCTTTACGCCTCGCATTTTTATTAAACAAAATACAAGCTAGTAGTTTGATGTATCTTTTTGTGCTTGTCTACATTTTTGGAGAAATTTAGATGTTAAAATCTAAATTAAGCGAAATAAAATTTAATTTTAAATAAATTTAAAGGAGCTGTTTTAAAGCAATAAGTCGTCACTCTGTTCATTTTGGAATTTTATTTAAATAGAAGTGTAAGGTAACTTTTTTTAAAATATTTCAAAAGTATATAAATATATATTTCTGTTCAATTTATTTTTAAAAATTTGAAATGGGTAATAAAGTCTATTTTAGCAGTATTTTGATTAAAAATATGATTTTAAACAATCAGTACACCATATGTTGGTTTTTCTGGTCTTTCAAAAGCAATTTCTTTCCTCTTGTGTGCCTTGTCTTTAATTTGTTCTTTAAAACGTATCTTTTTTTTCTATTTTTAAAATGTTCCTGTCATACTGTTATGCAACTCCTTTTAGAAGGAAGTTGGACTCTTGCCATAAAGTGTTTTGCAATGAATTTTCAAGTTAATTCCCAAAATAGTATCAAAATTTTTCTTCCATTTTGTTTTGTATTATTCTGAGTATTATCAATAATGAACTACAATGAATCAGTCCACCAAATCTATGTAACCAACAGACACTTTTTTATTGCACAAAGTTTAGGTATTTTTTTAATTATTCAAAATGTGTTATGAATTTCTATTTTTAGTTTTTGGTTTCTTACCAAACTCATCGCTCTTTAACACTCTATTAATTTTAGTGAAATTTTTAATTTGAAAAGCATTAGTTTTTTTCCCCCTAATGTTACTCTACTTAATATAAAATGTGCCTTTTTTTTTTTGTAACTTTAACTTTTGTTTTATATTTTAGACAATTTTTAATTTTGCATAAGAAATGAAATGTAAAAAAAATAAATAAACGTGAGACAAAATAATACTTTTCGGACCTTTTAGATTGATATGAAATTTAAAAAAAATAGATTTTAATAAAAACAATCATGTTAGAGGTCAATATGTCTATAATATATAATCAGGGAATTGACAAAGTGCAGTTTTAGTCATTAATTTCATCACTGTATGCAAATTCAGCCTTGCTTATTTTTTAAAAAAAATTAAAAATTAACAGTTTAATTTGCAGTTTTTCCATTTTCTTTCGCTGTTGTATTAGACTCAACTCAAATCGATTATTCTACAACATTTTTAGAAAGCTTAGTAATTTTTTTTGAAAAGTAAATAATTTCTTATTCTGGAAAGTGGATAATAATAAATTTAAGTGGTTTTAAATTTTAAACTATTAAATGAATGTACGTTTAAAAGAAAAATGCTTCTTTAAATGTTCATTTTCTCATAATTTTCAGTTTAAATAGTTAAAAAAAAATTCTACCTGTTAATTAGTTTTTTTTTTTTTTGTAAGAAAAGTATGCACAGAGATTGCTTTTTAGCATGCCTTTAATTATTTTTATAAATTACAAATTTGTCTCATATTTTGATAATGAGAGAGAATCCATTTTTGAAGTCTACTCAAAAGTTAGTATGAGAGAATAATTTATAAATTGTTGAGGATAAAACTCAGTTATTACGTAATATTACGAATTTTGATAAGTATTTGTGATAAGTGAGTGCCCTTTAAAAACTCAGTCCTTTTTCAGACAGAAAGCGCCCTGTCCTTTTTTTTATTCCTAGGGAGAACTCTGATTATATACGTGTTGTTAATATTATAGAGTGATGCTATACATACAAATTTTACTTATTAACAATTGTTTTTTATTTTGTAGCCTATTATTATTATGAAAAACACAAGTTACCGAACAAAGTCTAACAAACATCTAGTCAGTCGTGGTACTGAAATTTCTATATATTGGAGTAGTATATCGTCTAGTAGTATGAAATTATAGTTAAACGAAAATATCCACAAGGCAGTCATCCATACCAAGCAGCTCTTAAACGTTTTTATGTAAGTATTCTTGTCTCATTGTTCTATTTTAAATTTCTTTGTTTTAGAAACCAATGCAGTGATTTTTTTATAGCTGTGAACTTTACACCATTTATAAATATCATACTTTCAGACTTTAAACGTTCATATCTCTATGAAAAAAGATCAAACTCTTCTAATTTTTGCTTAAATAGTTCTTGGTGATGTATATGCTTTCTTGAAATCTTTATGAACTTTTAAAAAATTCAACTATTAAAAGTTACTGACAGCTGGCACTAGTCTAAATGACCTGAAAAGTTATTTTAATCAAAATATTTAGAACTGCTTTAAGTTTCTTTAAATTGAGTTATGTGCCTCAAGCTACTAAATATGCTGTTATTGTTCCTTTGTATTTGTTGTTTTAGTGCAAAAATAAGCTTATAATTCTTTTTTGTATTACAGTTTCATCGAAAAGCAAGCAGATTTTTAGAATACTTTGTTCAATATTTGAGTAACTTATTTGAAGTAATATCAAAATGGTTGGTTTATCTGCACCTATCAAAGAACCCACTGTGGGTGTGAAGTTTGTAAGTGCTGGTGTAGCAGCATGTGTTGCAGACATGATAACTTTTCCTTTGGACGTTGCTAAAGTCAGACTTCAGGTAATAATTATGGTCATATAACTTTTGTCAATTTTTAATTGTCTTGACATAAATTATAAGAATTACGGATATAACGGGTTTTTGCTTAAACCAATAGAGCAGACTCCAAATTTTTTAAAAAAAACTGCCGGTGATTTTATAGTTTAGCAGCGTTAACCGACCCATTGACCTGTTTTGCATTTTTTAAAAATGAAGAAAAAAAAGCTCGATTCTTTTGTGTTTATTCAGGAAAAATTTTAAAAGAAATAGATGCTTGCATTATAGCTGACACAAACTACAGCTAAGATTAAAATCTCCTTAACATAGAGCTAGTTATTAAAGGTTGTAAATTAGCCAACTGTTGTACATTAAAACACCCAATTTAAAAGTGAGACAGAGACTTCGTTTCTAAAATTCAAAAGGACACTTGACTATTGATATTAAAAAAAGGAATTTTTTTATTTGATAATTATAAAAATGTCTTTTTTTTTTAACATTAAATTTTAGTATTGAAAATTTTAAACTTTAAATTATTTCAATCGGAAGATTACCTAGGCATAGCTTCTGAAGGTAGTAGTCGACATATTTTTTAAAAAACTGTTTAAGAGTATAAAAATTAAAAGCAGTAGAATTGGAAAATAAGATATATTTAAACGTTCATCAGATTATTACTTCAAATTAACTCACATTTTAAATTATTGATAGAAATATAACTTTATTGAAATTAAAGGGGAAACAAAATCGGTAAGAATCTCAATGTTTTTTTGAAGCTCTGTGGCCAAGGAAAGTGAAAAAGTTGCAGTTTAAGTGCCTTATACTTAAGGTTAAGATATAGTTTTAAACTATATTATACTAAATACATTATCTAAATAGAATTATCGAGAATTTAGAGCAAATAAATGACTTAAGTATTTCATAAGTTATTAAGCTTTTTTTCAAATATGGTGATTTGGAACATTTTTTAATCCTAAATGAAATTATCAAACTCTCTGAATAATTTTCAAATTTTTATGAGTTCAAATAATGTATCATCAGATCAGCTTTACTAGATTAGTTAAACACTTAAAAATTTCAGAAAACCGTTACTTTTCTTCATATTAAGTTTGGGTCATTTTCAGAATTAACATTAAGGGTGGTGTCTAGAAATAGACTTAACCTAACAGTTATAACTGTTGTATGCTCACAACAGTTATGAAATTAGCATATTATTTGCAAAATAGTATTTCATGTAATGACAAAGCATTAAAAAAAAGAAAAAAACTTTAATCTGAAGACTTGTAAAGGTAAAACTGACTTGTTAGTACAAATGTGAATTACTCTGTAGCTTTTTTAATTTAATTTTCTTTTCTTATTTATTGAAATTTATTTCTTTAGATTCAAGGTGAAGGCATATCTGCTGCGAACTCAGCCATGGCATCCAAGAGAGGCATGTTTGGAATGTTGGTTAACATCGTACAGAAGGAAGGACCCAAAAGTTTGTACAATGGTTTATGTGCTGGCCTCCAAAGACAGATGTGCTTTGCCTCTGTTCGCATTGGACTTTATGACTCTGTGAAAAATCAATACAGTGCTTTAGGTACAAATAATTGGTCATTCATTATTACATGTTATTCTTAAATTTTTTGCTAATTTAATTATCTAGGGAAGTTTTTAGCTCTAATTATAGTTGTAAAGAAAATAGATATTCAATCTCTAAATTTATATTCTAATATTGCTGAAAATTTTCAGTTATATTATATATCAGCAAAAGGACGTTTTAAATATATTTGATTGTAAAAATTTACATACACAAAAGATGTATTTAATTTTATGTTTTCAAAATATATGCATTAAAAAAGGGTTTTTATGAGTGAAAATTTTACCTTCTAGTTATTTTACTTTAATGAGATCAAAAAGGAAGTCATAATTCATAAGTAACAATTTTAAAAAAATGATTTTTGTCAAATTTTTAAGTATTTCTGTTTTGTTTTATTTGTTATTTTGTTAATTTTTTGTGTGTTCTTTTTTATTTCATCGCTTTGTTATTTTACTAGTTTAGTTGTTTTTAATCTTTATCTGACAGAGAAAAGGGAGCGTTTGAAATAATGAATGAAATACTAAGCTAATATACTATCAAGTGTGTTTTATTTTGTGATTTAAAAGTAATAAATGTTGAATTGCGTTATATAAAATCTGTATGTAGGCATTGAACTTCTCTCATTCTTTCATTTATTCCTTATTTTACATTTGTATCATACCTAATTGCAGAATAAGTAGCTATTAAAAATATTCATAACAGTTATAAGACGTCATTAATTAATACTATGCAGATTATTTGCGAAACAAAAAAAAAGAAATTATTTAGTGTTATTTATTGGCAGTATATTTTGTATAAAATAATTTTATCTATTTTACTTTTGCATAACTAGTTTGATCTAGAGTAGTTTTTGATTTCATACAACATTAAAAATATTGATTATCTTCTTATTTCTAGCTTGTGAATTTTTTTTTGTCTAGATTATTAAATGGTTTTTATTAAATTCATTTAGTTCATAAACTACTTCAGTTTTTTTTTTTTTACCTATACATCCTATCCAAAAAATTGTTGATGACATTTGACATTGTTTTGTCTCATGTTACCCTCTTCTTTTCATAAGATTTTTAAAACTTTTTTCTTAAAAGGTGCTTATTTTTTGTTGCAAAATCTGGCTACACAATCTGTATAAATAAGTTTTCAAATTTTGATATATTGTATTGTTGACATGAATGCAAAATGTATTGTATTTATTTTTCTGCGTGAGTTTTTATAATGAGACGGATTTCTTTTATTTTTGTTTTAATCAATTTATTTCATTTCTATGAAGTATTTAAATAAAAAGTTTCCTTGTCAATATTTAATATTTTAAGAGTGCTAAACTTTAAAGTCATTTTAATCTTAAATTTTCTGTGTGTTCATTAATTAAAAAAATAAATTTTAACAAAGTAGAATGAATTAATGTTCTATTAAATAATGAATTTACTACTATAATAACTACATTAAATACATTTTATATTTAAGTTTAATGTAAATCATAAATGAAATATAATTTTTGTATTTTATTCACCATAAAAATCGTTAAGTATAAAATACTCCATGCTAAGCTTTTATTAGTTTTCTAAAGCATATTTTGTTAACCTTCCCAGCTTCTGGAAATGTACCTGCTGGACATGTAGGGATACGTATCCTTGCTGGTATCACTACTGGTGGGATGTCTGTAATATTTGCCCAGCCAACTGATGTTGTTAAGGTCAGAATGCAGGCACAAGTGACCGGGGTGGCTCCGCGTTATGTAGGAACCATGAGTGCTTACAAAACCATTGCAGTTGAAGAAGGAATGAAAGGATTATGGAAAGGTAATGCTGACATTTTCTTTTTCATTCTTTCCTTTTGTTTGTTATGTATTCTCTTTGAACAAGTAAATTGTCATATGTATTTGTTAAATGGAAGTATCAATTAAGTTACTTAAAACGTGAAGGAAGCTATTGTGATATTAACTGCTCTTTTTATGAGTTTTTAAAGGATTAATTAGTGATGTGTGATATGAAGCTGTTTTAAAATTTAAAAACTATTTAAAATACTTGGAGAAAAATAAACTTTTGTAATGTTTTAATAAATTGTATAGAAGTTGAAAAAAAAATTATTTACATTAAAGTAAATTACCAGCAAAGGTTACAAGTTATAATCAAGGTTAAAAGCATTTAATTATTTTTCGAACAATATTTTATGTTAGTCATAAAATAAATTTTAAATTCACATGAATTTATATTTAATTTTTTCCATAGAAATAATTGTTATTTAAACTATAGTACTCTGTTTTACTTTGAGATTAGGAAGCACTAATGTTGTGTTAATATAAAAATTTATTTTTCAATGTAACTGTTAATATAATTATAACTTATAATGTTTTTAAGGTTAACTAAGTTTAATGTTAAATATTATACAGGATATATTAAACATTATACGGTCTAAGTTTTATATGATTATTAAAGTAAACTTCTATTATTTCACAACAAGATATAAATACTGCAATTTATTTGTATTGATTTTGATTTGTGCTTTAACTATGCTTCTCTTTTCAGAAGTTTGCCGGGGTCCATTTATGGAGTGAGCTTGTTTTTTCTCATGGAGTAGATCCTTTTGAAAAAACAAGCTGTTTATTAATCTAGTTTTTAATATATCCTCATATGCCACCTTTTTGATGAGAAGATTGAATAATGTTTATAGTTTTTGTTTAAATGTAATCCAAACATCCATTCAAATTTTATCTTCATTTTTTCATTTTCTCAGTTTAAAATTAAAATTATTGTTAAATCAAGAGCATTTAACTATTTTATTTATCATAATAAGGATTTTAAGTGTTTAATTTTTTTTTAATTATGTAATTTGCATGTTGAATTCAGTTTTTATAGTATTAATAATATTAAATTTAAAATAATTGCAAATTTAAAAATTATTAAAATTTAAAATTACAAAAATTTTTAGCAATATATATATATATATTTTAATTGTATAGTTATTATTTTTTTTTATTATCAAAAAGGTGGTTACAGCATTGTTTTGAAAGTCATAAACTTAAAAGAAATTATAAAAGCCAACATATTATTTTTATCTTGTGATGCAACGAAATGAATAATGTTTATTGTAATTGCTAATGTCAATAGATAATCTTGTGAGTTTTTAAATTCAAAATGTAAAACTTTATCTTTAGAGACTTTAATGATACACTTTTCGGAAATGAACTGATATATAAAGTTTATAGCCTATTTACCGAAGGTAGTTTATAGGCACATAGTAAGAATCACTTTGTAACACTACATTAGGAAAAAATCGCTAAATGCTAGGTTTGAATATTTATAAGTAATGCTTACATCATTTTTGCGACAGTAGATTTATAGGAATCTCATTTCATCAGCTACTTAGTTCTCATGTTAGGTTGTTTAAGGATTTATAATATCTTAAAGTTTTTGTTCTATTGTGAGCAATAGTGCCTTTGCTGCATTCATGCATATTTCGACGAGTTATTTGAATATTAAACAGTTTGAAATATAAATGTGTTTATACGTGTTGTATGCACGTAATTTCTGTAGCTTCGTGTTCTGTATACTCTTCTTAGCCTGATACTGGTATGAAAAATAAACTAACATTAGAGGCATATTTCTTTTGAATGTTTTGTTTGCTCAGAAATTCTCTGAAAAATTTTTCAAGAATAACAAGCAGCTTTTTTACAAAGATCTTTTAGAATGTGGTTTTAGTCAGCTGAGATTTCTTGGAATGTGGTTTTAGTCAGCTGAGATTTCTTGGAATGTGGTTTTAATCAGCTGAGATTTTTTGGAATGTAGTTCTAGTCAGCTGAGATTTCTTGGAATGTAGTTCTAGTCAGCTGAGATTTCTTTGAACGGGGTTCTAGTCAGTTGAGATATTTCAGAATGTGGCTATAATCATCTAAGGTATCTTAAATCATTATGTTGTAAGAAACAGATCACTCGATTAAGACTCTCTCTCATTATCCGTGTCTATTATTCTGCTGTAAGCAATAGAAATCTTTCAGCTGTTCTAAACAATGCAAGTTTCTAATATTTAGATGCTCCGTTTTAATCAGGTTTAGTATTTTGCTGTTTTAAACAATTGACAACCTGGGTGCTCAAATATGAAGAGAATGTGTTGAACTTCACGGATAGTTCAACTTTGACATTCCTAAGTTTTTGGTTTTCAAAATAAGAATTCTCTGTTTTGCTGCTCAAGTAACAATTTTTTAAAGATTAACAAGTACCTTTATTTTTAAAGATTTTTCGAATGTGGATTTGACGATCTGAGATCTTAGATACTACAAAAAAAAACCCGGTCTCTTAAGTGTGACTCTTGGTAAATACATTTCTAACATTCAGATGTAAGCAATTGAAGTCTATGATTAGTTGTTCTCAGCCCTATAAGTCCATAGTATTTAGCTATTCTAAGCAGAACCAATTTCTATCAACTAGCTATTTTTATCAAAAGAGAGCCTTATTACAACATGAATAGCTATTAGTTTGTACTTCACTTCATACATCAATTATAACACTTGTAACGATTGTCTTTAATTCAGTAGGGAAAAAAAATTATCATTGCAGTATAAATAGTCAAAATTTTATTTAATGAATTTTGTCATTGAAAGTTTATTGTAAAAAATGTGTGATTAATATACTGTACAAAGTTGTGTCATTATATTTATTTTTAATGTTATTTGACTGTTGGCTATAAGATTTAAAATTTTTGTAGTGTGCATGATTCGATTCCTATATCCTAATTTTAAACTTCCCCTCAATATTTAAAGCTTGAGGAAATGTTTAGGCACGTTGTTTAATAAATTTATATCTTGAATTATTATTTTTTGAATTGAAATATAGACTTGACCACTGGTGAGTTGGTCTTGTTCTGTATTTTTCCATGTTGTACTAAATCTGCCGTTTAATCTAGGTACTCTGCCCAACGTCACACGCAATGCTATTGTGAATGCTGCGGAGCTTGTCTGTTATGACCTTATAAAAGAGTTCATTTTACGCAAACAGCTAATGACTGACAATGTCCCGTGTCATTTCACATCTGCATTCGCTGCTGGTTTCTGTGCCACCGTGGTGGCGTCTCCAGTAGACGTGGTGAAGACACGTTTTATGAATTCGCACCATGGCCAATATGCAGGTGCTGTTGACTGTGCCATCAAGATGTTTAAAGAGGGTGGTTTAACTTCCTTTTACAAAGGGTTTGTTTTTGAAAATTAATATTTACTTTGAGTTTGTTTTAATAAACTGTTAAAAATTGTTAAGTTTGTTTTGCTTAAATGCATTTCAGGTACTGGGGATTTTTAGATTTTATCATCCCCAAAATTCCCCATTCAACAAATCATTCTGAGCAAACTTTTTTTTATAGGTGAAGTAAAATTTGCCACCCTAGAAAAATGACGCCAAAACTAAAAATTCCCCCAAAGCGCTTATGGTTTTACCAACGTGTGAATCGTCACTAAAATAACCCTCTGTACTTACCTTTTTTTTTTTTTTTTAAAGTGCTGATTGGTTGTGTGAATGGCTTGTGTGAATCATCACTGTGTGCATTTTCATTCAATTAAATTGTATGTTGTCTTAAAGTTTTTTCTGTATACAGTTTCTATCAATGTTGTGTATTCATTTTCATTTGACTACATTGATATCTTTATTTTCAAACTTGTAGTGAATGACTGCTTAAAAAAAAGGAGGAATGCAGTAGTGTTTAGTTGTTCACTGCTGTTACATTCCAATTTATTTTGAATTGAATCATCTTAAGTAACCTTTTGATGAAAAATATTTGTATATTGTAGTATTTGATCATACAATAAACAATTGTTTCCAGAATTTCTTCTTTTCTGCAAAAATAAGTAGAATTGATAATTAGGATTTGAGGATATTCCAAACTTCTACATAAATCTAAAATTCTTTGAGAAAGATATTTTATTTGTTTTCTTGCTTAAAAATATTTCTATTATCTTATTAGTTTTGCAACAATATTCTATGTTCTGATTTTTTGATATCCTTCAAGTCAGAACTATACAACATAGGAGCATTTTTTTCCCTTTCCTTATTTACTTAGTCTGAGTATTCTTTTAGCTATACAGTGTTTAGAACTTTCTTAATCAGTTTAAATTTTTTAAACAATTTAATGTGTTACTTAGATAAATTTTGAATTCAGATTCATAAATTTCTGATTTAGAGTTTATTCTTCTCTGTTTCATATAAAATAAGATGTTTTAATCTTTATATTCAATTTATCTGGCCTATGAGGTTGTTAGTGTCTTTTGATACTCTGATTTCAAATTGTTTTATAAATTAAGAGTTCTTTCATCAACTAAGTCCAATTGTTCGATACACTTCACATTATATTTTCAGCTGTCTTTGAGTTTCTCCATTTGTTTTCAAGATTTTCTATTTTTTTTATGCATTAATGTATGATTTATCATTTATGTGTATTGTATGTGAAAATCATGTTTTTGTCATTTTGTTTTTAATCATGTTCTTTGTACTGTAATTGCTTGATTCTGTTGTGAATCTCTAATCTCAGTTTAAAGTCTCTTTGAAACAAATTTACCATATGGATCAATTTGCTTTGCTTTCTATGATGAATAAAATAACCAAAGTTTCTGAAGATTACCATATCATTTATTTACAAGTATAAATTAATCAAAGAGGCTTTAATTTTGCCATCATTAAAATTGTTCTGATTCTATGTGAGTTTTGTCTTGCTCTGTGCACTTAATATCTTAAAATTTTTCTCTAATGACTAATGCTAAAATTAACCTCCTTTCATCATTGGAAGTTAGTTATTAACATTCAATAACCCAGTTTATTTTTTTTTTCATTTGGTTATTTGTATTTCTTTTACTATGTGTCATTTAAAAGATGGGCAAGTGTTATTTGACAAAAACTTAAAGTACTGATAAATTAAATAATTTATTACATTTTTTCTTTTTCAAATTCATATAAACCAACTTAATCTTTTTTGCCAGACTAGATTTTATTTCTTTTTGTTTAACAGAAAAGCACTTTGGTTATTTATAAAATAATGTTTTATTTATTGAAGCTGTTAATTTCTGATGTACACTCTTTAATTGTTACACTTAGCCCATCTTAAAAGGTTTTGCTAAAAATTGAATGATTTATCTATGAACTTTAAAATTGCACAGCAAATCTGACTTAAATATTAGTATCTAGAGTCTGGATTTACAAACATAAAATTTTTCAGTTACTCTTATAAAAAGCTTAATCTTTTACTTAAACTGTTTTCTCTTTATTTGTTATGCTATGTCTTTTATTGATTAAATTTTATTTGGTATATTCAATGGTACCTTGCAGGGATAGAAATAGAGAAAAGTGTTATAGTTTTTCCTTGATCTAAATGAGCATTAATTAATTGAAACATAATGTCCATGCCCTTTCTAGTTACTTTAAAATTTAGGAAAAGAGTAAATTTAACCATTAGAATATTAAAATGAAAGAAAAAGTGTAAATGAAGCTTTATATAAATTAATATTGTTTTTTAATTAGAAGTAGGTTATTATATTAAATGCTAAAAGAAAAAAAATAGAGGTTATTGAAGTGAAATTATGGAAAATTTTGTGGAACGTATACTATTCAAAATTATAATTTAGAAACTAAAACCAAAAGCCTAAACAAATCAGTTTACCAACCCTTTATACATGATTAACAGTGATTGGTTGCTTAGCTCCAAAGGAGGGACAGCTGATTTTTTTTTTCTTTCCCCATGGTGGACCAAGATAAGCCCACAGACCACTATTACTCCGGTTGTTGGGGTCTTTCAAGGAAAAACATCTTTAGTTGGCATATCAATTTAGTAAAGAAAAAACTTCAAACTCAAAAAGAAAAATGTAATTGAAATTTACATTGAGTATCATCAAATTATTTTTCTGTATTTTTTACTCTATTGTAAATTATAAATTAAGCTTTTAGTACTTGAATATCCAGACTCTGGTTAACAGTTTTTCAAATCTGAAATCAAATTTATAGTTTTACTTACCTATTATACCACAAAATACAGTGACTACTAGCCTATTCATAAGATTTAATATAAAATTCAATAGACTACTAGCCTATTAATTTTCCAGTTATTACATATGTTTTTTAATTTTTTCAAAAGCTACAGTTTTGCTGATATTGCTACTTCCGGTAACTAATAACATTTTAATAGCTAATGTAGTAATGGAATAGTAAAAAATATCAATTTAGGGACCTTCAAGTTAATAGCTAAATTTTAAACCGCTCTGCTTTTAAGTTGAGTGAGAAAAATTGAAAAACAATTTTTTTAAATGGTGTATTAAAAATGAAAGATAAAACTAAAACTATGATACTGAAATATGGGTGGTATTCATGCCTTATTTTGTGGTGCAATTGGTTTGCTAGATAATATTAAGATTTGGTGTCTACTTAATTTCTGACTGACATTAATCCTGTTCTTTAAGAGTATTGTTACATTGTGCTAATAACATGACAGGTATTAAGTATCTGAGCACTACTCTAGGTAAAATATTAGTTTCATTCAAAAATGTTTAGTCTTTTTTATTAATCCTGAGTTAATTTATCCTTTAGTGGTTGATGAATGTCAGTGACATTGATGAGATCCAATACTTGAAAAAATTCTTATAATTTTGCATTTCAATGTTTTCATGAATTCATTTGCAGAGGAAACATATAATGAAATTATAATTGATTAATTCATTCATAAACCTTCTTTTTATGTTCGAAGGGGCAAGTTTTATGTCCAGCGTAGCAATTAAGTTGACACCACATATGTATTCTATTGAACTGCTTGTAATTAAAAAAAATAATAATAAACCTTAATTTTTAAAAATTAATAAAATTATTTATTATTAAAAGTTAACTTTTTCTTCTTCAGTGTGATCAAAGCTGGTAGAGGAAGTAAATAGCAAAATTTCTTAGTAAAATATTTTATAAATAAATTTAAGGCCTTAAAGGTTGGTTTTTATTGGACGTTTTTAAGAAGTGCGTTAATTTTTCCTTTTTCAAAATGAAATATTTTATTTACCTTCAAAATTTTTTTCATAATTAATTATTAATTTAAAAATTAGAATGAGCCACTCAACATTGAATATATTTAAAATTGTGCATAAATTGTTAAGTGCTCAGAAAAAAAATTTTTAGTGCTAAGTGCTTTTTTTTTGTTGAAAAAGTTGGCTATGCACCCTGCTATAGCTCTTTGTTGAGAGAAGATTAATTATTAAAACTTTATACATGATGTTTTGTTTAATAAATGTATATTAAATTTCAGTCTACGCTAGTATGCAAATCTTTTTAAATAATAACAGACTAATTGAGTAGTTAACTATCTTTAGATAATGAACTGGAAATAAACTTTTTAATCATAAATAGCAAATTAATAATTTTTTTCATATCTATTTTTAATTATGCTTTAGAAATTTATAATTTTTCTTTCATAATGACAATTCTGAACATACAGAACTTGCTTTCAAAATTGTTCCAGCTTTTATATTCAACTTCAAAATATTGTTTTAAATAAATAAATAAATCATGACTTAATTAGCAGCATAAATATCCATTATCAAAATTTATATTGTTATTTACTACATTTATTTTTTGAATAAAACATGTCTACATTTTTCAGGAATAAACTTTTCTTTTATCTCTCTCTCATTTAATTTTGTTCTTTCCTTTAGGTTTATGCCTTCTTTCATCCGTCTTGGATCCTGGAATATTTGTATGTTTGTAACATTTGAACAACTGAAACGTTTCTTCACTCACGTCAGCCAGAATGGAAGAGTCATTTCTCCTGTACCCAAAGTGTACGCAGAAACTCCCGCCAAGATTGAGAATCATGTTGTTAGCTTGGAACGCCAACACTATCATTTTAACCCCGTGGTTATAAGTCAGTGGGAATAAGATATATCCAATTTCTCTTAGTATATTGGATACTAAACCTTATGCATTTAAAACATTGTTATATATATATAGTTTTGTTGCTGCTAAAGTTTTCTCTGGGAACCTTTTTTGAAATTTAATAATTAAAAATTTCATCTTTTTTTATGCTGAATGTTCGTAGGTTTTTGTTATAAATAAGTGACTAGTGCAAATAAAGTAGCTGTAGAGTGTAGATACTTACAACAGGATTAAAGATTTTTTTTTTTTAAATTGTGTAAAAAAGTAATTTGATCTAATAAAAAAAAATTTCAAGTTATTTTTGGCATAAAAAAAAAGAAGCATTTATTCCCTTGAAAATGAATGACTTTTTTCCCTGTATTTTAAGACAATTGTTTTTCAATCAACTTAGCCTACATGTGCTGCAATATGCATATGTAATGGTTAGAAAACTGCTGCTATTTTTGCACCTACTAAGTTTCAAAAAAATTTTTTTTACATGCCTTATTAATTTTTGAATAATTTACTTTAATTTTGTGATTTATTTATGCCATTCATCTTTCTTAATGGTATTACCCTGGAAAAAGTGCTATAACAGTTTCAGAAGATTTGTGATGCTATTATTCCATTATTGTTAACCAAACCAACAATATTGACTTGCTTAGTGCTTAACAATCAATTATTTGGGAATGATTTTTAATTTAGCAATCAAATAAAATTGTTTGCTTAAATGCAGTAAAAATGTCAATTAAGTAATCAAGTATAGTTTGAAGAATACTATTAAATTTTAAATAAGTTTTATCCGATTGAAGTTTAATTTAATTTTCATGAAAAAGTGTTTCCCTGGAAAACTGTTAACAGCTTATTTCTTTAAGCTGTAATTGTATTAGCTCCCTCTGAAATTCGGCTCGCAAGGTTGGTTGACTTGCCATATTTGTCCTTGTAATCCATGGCACGCAAGTAATTTCTGGCTTAAAAGATAATATTTTATTGTTTTCCTAGTTTTTAAATTCAAAATGCTGTTTTTGACTACAAGAGTTAAATATTCTGCTGATTAACTGATAAAATTGTAGTGTGTAGTATTTATAGTTATATTGTGTTTTTATTCGAGACAAAAGCCACTCATTAGCCTTCTAATGTTTCTTTTTTAAATTTCAATAATTTCTTGCGTGTCATGTGTAAATAATATATATTGTCTGTGATAAAACAATACAATTTTATCTTTGGTTATTGCTGTGTTTTTTTGTCTTGCTTTTTTTGTGGTATATTGTCATGTAACATTCCTTTTATATTGAAACACCCACTTTTCTCATTTAGTTTTGTCAGGTTGTCTTCCACCGTGTCATTTATAGAATTGAACAAAAATATCATTTTGTATTCTTGAATAAATTTTTGTGTGTTGATCTTGAGTTTATTTAAATTTTTTTTTTTTTTTTTGAAGAAAATTTTTGAATATTATGATACATGCTATTTGGCATAACAAATTTTAATAAAAATTTAAGTTTTCTGATGAAAAGTTGCATAGTGTTGATAAATTATGATTTGATTTTTCTTTGAAATTTATCTGATGTACCTGGAAAAGTTGGAATTTTTTTTTCCTTTCTGAATTTGAGTGGGAACTCTGCATTCTATTTATAGATCAGTAAATAGAATTTGGGGTGCATTCACTAATTTAATTTTTTCATGTGAATTCATGAAAGTGACAATTTGTGTTCCAAAGTTGTGCTAGCTCAGGGGATAGAGTGTTCGCTTTCCAATGCTTAGAACCGGGTTCGAATCGATGGCTGGTTGATACTGATTCCACATCCAGCTTTCACAGACCACATTGCTGGTGTTAAATATCCTCAGAGGTAGACTGATCAATGGTTGAAAAACCCCTTCAGGTTAACCGTGGGAGGTTTTCTTCTCCATGAAATGCTTTTGCAGGTTTGTTCCACCAAAAAGTCCCACGAAGGCAAATTTCTCCAAATACTTGATCCAGGAGTTCCCTTGTGTTCTGGATTGGTTCTAAAATTGCATTGTTACAGGGTTTAACATTAGTAGTCGTAAACCCAAAGAATTGGGTCTGCTGTTCAACGACAGTTATAAAAAAAAATGTGTGTGTGCTTTCATTTATTTGATTTGTTATTAAGATCACACAAATATAATTCTGCTTTTTGTTGACTTTACAACAAAGAATGTAATAAATTATTCTTAATTGACAAACTGAGGGGCTATATGGATTAAAGTATCTTATCTATTTTACCAAAACTCTATAATCGTATTAAAAAAAAAAAAGAGAAATTTTGATTCTCCTAACATGTGGGTGAAGTAGGTATTGTACTTATTTACCATTTTTAGAAGAAAAATCTTGCATGATACAAATTTTATGGTAAACATTAGTTGCATTAAAAATTTCAGTTGACCTCCTGTTACTCCTTACTTAAAATGAATTTAATATTAAAAAAAATTTCTAAATTGTAACCTGGGGTTTTTTCTTGAAAAAAACTTTGAAGTCAACTCGATTAAAAATTTTTAGATTTTGATTAAAAATATGTTACATTTTTAAATAGATTAGGGAACCATATTTTATTATTTAATTGTCTCTTAAAGATTGTCTCGGTAATTAAAAATAAAATTAAGTAAGAGTTCTGTTAGTATTGAAAGTTTAAGACACTTCTAGTTATTGATTTATAGTGAAAATACTAAATATATTATAATATATATTTTATTTGCGATAATGATTCCTTAAATTTGTAATATGAAATAATTTTTTCTTGAAGTTTTCTTTTTCTGAACCTGTGGCATATATGTAATTTTAAAAAGGCAAAATTTGCCCCTAAGGGAATGTCCACAAATTCTATGAAATATTAAAGCTACTTATTTATCAGACTAAATTTGTGGCTTTAAGAATTTCATTATTTTATGGTGAAAATCAAGCAAATCACTTAGTAAAATTTTTAAAAATCTTATATAACTCAGTGACAAATCTTGTTTATATTAGATTTATGATTTAAAAAAATTGATTAATCAATTTAACTCTTGAAATTTCAATAATCATACATTTGTCATTATGGAGATTTTAGGGACTTATTACCAATTTACTTATAATTATTTTAACAATGTACCTTTTTCTTCAAAATTATTGAATTTTTTTTTATTGAATCTTATCTTCCAAATGGAAGGAGCATTTTCTAATAAGTATTTTTTTTAAAAAAAAAAAAGCTTTCCAGCTTTGTAATAAAATTTTTTTTTTAACGTTTTTGTTTATGATTGTGAGTTAAATCTATAAAATTCTTTTTTGATTTAAATTTCTGCTTAATGAGTAATTGTATGAGGATTGTTCTGATAATTTTTTAGCTTTGCTAGAAGAGGATGTAATTTATAAAAACTTTGAGTGAGAGAATTCTACTTTCCTAGCCTTAATTGGATAGCTAATTATTGATTTAGAACTTTTTTTTTCTTTTTACCTTTTGTTCCATAATAAAATTTTTAATTGGTGTGAACAAATTATAAAAATGCTTTCAAACTTAGAATATAAACTATGATAATTAGGTTGAGTGGAATACATTTAATGAATTGAATCTAAAGAAATTAGCTTTTTAAAAAATAAATTCAGAATACTTCTAATCTGAAATAATTACTACCTTAAAAACAGCCTTGAAAAACACTTACTTTTTAGATTATCAGCTTAAGTGTTTTATGGGACAATTGTTAGATTGAATAATTAAAATCTGTTGAACATTTTTTGTTTATGTTTTATGGAATTATGTTGAAGATAAAAAAAATTTCAGCTTGATAAATAAGTTTAGTGGGGTAAACACTAAAAGCCTTCATAAAGTTTCCTATGTGATAATTATAAAATTTGAAACAATCAATCATAACTTTTAGAATGTGCTTCTGTGAATTTGGCCATACAATGGAAAATGGCAGTCTTTAAGCAATGTCACACTTGAATATGAAAAGGAGTGATAAATCACAAATCTTACTTAAATTAATTTTATGCATGATATATCAATATTTTAATTTTACCTTTATTTTAAAATGGTAAAATTGCTTTTTTCTTTAGATTTTATTATGTATATAAAAAAAAATATGCCTTTTAAGGAAATCCCTGTGAAAAGGGAAGTTTTAGGCAATAACACTTTCAAAAATAATAATACTAATAAAAGGTCGGTCATTTTCGCAAAAATTCAAGCTCTCTGAAAATAGAAATGATTAAATAATTTTAATTAAAGATTAAAATATGAGATATTTTCTATTATGTTAAGCCTTGTTTCTAAACTGCTAGAACTTTATGATTAAGTAACAGAATGTAATGTGTTAAAACATGACTAAGTGGTCGGGAAAAAAAATTTTCGACTACTTTTTGACCTTTTCTTTTTTGACGGAGTGGTATTTTATGATTTTGCTTAATTAATATGCATTTTAAAATTAAATATCACTATAAAAAAAAGTTTTTATTTTTAGTGAAATATTAAAACAATATCGTTTGATACTATTAAAAATGGCTAATTCTGATGGAATTAAGATTAAGCATGCTAATAAGATAAAACTAATTGAAAAATTAAAATATGTACCATGTTTAAAATATAATTAATTAATATTTATTTAAAGATATAATTGTTATTAATTTTAATTATTGAAATTTAACTATTTGCGAGGAAAATCGTAGCCCATAATTGTTACTTTCTTAATTATCAAGTTAATTTTGTTTATTATTCTAATGATAATGATTTTTTAAATAAAAGATATTTGGTACAAATTTTAATTTGTATTTAATAATACTCATGTCGGAAAAAATTTATTAAAAAGTACTTAAGTTAAATCTTTGTGTACCTGCATTGTATATACAACAGACGCCTACATCTGATGTTACTTTTTAAAAATATATTCTTACATAATTAATTTAACAAAAGTTAGCAATAAATAATTAAAACTGAAAAACATATTTGAAACAAGTTTTTAATTACGTATACGATTTATATTTATATGGTATTTGTGATTTAAGTCGACATATATTAAAAGGCATTCAACTTTGAACGAAAGAAAGTTCCAAACCTATTAGCTTTGAACTATTTTCATTTATTTATTCAGCCCATTAATTTTTTCATAGTTGTTTAAATGAAATATTTCCCCTTCTTAAATAACTGATTTGCTTAATGGATATTTTATAGATATTGATTAATTTTACATTTACATAAATTCATTTATAAACTGAAAAGTGTTAGAAATTTCAGGACAACATCCATTGCATATTATTAATATACAAAACTTCTAGATGGCGCCACTATACCTTAATACTTAGAAGAACTAGAGTGAAGTGAAGGCACTCTAGAGTGAAGTACTCCCTCAAGTAGTGGGTAAATCAAAAAAGCAAATTCAGTAGTAAACATTTATATTTCATAGCTGCTAACTTATAAGAACATAGAGGAAAAATTTTTTTAGTGGTAGTATATATTAAATCTCCAGTTTAAAGTTTCTAAAAACATTTTTCTTCTTGCCAAATCAATAATTAAAAAATATGTAGATATGATCTGTTTGTTAGCTTGTATAACCATTAAATGTTTAATTTTTAGAAAATATTTCTAACTTTAATTGTTGTTTTATTATCACTTAAATCTCTTTCAGCAACCGTACAAGTTGTCAGGTGTTGTAAATAAACGTATGTTATTTTTCCACGCTCTGTTTGATTTTACATGTTCAAACCATTAAACTTTTTCACTCTAAATTATTTACCACTAAATATTTAAAATAAAACATTTTATTATTAAGAATCTCTATTGTTAATACTAAGAATATCTATTAAGAATACTTTTTAATGTCAAAAGCTCATATTCCTCCCCTTAAAAATGAGCTGTGGAATTGATTATATCACAAACATTGCCAAGTAGTACGGCTGCTAAAATAATACTTTTTTTATTGGTAGCAACATTAGCGTGTCAAGTCTTGGAAGTTAAATGTTTCAAAAATATTTTTTAAACAGCCACAACGAATTAATAATTTACAAGATTAAGTAAATAAGATCTATTTGTAAGCTAATTATGATTCTAGATGTCTTGATAGTTTTGTTTTTAGAAGATTCTTCTATTCTTAATTGTTGTTTTA
This sequence comes from Parasteatoda tepidariorum, assembly GCF_043381705.1. Classification (NCBI taxonomy): domain Eukaryota; kingdom Metazoa; phylum Arthropoda; class Arachnida; order Araneae; family Theridiidae; genus Parasteatoda; species Parasteatoda tepidariorum. The sequence goes on along the minus strand of NC_092213.1, from coordinate 70,598,707 downwards.
CTACCACTTTGTAAAATCTTTTTCAACGACCTACCAAGTTTGCCGGTAAGAATGCTGTATGGAAAAAAATATTTATCTTTTAATAATAGAATTATCCTGAAAAATTTTTGATCAAATGATTGGGCTCTCAAATATGTTAATCAGTTACATAAAAACGTTCTTTCTCTTAATAAACATAACTTTATTTTGACAGATTATAATTTTGAGAATTATGATACTAATAGTTTGGACAGAACAGCTGTCAAAAGTTTTGAGACCTTGACGTTAGTTTTACCTCCTGCTAATTTCGACATATGTCGATAATTTTTTAAGCGATTTGAAAAATTTGTGCACGCAATTATAAAATTTCTTTAGCAAAAGATAATTCCACGCAAAAAGAAAGTAAAAATAATTTTTAATATTTATATAGTATTTTAATTAATAATAGAGAAAATAAAATTTGAATCTTAAAGTATGCAAATTTTTATGGCAACTAAAATTGGTCGAATAGTTCCTGAGAAATCAAATTTTATATATCTGATTTATAAAATTAGAACTCTAAATATCTGACTTTTTAAAAATTTGATTTCTCAGGAACTATTCGACCAATTTCGGTTGCCACATAAAATTAAATTGTTTAAAATGATACAAACATTTGTACAACCTACTACTCAATTTTTTTTCTAACTATATTTTTAAAAAAATAATAAGGAATAACTATTAAAAAGAGCACTGTAGAAATTTAGGTTAGTGATGAAGTAAATGTCATTTTTGATTTATAATTTATCGTTCGAAAATTAATTTAAAAACCGTACTATCTTATACCTGTCTATNTAATTATATAGTTAATAATAGTAAATAATTAATATAAATATTTAATAATTAATAATAGTATAAATAAAATTTGAATCCTAAAGTATGCACATTTTTACATCATTTTAAAGAACATAATTTTTTTATGGCGACTGAAATTGGTCGAATAGTTCCTGAGATTTTATATATCTGATTTATAAAATTAGAACTCTAAATATCAGACTTTTTAAAAATTTTTATTTCTCAGGAACTATTCGACCAATTTCGGTTGCCACATAAAATTAAATTGTTTAAAATGATACAAACATTTGTACAACCTACTACTCAATTTTTTTTCTAACTATATTTTTAAAAAAATAATAAGGAATAACTATTAAAAAGAGCACTGTAGAAATTTAGGTTAGTGATGAAGTAAATGTCATTTTTGATTTATAATTTATCGTTCGAAAATTAATTTAAAAACCGTACTATCTATTTCTCAGTTTTTCTGTCGAAGATATTTTAAAAATAAATAAACTAGGGCAAAATTTATATTTTTAGCATTTAATTCAAGTTGATTTTGATTAATACGTTTTAAAATATTGGTGCATACGAATATATAGACAAAGTTATCACAATTTGATGTTACTTCTAAAAATTTATTAAAATATTTGTTTATTTTATTGTTAATTTACTATCATTATAAATTATGACAGCTGTGTCATAGGTTAAGAATAATACATACGACTTTACTTTTTACATTTTAATGATTATTTTTATGACTATTAAAAAATAATTAAATATTTTGTAAATTTCTTTAAAAAAACCTGTAATATGGAAAATAAGATCTGAATAATGAATTTGTTAAAAAAAAAAATTACATGTAAAATTCCTTTTATAAATTACCAGCTTTTTTAAAAAAAAAATTTAATTCTTATAAAACTTTTTACACCATCACGCAACTATAAATTTATACTCCTTGGACAATTTTAAGAAAATAGTTTCCACTTTAATTAATGTGGGAGCTATGTCTAGTCTGTACAAAAGGAATCTTTTAAACGGCGAGAGAGAGTGTAGAATACTCGCTGTATTTATAATTTGAAATAAATAGTGGTGAATACAATATGCCCGCACGTCGTAATTCTGTTCTCAAATTAATTTATTTCGAAACAGTTTGTCTGTCGCTCTTTTAATTGCAACTTTGATTGAGATCTCCTTTGTGAAAACATGGAGACGCAGTTGCTTGTTATTTAATAAAGAAATAAGAATGTAGGCATAACTTTTTACAAAATATCGCTTACGTTGAAATTATATTAATTTCAGTATCTTAAGATCATGGTTAGTTCGACAGTTCCTAAACTCTAAGAAAGAGTAGAAATGGACTGAGAATTTATTTACTACATTTGCTGAGCTCAAGGGGTAAAGTTGGTCCAAAGTGTACAAAATATAAGGTATAAGAATTATTCTCTATGCCTATTTAAGAGAGTAATAACTATTTTTTAAACTATACGTGATTTTTCTAAAAACGCGAATTAAATATTTAAAAAAAGATGTATTTATAAAAAAAAAAATTTTTTTTGGCTTGATCTTTTCCTCGTCGGGATAACACAGGGCAACAATTTTTTTTATTTTTTTGCACCAATACAAATAATTATTCTTACCTAATTCGAGTTTGGGAATTTCTAATCTGAAATTTATTTCTTTGAAAAACTACAGATTTTTAGAAAAAAATATATATTTTACTTAGTTTATTTTTTGCTTGATTGTGGAAGTTTATAAAGGACGTATATACTTATATATACATTAATATACACTTGCCTGTCACTTTGAAAATGACCCATAGCATTTACGGAATAGAAAAAAAAAAGAAATAATCAATAAATTGGTAATAATCAAAACTACGAAATTATGCACAAAACTGAGGCATTACACACCAACGCAATTAATAAAGCTATAACTTAATTGCAAAATCGTAATTATCTATTATTATTAATTGCCCTTTCCGATGACTTTACGTTATTAGCTGAAATAAAACAAGTCTTTAGAAGTTCATACCGTCAAAATTAAAATGAACTATATTCAATGTCTTTTGGCATGATGTTATTTATTGTTCGTGGCCTTCTCATAATAGTCAAAATTTATAAGAATTAAGCGGGTTTTTTTTTTTTTTTACACCAAACAGACCAGATATTTCATGGTAAACCTTTTAAAAAACTAGCGAAATCTGTCTAATATTGGCGAATTTAGTTAGTAGCTATTTACTGTGTGGCCAGACGGGAAAGCCATGTAAAATTAGCTTGGCATTTAACGTGTTAATAATTAAACTCTTGTGGTTAAACCATAATTAAACTATATATGGTTAAAACTACGGTTAAAAATCTGGTAATATCTACAGTGAAAATCTGGGGATACAGTTATTTTAAAGAAAAAATATGCAGATAAATATACTGTGAAAATCTTTTTTTCCTCTTCTCAACTTGATATTGCTTTGCTTCCTGTCATAACTAACCAGCAGCCAGCCTCTGACAGACATAAATTCCGCAAAAAGGTATCATTTCAAGGTGACTAACATTTTCTAAAAACGTATCTTTAACGTATGTTAAAGAACGCTATTTCAATAAAAGTATTCCACAAATAACTGGCACACACATACAATTAGAAGCCAAAATTGCAGCATTGAAATTCCCGAATCCCATTAAAAGAGCCACTTTAAAAATACATAGCTTTTCCATGCATTCGACCGTATTAATCACCATTATTTTCATGTTAACAGAAAAATAAAACTTAAATGCAGGTTCCAAAAAACCTGTAAACAAAGCCGAGCGCACGCTGTAAACAGAACATCCCACGCATGCTGCAAGTGTCAAAGTTGCAACTGTTAAAATAAAGCTATTATCATCATCCCCCTCCGAGGGTGTTCGAACGGAGATACCGTTTTGCTAAAGAGCCGCCAAAAAGAAAATTACCTGGCGGTAATTTTCGAAGGTGTAAATTGCCGTAAAGGTAAGCCACGAATTGTGAATTATCGTCAGCAGCCTTTTCTTTCTACTGTCAAAGCAAGGCTTGGAAATTGACCTCTAATTTTCTCCCCCTTTTGACCTCTGATTTCGCTGCTGGAAACGGTAACACACGCATTTGATTCCCTTGTTTTATTTCTATTTTAAGCCAGGTGATAGGTTTTATTTATCCCTAAAATTTCCCTATAGTTATATTGCGCAGACTATATTAATTTGTGTTTTTATAGTTTGGGTGATGTGAGGTTTTGATAATAAAATTTTTATGTACCTCATGAGCTATTAGGTCTACCGGAAAATTCTGTCAGCGAAAGAACACGCCTCATTACAGAGTAAAGCAAAAGGGTTCTTTTATAAAGAAAGTGGTAGGATATTTACCCTTTAACTCAATGGCTATGTTTTAACTTAACACGATGAATGCCACGCTAATTTTACATGACTTGCCCGTCTGACCAAACGGTAAATAACTACAAACTAAATTTAGACAGTTTTTGCTAGAGTTTTAGAAGGATTAGAATGAATAATTTGTAATAAGTGGTGAATCATATAAGCCTACGAATTGTTTAGAAATAGTGGTGGATAAAAATCTACTAAAATGAATTTATTAAACCAAGAATCACAATTGATAAACTACCACTTGAAAATATTTATTCGCTGTCCGGAGCAAGTTGTCATCTCTGTGTATATAAATACAACTATTTTTTTGTGTTCTGTATTGCATTAATTTCTTCAAAACCATTTTAGTAACGATAATAATATTAAAAAAAATTAAAAATGTTCTCGAATTACGTGTTTCTGATAATCTAAGCTTCGCCGGTCACCGGTGACCCCATGAGGCTACGAACAAACTCAGTGCCGATCCCCGGTGACTCCCATGGCATTCAACGTGTTAAAGAGACTCAACATATATGGTGCAAAAGAGTACACGCATACATATTCAAATTTTTAATGAAAGTATCTGACTGAACTAAGGGGCAATTCTGATATACATTTAAGGATAAATACCATACCACTTTTTTTTTGTACAATGGCGCGTGTTCTTTCGCGAGCAGAATTTTCCAGTAGAAGTAATATGTTTTTTACTTTTTTAATAAAATTTCCATGCTGTATAAATCAATACCTCCCTAGAAGAGAGAAGGCCTCAGCACAGGTTACCATAGACAAGAAATTTAATTCTTTAGTAATCCAAACGTAATAATAATTTTATAATATTATTTGACATTAATTCTAATAATTAATTTTACAGAATATATTTTAAGTTATAGCAAAAAAAAATAAATAAATAAATAAATAAATGAATAACGTAAGACAAAAAAAAAAAACTTAGTTCTTTTATGAAAATGCCGATATCTCTAAAAATATTTAAGCTAGAATTACGAAATTTTATACAGTTGTTGCAAAGAGCAGTTAAAGTAGTCGATTTTAGAAGTACTACTTTTTCCTTCGAAATTTATTGTCACCCCCTCAAACTTCTGAAAACTTTAAACCTTATTGCAAAGTAGGAAAAATCGCATGACCTAAACAACTCTAAAGTTACAAAATAATCATCTGAGTATTCCTAAGAAATTTTTTAAAAAATGTCAAAAAGTCCATTCTTGTAGGTTAGAGTATTCCGAAAAGCTAGAAATTCCGAGTTGGTAGATATATATGATTTTTTCTTTTTGGAAATTTTAATTAGAAATATGAAATAATTGGTCATAATAAGGTAAATAATAATAAATTAGTGGTAATAATAAATAATCGGTCAATGATGTTTCATTAGAGTTATTATACAATTTTAAATTTCACTACCACTAGAGGAATACCTTCCTTAAAAAGAGGGAACATGGCAGCTATGGTTTACCATTAAAAAATAAGCTACAAGAATTTTCTTCCCCTTTAATGTGTACAATTTTTCCCTGTATTAAAGAAACGAAAAATATCCCCAAATAGGTATCCTTATTAACCCGTCACGACTAACAGAACTCAGTGAATTTAACCTTCGCAACAGCTAGAAGGGGGAAAAAAATATCGTTTGGCATTTGTATTGAAGTGATAACTATATTGTCTTTCTGTTGCCAAAATTGCCTTTGTAAAATGCTAAGAATGATGATAGATAATTACTTCATTTTCTCGGTGATATGTCAATTGTAGTGTTATTTTCTCTTTGCACATTTTCTTCTTCCTCAAAAATGCAATTTGGAGAATCGGTAAAAAAAAAAATGATTCGCCTATGAAAAAGAAATAAATGGAACTGGGTTGAATCGTGTTTTTAAAAGTTTTTCTTCTTCTTATAATTCTTTTCCGGGTAAATTACGAAATGATTTCCAAATTAGAACATTTTCTTTTTGAATAGTAATGATAATAACAAATTAATTTCAATTGTAATTTAAACCTTTTTTTTTTCTTTCAATTTTTCTAGAACTATAAAAATAGTTCAGCAGAGATGACAACTGCTCCGGACCAGCCAAAATAATTAAAAAAAGGGTAAAGTTTGAAAATATTTGACTAATTTTACTTGCTTTTTAAAGGGTATAGCATGCAAGAATATTCTCAAGTTGTGAATTATATAAGCCTACGAATTATTTAGAAATAGTGGTGCATAAAAATCTATTAAAATGAATTTATTAAATCAAGAATCACAATTGGCAAACTACCACTTTAAAATATATATTTGCGGTCCGGAACAAGTTAGCATCTCTGGTATTATACAATGCCTTCTAACTGTAACAATTCGGAGTTTGAACTGTTCTTAAAAGAAAAAAAAAGAAAAAAAAAATGTTGTCAATAATGCGATAAAGAATTAATAGATTTATCATGACAGTTTGCGAACCTAAGATTCTTTTTTAAAGAAGAAAAAATACTGGTTAGTTAAATATTTTTATTTTCTGATTTCTTTTCCTTTCAACCATTTATTCTTTTTTTTATCTATAAACTTTCATTGCAAGTTACATTTTTATAGAGTTATTGAAATGTTTTTGTGATTACGAACTCTCTTACCAACCTCCCAATTGCTTTACAATAATTTTTGCTTTTTGAATGCATCACATCAAAAAAAAAAAAAAAATTATTCGATTGATATTTTCGATATTTTTAAGATATTTTTCGAATTGAAATAATAATGAAAGAAAAAAACATTTTAAATTGTAATTTTATGATTTTTTTTAAGTTCTTTTCAGTCTTTCGGAATTTTAAAATTAGCTCTTATTTGTTCAGATTTATATATATTAGTTTCTATTTATGAAAGTCAGAGTTTGTATAGTTCATTAAGGAAAAGAAAAAAATTATGTTGTCACTTTAGTGTTAAAGAAAAAATAGATTTATTTGTATATTTATAGAACATTTGTACCCCGAAGAATTTTTCTTCTATTTTTAAAAAGAGGAAAAAAAAATACTGGGATGTTAAATTTTCTTGTTATTTTTAGATTTCTTGTCTTTTTTACTATTTATTCTTTTTTATAAGCCTTCACTTAAAATTAAATTTTTGAAATTTTGGATTTCGTTACAAGTTATTGAAGAGTTATTGTGATGACGAAAACGCTTTTCAACCTCCTAAGATAACGTAAAAAAAATTTATTTTACTTTTTGACTAGGTCACATAAAAATAAAAAATTATTCAAATTTTTATTGCATTAATACATATTTAGTTCTACTGATCTATCTTTTTATTTTATTTGGTATAAAATTTAAGCCTAATTGTTTTGCTTAGCCATCATTTCAAATTCATCCATAAACTTATTTTTTAAATTTCTATTTAGATTTTGGTCATTATGAAAACTCGTTAAACATTTTTATTATAAAAACCAAAGTAGCTTATTAAAAAAATAAATGAATAAATAAATACGAACTTAATTAAAAATATTGATTCTTTATTAATTGTAAAATAGTACTTGAGTATCTTTATCATAAAATGTTGCATAAACTAATAATGTCGTATGATTGATTACTTTATATTTAAGAAATACCATTTTTGCATTTAGTCCTTTATCTTTGAATAAAAGTCATAATGGAAATTGTGATAATCGAGAATAATGTTAAGAAGAGAGGAAAAATATTACTGCCGATTATCTTTAAATAAAGGTTAAATAATGTAAATAATCCAGTAATGCTATGCTGATGACAGTCAAAGATATTTGGATTTCCTTTGTATATTAAACACCATATCATGTGATTTTTCTGCCCGATGAGAATGAATTTCCAACCAACAACAAATAATTACAACAGAATATTCGATTTTTAAAAAAATTGAATCACTGAAATATTGTGCAGGCAAAGAATTTTTATTTTTTTATTTTTATCTATTTATTTATTTTTTTAATAATAAAAGACGTGGAATGCAATTTAAAATTCACATAAGAAAAACTTATTTTAGATACTTTTAGCATTTTTTAGATTTTTTTATAAGAATCGAAAGAAAAAAAAACTGATCATAAATTTTTGATAAATGGCTACATACCTTCTTTGACTTTCTCACGATTGGTACACACGAAAATGCTCTTCTACACCAAAACAAGAACCGCCTTTTTAGAGACGTTAGTCAATGTTTACAGGTAAACTACTGTTTTGTATTTTTTTAGAAAAAAAACGTTCCATAGTGAACGTAGAACAGAAAAATTAAAACTTGCCCTCATATGTTCTTTTTAATTGCTCGGGCGGACATTGAGCAAGCGATATTTTAACACTCAAATCGTGAGAAAACACGCCTATTTTTACTAAGTTAAAGATCGGCTCGTCTTTTACTTTAATAAAAAATAGTGAATAAATTACATCACAAAAAATATATCTTCTTATTTACAAGAAGGTGGTAATTACAAAAGAAAAAGAGTGCCAATAATATTCTGGTTCTTTATTCCTTATGAATTCAGATGAATAAAGATAAAAATAATATAAAATGAATACGCGGATATTCTTTTTTAATTATCGTCTGCTAAAAAGAAGGTATATTTTTGTACATGCAATCTGATGACAACTTCGGTGTCTAAAATGTGTAATTATTTTGTCATCAAGTGTAACTTTAGATGTAATCATTGTAAGGGCGATATATAATGATGTCAAGTATCAAATCAATGCTTTGCATGCTTTTACAGTCTCTTCTATAACAAGAAAATATTTTTTTTATTATATTCCTTTTTAAAAAAAATAAGCTTCTTTCTTAAATAAGAGAAAATAAATTGAGCTGAAAGTCCATATATTAGGACAGAAAAGAGTAAAAACTGGTATCAGAAATTTAATTTTTTAACTTTTTCGGAAAGAAAGAAATATTCTTAACTACCAAAATTTTTTAAAGGATACAATGCATATATTAAACTGATAGCCCATTATTAAGAATAGATTATTAGTTATGTATTAAGTTGGTTTTGCTAACAATTTTTTTCACTTTTGCCGTTTCATTTTCGGGATTGTATTTAAATCGAAAATAAATAAAATTAAAATATATTGTTTCCACTTGTTCTATTTTTTTCTTTCTCCGCATGTGACTATATTGTTTCAGTTTCAACATTTATTTTGTTACAGAAAAATCGTGCTGTCCGTTACATTAAGAGACCACTTCAGACAGAAAACTTACAGAATTATGCGGCCGAAAATTTCTTATTAAGTAAGTGGTTAATACTTTTGAATACGTTTTGTTTAAATTTATTATGTGAGATATTTTTATTAAACTTTGTAGTGAAATTTTAAATTATGGGTTTGTAAGCATGTCTGTAGCTTGAAATATTTCCAATTTTAAAATTTTAACATAGGTAAATCTGAAAATCTTAGTTAATAGTTTCCTGCCATTTTTTAATTAATTATTTTTTATTAATTAATTATTATGAATTAATTATTTAATTAATTATTTTTTATGATTTATTAATTTTACATTACTTGCTACTTGTCCGGTTTATGGTGACGATTTTACAGAATGGCAGTAAAACAGTACTTCAAACAGAAATATTTTTTGCTAATCCATTAAAATCCGAATTTTTAGTTTTATTGATGTCATAATAAGTGCTATTAGGAAAAGAGCGTTGATGGAATATTTAAATACAGAGGATATTTTATTATGCTAATTACTACTAAGTTTAATATCAATCGTTGTATGATCACAGATTCAAATTGGAATTTTCATATTCTGAACATATCACGGTAGAAACAATAAGAAGATAATTGAATTCATTTGAAGTTCATTCCTTTGAATCCTTTGTAGAAGAAATATTTCAATTGAAAAATTGAAGAAAATTAATTTAAAAAAAAAGAAGATAATTGTTTTATTTTTTAAAAATAAAGCAGGTTTTAAATACAGGCACTGCTATATAGCTAAATGGAATAAATTTAGGAATTACAACAACGTATGTCTAGATCTGAAATACGGTTAGGTTATAGTTTTGTCATGGTGTGTAAAATGTTTATTTATATTTGAAACTTTAAAAATTACGATTTACGTTTAAATATGAATATTGCTACCTACAAAGAACAAGTTGGCAGCTATGATAATATACACGTAATCATCCATTAAAGTAAAGATGGAGTTGCAACTTGACAAGTCATTCTATTTTCACGCTGCTTTGTAAATTCGTGTCTTCACTAAACAAAGGATTATTATCGTTTTCAAAGAGGGAGAAAAAAAAGCACGTTCTAAAGAAGGATTCTCTCTACTTCATTTACAAACGAGCAGTCTTCTATTAACATTGGTTAACCCTTTGACCCGTGCGCGCCTGAAACTCTTTTAACTTCCCATCTTACGTGAGAGAAAAGTAGATTCTTATCTCATGATCTTAAGATATTAGAGAATTTAAGCCCCTCCTTCACCAGCAGTAGCGTAATTCGATCGTCGCCAATCTATTTCAAAAATGATTACGAGTTAACATTGTGTAATTGACATTTTGATGGAATACGAAAATAGTTTTTATTTAACATTGTATTATGGCATAAGATAAGGCGTTGACAAATAAAACAAAGAAAAGGAAGAAACCGATTTTTTTTCTTCTGAAGAGCTTAAAACTGAAAAAAGAATATTTTAAATTCCCAGTATTTTTTATTTATTAGAGATAATTATATAATAAATTGAAATTAAAATCTTGAAAATTCGTAACAGAAATTAAATTCAAGATAAATAGTTTAAATTTTCAGGAAAAAGGGTTTTTAGTCAACTAAAGAATCTTCTTTTTTGGAAGAAAACTCGATTTTTTTCTTAATATTTTTTGCTTCTTGATATCTCTAGAATCAACTAAATGTTTTAGATACATTATTTACTTGACAGAGTACTGTGCACTATCCTAACTTTTTAATTTCTTAACTAATTTTTCAAACTTAAAATTGTATTTTTAGCAATAAAGTTTATCCCGAATTAATTTAAGATTATAACTTCATATTTAATTAAAAAAATCCATTTGAATAAATTTAAAAAAAAAGCATTATAATACAAATAAATAAAAATAAAAAGTTCAAGTAAAGTTAGGGAAGTCAAAATTGAATTGAATTATTAATTATAAGCAAATATTATTTTAGTTTCATTACTACTTATAATTGTACCAAAGTGATTAGCACTAATTTAACAGATTTTTTTAAAATTATTTTTATCCAGAGGTAATAAAAATTATTTTAATCTACAAATCATGAAAATTTTCATTTCAAAAAAACAAAAACTGGTAACTCAATTATTTCATTTTCTCAAAATTAATTTGGATGCAACAATAAGGACATTCATAAGTTTCTTCTTTGGAAAAGAGAACATTTTTAGTTAATTTTCTAAACGAAAGTGCTACTTTAAATCAGTTAATGTTTTGCTTAGAGCCGGAATGGTTCAAACATGGATGCCACGCATGACAAAAATTTTAAAAACTGATAGAGAGTTAAATAATTTTTATTTATGTAAATTGTTAAAACATTCAAGTGTAAGTACCAACATGCCTTATTTATATTTAAGGTCAAAACATTCTTGGCATAAACTTTCAATTGTAAATTGAAAGAAATATGCTAGAAAAATTTACTACTTTTTTTATAATTTTTTAATAGATTTTTGCTTTATATTTTTTACTACTTTTTGTATTTTTAGTCTTCTGGGACATCACTGCTCAAGGAACGGAGTGCTCGCCTCAAATTAAAGTTATTCAGGTTCGAATCCCATGGATGACTAGTCTATTCGACTCGACAGCGATAACTAGTCGACTCATACCGAAAGCAGTGCTGCTAACGTAAAATATCCCCAGTAGTCATTGGTTAGAATTCCCCTTGCCTTTCCGCCCATATGAAGAGGTTGCGGATTAGCTCACTGCCTCCTAGAAGAGAGAAGGCCTTCGCACTGATCACTAAAAAATTAAAAAAAGAAGACACAACTTTCGGACTACTAAACTGCGTAGAGGGGGTTATTGAGAAAGATGCTACAATGTTCGAACTACTAAAAAGTCGGATTTCTCGTTTATGGTAACCCGTGAGAAAGGCCATCTCTCTTTTAATATATGTTGATTAGTTCTATCACGAAGGCTTATAAGACGAACCAGGGTAACGGTGCAATTCGATCTAGCAACATACATGCAACGGCTTACAAGACTCTCTAGTTGAAGAACAGATTGCACAAATTAGAGAAGGACATCACAAAGGTATAACCAGGGTTACGGTGGAATCCGAGCTAGCAACCTACATGCAACGGCTTATAAGACTTTGTCTAATTGTAGAACAGACAGCACAAATTAGAGAAGCAACCTACATTTTACGGAGCATTTGTCCGAACAACGAGACAGCTCGGCTAGAATGGCCTAAATGCATGTTACAGTCAATTGTACTTATGTATAATTTAATTTTTGTTTTCGAGCAATTTCCTTAACACGTTGAAGGCCATGGGGGTCACCGGTAACCGGCACTGAATTTGTTCGTAACCGGTGACCGGAGAAGCCAAGATTATTAGAAACACATAATTCGAGTAAATTTTTTTATATTATTGTCGTTACTAAAATGGCTTGAAGAAATTAATGCAATATAGAACACACAAAAATAGTTTTATTTATATACACAGAGATGCCAACTTGCTCCGGACAGCGAATAAATATTTTTAAGTGGTAATTTATTAATTTCAATTCTCGGTTTAATAAATTCAATTTAGTAGATTTTTATCCATCACTATTTCTTAACAATTAGTACACTTATATAATTTACCACTTTTTGTTTTGTTATGTCACACTAAATCATTTAAAAATCTAGCAAAAATACTTGCAAATTTAGTTGTAGTTAATTACCGTTTGGCCAGACGGGCAAGGCAACGCCTCCACGTGGAGTTTTATAGATAGTTCGATAAGACCACTACGAATGCTATCCACTTTCCGAACGAATTAGTTAATATTAAATCTAGTTAAAATAAGAAAGTGGTAGCAAATATATGACTAAAAATTTGTTTTATTTATGAACATTATTGGTTTGCCTTATTCACTAGTCAACCACGACAGATTCAATTCTCAAATGTATAAGATAAGTTTCTCTCAATTACTTTCATAAAAGGTTTTGGGGTTATGCTCACAACTAGTTCATTTTTTAAATAGTCTGCGCGGACTACTTATAAAAGACCGTATGGAGGCTTTTCGATGTAGGAGGTGATGGGCACGCCATGTAAAATTATCGTGGCGTGCAACGTGTTAAATAGGGTGGTTTTGAATAAAACAATTTTTTTTTAAACAGCTTCCTACTGTTGATATATTTGCTGAAGCTGACACCTTTTAGGATGATCAAAAAAAAAATGGTATTATTAATTATTTAAGACAAATATTACACAAAAATAAGCAAAATATTTTTAGAATAAATTCTATATTTCTCCAATGAAAACGCAATAAAATTAATTTTATCATATTATGTATTCATACTATGTATACTACTACGTATACATACTATGTATACTATGTATTCATACTATGTATACTGCAAAGGAGAAGTGTAAGGGACGCATGCGCTGCAGGCCATTTTTCTAATTCCTTATCTTAATTAAGATATGTTCAACGCTAAAAACATACTTTTAGATCTGTGGTCTTGATTTGCTTGAAATAGGTTCTTAGAATGCATACCAGAGAATAGAGTCCATCTTGCTCAATCAAAACCGACAACAGAAAAAACTGAATACATTAAACAGTGCTTTTGTAACGAAAACACGTATCTAAGCATACATAGTCATTTTTGTAATGCACCCAAAGGCGACAAGTTCCTAAGAAACGAAAAAAAGAAAGTCGCACGTGCCAACGGGTATGGTATGATGGTTATTGTTAATGATGGTCATGAAAACACTTTTTTTTGCAACTCAAGACTGGCAACAAGACGACAAAATTACACTCATTTTATTTTTCTTCTCTTTTTATTTATATTTCTGTTGGCCAATTTCGTAATAGCAGACGATATTTTTTTCTGAGAAGAGACTGCAGCTTTTAACGGGAGGAATTTTTTTGTCATTAAATTGCAAATTTAATTCTTTAAACATTCATTTTCTTTTCTAAAATAAATGTGTTATGCTAATAATCTCATGAAAAATTACGTTAAAAAAGTAATAACTCAGGAAGTAAGTATTTATTGGAATTAGTTTCAGTCACATGGTGACGTCAATTTCGTGGGAATATTTAAATGCTACGCTTTGGAATTCTAAAGTTAAATAACTTATTCATCAAGTTATTTTTTGTCTCACCCATATATTTTAGTTTATTTATTTACCTATTCCTTTTGAATAATTACTGATTTATATTCTTTAATTATAATGGTTTGCTTATAATTTACCACATGTGTATTATTATTTTTAAATTTTCCCATAATGTAACTTTACATTTATGGATTAAGCCTTAAAAAAAAGTATGTCTTATTTTTTTTAAAATTTTAAATGAACTTTACATAAAATTTTGGTGGTCAATAATAAAATTTTTACTATTTCAGCCATTTTAACAACATTTCACGTGTACAAAATTTAATTAACATGAGTAAAAACAGACTATGGATCTTGTCGCAACGTTCATTGCGTAAATAAAAATGAATAAATAAATAAAAGAGAGAATTTTTTAGTAGTTGAATTTTTATTTATTCATGTTTCCTGTCGACATACAGACGCACTTTCTTATGAAATATTTAAAATGTTTTAAAACACCGATTTTAATGGCTATAGTGACAGTTTCAAAATGGGTGGGGATACTTTTTACTGATGAAAATTTTTAATACTTTAATCATTATGGGGGAATTGTAGTTGTTAAATCATTAATTTAATTCTGTAAACATTCATTTTTTATTTCTGAAAATAAATGTGTTCATCTGGGATCGGAAAATTCACGGGTAAAGGGACTCGGGGGTTAACTATAAATCCTCCAAACCGTCTCCAACAGAGGATTTCACCAAGGTTTACGCTTGCAGAAAGTGTAACGAATCCTCTGATTGGACAAAATTAAAACATGTGAGTCCTTGCTACCACAAATACATAAAAATCAGATACCTATTGTATAGTAACATTTACTATACGGTTAGTATTTTGAAAGGAAAATGTAATTAAAATCATAAGCAAAAAATGTACACTTTTTTAAATATATTTTTCTTTTTATTTAAAAAAAGAAAAGAACTGGCATTATTTCAAATTATTTATATCGGATTGTAAATATCCTCTTGCTATATTAACTTTGTCAAAAAAAAAAAAATTATTTGAATTTTTATTGTTTATTTGAAAAAAACTGGCATTATTTATATTTTTATTGTTTATTTAAAAAAAAACTGGCATTATTTAAAATTTTTTTACATAGGATTGTAAATATCCTCTTGTTAAATTAACTTTCTAACAAAAAAAAAAAAAAAAAAAAAAGCGTTAATTTTTAAAATTCTGGCTTAAACCTTCAAAAAATGTAAAAATAATTCCTAAAATCTTTTACGATTTTTTAATACTTTAACGATTCTTTAATTTTTATCTTTTTTTTTTTTAAGTTTCTTAAAAGCAAAAGGTTTTTAGATTTCCATGTAGTACGTATTTTTTTATGCTTTATTTTATATGAGCTGCATAAGCTTGAATGAGCTCGTAGTTATATTCTACATAGTTTTATTCATACTAAGAAGTTAACATACTCTTATAAATTTTTAAAGAATAATTGCCTCTAAAACAATAGTTTTGTCGCTAGATTACAAAAAAAAAAAAAATACTCAATGCAATTATTGCTTTTAGGGTTCATTCTTGCTGAATTGATCTTTATCTAATTTTGTAATGGTATTTTTAAAGTACAATAAACTCGGCTATATGATTAACCTAATTTTTTCTTCATCTATCCTATCTTCGTTTTGTGACTTCATTATCCATCAAGTTCAATTAAAATAAAAGGTGGTTAAAGTAAAACATCGCTCAGAGTTTCGTAACAGTGATGCCAGATGCGATATCAGTAATCTTGCACTTTTAATTTTCTCAGACGATATATAAAACTCTTCATTTATCGTTTGCATATCAATATTACACATCTAAAGAGAGAATTAAGAATAGTAGGTGCGGTTCGGACCGCCCAAGTTGTCGCCCTGGTATTCCTCCAGGTCTCTTCATCACGTGATCCGAAATGCGGAGTTGAATTGAGCTGTCACAAGTTGATAGAATCGGTCTTTGACACTGTCCCATCTTGTTTAATTATGATGCTGTGAAGTTTGTCTTTTGATTGATGGCATCGGCATGACACTTTGATATTGTTGTGAATATTCACGAAGTATCTAACCATGCATAAAAATTTAATGATGGAATCATAATAGAATCATAAGGAGAATAGAGATATTTCATACTATTTATCAATTAAATTTGACTCAAAATAAATATTTTAATTTAAAGAAATGAATATTGGACCGGGGAAGTGGGGACACAAGTAGAATTCTTTATAGCACATACCGCATATCTCTGTGTATAAGTCGACTTTTCAAACCCCCGAAATATGACAAAAATCTGGGGGTTGCCTTATAAAAGGTCCGTTAATCGTTAAATATTGATGCATTATAAACAATGTATAGACATATTACCCTTTTCAAAAAAACTATTTTTAAGTTGTTATCTATAATTAGTTTTCCATCCTATTTCTTTTACATATAAAGTTTTTTATTTATTTATTTTTTTTTTATTTTTTTATTTTTTTTTTTAGATAAAATACTTTAAATTGCGTTCAAGAAAAAAATTATAATAAAAGATAATTTGTTCAAGTGTATTTCGAAAAGTTTAACCCAATGAAAACTTTTGAAACAAACCATAACGCTACAATTCCACAAAAAGTTATCTTCTAAAGAATTCGAAATTCCTCACTTTATAAAAGATTTTACAATAATAATATTTGAGGATAAATGTATCATTTCCAGAGAGAACATGATGAAACATTTTTAACTTGAAAATATATAAGTCCTTTATACATAAGTCCGGATATATGCTGCAAGTATTTTCAAATTTAAACTTTTCCTCTAGTTTCAACTTTAACTGTGACTTCTTTATTTTCCTAGACGAAAAAAAGAGGTACAAAGAACACGCTTATTTTACGAAACGTATATGGGAAAATTGAGGTATTTTGGATGAAAAAGTTATCCATTTTACTAAGCCTGATTCAGCAGTTTCAAAGCCAAATATTAGTTTCTTTCATTGGCTTTCGTCATAAAACTCAATTCAATACTCAGAATAAACAAATTACATCGTTACAGGGATTAAAAGTCGTAAGTGCATTTCTGGAATTATCCATGGTTATTTTAACTCACTGACCATGTTAAATCTTGCCAATTCTCGAGTAAAAACTACTTTTTGGAATAAGAACCTTCGGCTATAAATTCGATTCGCACTGTTATCGTTTGACTTAACAACAGAAGTTGCTTCAGGCAACTCTTTGTAAAATACCGCGGTTTTCAAATTTCTGTACCAACTATTCGCAATGGGAAACAAGAAAAAAAAAAAACCAAAGTCATTTGTTATTATATTATGCTAAGTGATATTTTTAGCTGATTCTTTTGATCTTGAGGGCTTGATGGAAGAACCAAGCTCCATTTTATTGTTTTGAAGATTTCCCGTACTTTCGCTAAAAGTTAGCTCCTCGATAAGGGAAAAGTATGTTTTTTGTTTAAATGGTTTTAATGAAAGAGAATAATAGAATAAAATTTTTGTAAGGGATGTATATTATTTATCGTAGTTTCGTAATATTTGTAATCTATTTCAGATTAACTTTTTATTCCCATTACTTTATTTTTTTTTATAAAGTTGAGTTTCTGCCCAAAGGAAGATGATCATTTAAGTTCCCATTGCCCCCCAAAAATTGGGAACCGTTGGTATGGAGGCTAAACTCTATCGAAATTATTTATAATAACTAAACCGCGAAGACAACAGCATAAATTTATATTTTTATCCGATTCTTGGTCAAGTGAATTTAATTTTTTTATTTACCACCATACCCTCCAACTGCTACGGAATTTCCGTAGTTTCAGAAATCTTCTTTTCTGACGGTAGCAAAATTAATGTCTTAATATTTAAAAAAAATTAATTTTAGCGTAACTTGTCCACTATTACTTATAAAAGTGCAGGCCATATGGCTAGATTCTTTTCTGATAAAAGTTTTATGAGAGATCCATTTGCTTTAAAAATTTCTACTTTGGCTCGCTACCACTAGAAAGAATTATTTTCAAAATCCTCATAAGTTGGAGGGTATGTTTACCACTATAGAGAAATAATTCAAAAGCTCATATGTAAAGCCCTTTCCGAGCTTCAGTGTAAAGGGACCTCCCTGGCCGAACGGTATCGCGCTCCAAACGCTCTGTTTAGCTTGGAGGTGACAGGTTCGAATTCCGCTGTAACCCTGGATGTATTCTTAGTGATGTCTGTTCTACTACTTTACAAAGGTTTATAAGCCTTAAGTGAGCACATAAGCCTGCAAAGGTATGTTGTATATCAATAAACATAATTATAAGCCTTTAATCTAATTGCATTATTTAACCTGTAATATTCGTCATGCATTAAAAAGTGGTGGCCATAACATTCTGGCTGTCTATTTCAGAAAGAGATAAGGCGTTGATAACTACCGTACGTTATAAATCATAACGCCTTTAGCGAAGGTATCAGGCTTGGAACTAATCAGAATTTGGTAACTAATCAGCTAAAAAAAAATAATATTTCTATCAGTCTAATCGCTGGCTGTTTTTAATTTGACTGTTTCCTGTTAGAAATAAATCTCACTCCGAATTTAAATCAAATTTAAATAAATCTGACTCCAAAGAGTCAGAGTGAAAATGGAACATTTATAGAATACAATAGCTGGAGAGGGTACATATTAGGTAACTTTAAAATTTTAAATAGTATTTGGTAACTTTAAAATTTAAAAATCTTCTACTGGTTCTAGTCATGAATATTTGTGATTAGAGCAGTACTATTGGTTTATTACATTTTTCAAACATACTACAGATTCTAAGAATTTAGGCTTAAGAAGCATAGTTATAATTGCTTGCGTGCATTTTTTCTCTCAGAGAAAAAATTAAAGTAAAGATATACACTTAATGACGGCATGGAAAACTACCGGGGCGTGGGTCCAAAAAGCCGCCAAGTGCACCAAATAACAACTTTTCGGTTATATCTCAATTAAACTCTAACGCAGATGTGTACTCGCCCAAACTATTTACCAATCCCAATTCCAACTTGCGCCAAAGATATCAATAGTCCACCACGCCCATTTTTAAAAAAAGAATGATAACTTCTAGTGTTTTACTGTCGGATTAAAATAAATGATTCCCCAACACCCAAAAGTAACAACATTTCAAGAGAAATCGTTGAATTATGCGTTGTATGTAGCTTTAGAGAATGATTTTTTGGCGTTGTTTTGGTGTTGTTGGCGTTTTGTCACCGGAAAGAGAAAATAAATGGGAGTACATATATGTTTACATGTCGCAGATTTTTATGACAGGGTATTTAGTAATAGTGTCATTGTAATTAAGCTAGGTTAATAACAGGAATTGTTACTTGATGTGATATTCCCACATTATATCATCGAAATGTTACTCAGAAAATGGAGATGAATTATTTGCTAACAGTAAACAAAATGATATTAGTATTTTTTTGTCATTGGTTAAAATTAGAGCCCCTAGTCTAAATATGTGATTATGTTTCATGCACTTAAAATGGAAATGACATAAAAGAAAAATAAGTTATTAATTTTTTTTCTTTTTTTCTTAACTCCATATGCAATTTCGAGAACTAAAATGTATTCTCCAACGAAACTATTCCCCCAGTGGGCCTCGCCCCCGATCGCTGACACTCCCCAACCCCCCAAAGATTGCTGCGCAATCTTATATGGTTTGCATTGCAAATCATTCTCACTTCGTTCACTGCAAAGTTAAACCTATTTAAAATGTGTCCTAGCGTAAAATTTTTAGAACTATGTGTTAACGTAGAATCTTCTCAATTTTGCTAAAAAAAAGTTGTAAATATAAGTCATAAATATAAATTAATATATACAGTTACAAATTTCAGAACTTTGAGTTATCACTGTAAAACTGTCAAATGACTTAATTATTAGGAAATTAAATTGAAATAAATGATATGCAAAATAAAAACTTGCAAAAACTAAGTATTGATTATGCTTTTTTACAAAAAACAGCACGATTAATTCTCAATTTTCAATAATAATGTATAAAACAGTCTAACAATAATAACAATGAATAAAATTATTATTTTTTTTTATCCTGCATAAGTATAATTAAAATACTATATAGAATTTGTTTGTTGACATGAATTATTCGCTTTTAAATATTCAATTCTTTCCAACTTAGAGCTCACTTTGTTGTAGCGTTTCGTTGCCGACGCGAGAAAATGATTTTCATTAAGAAATTTGTAAACACGTAGTTTATGCTTTCACGCGTAAGACAGCCCAGCTCACACGTTTGATATTTCTTTAATTGTTGCCATCGCGAAAAAGAAATAAGAACTTTCGATGCAGCCGTATAAGAGAAATAAATATATAAATATGAGAAACGATTTATTGGCTTAATCAATTTCATTCATCATTTTATATTGTTTTTATTTCTTATTTCTAGTTTTTATCGGGCATCAAAGTTTTAAATCAGTGCATACATTTCAGCATAAGTTTCTGAATTTTAATCTTGATTATTTTTCTGATTCAATAGTACTGCTGTCGATGGCAATACAGATAGAATTAAATTACTAAAAACCATAAGTCGATTTCGTCAGCAAAAAAAATTTTAAATTTGGAGACCAAATTAAATCATATCAATCAGAAAAATCCTCAAATATTTCAACAAATCCATATATTTTCCTTCAATAAATACATGTTAAAACTATTTTAAAGTTAGTAAAATAATTAGACTCCTTGTGAATTAGTATGTATTTAATCGTAAATTGAGATGTTTTTAGTAAATATTCTTTTTAAGAATGTTTCAAATGGCGTAAAAAGGATAAGGTTCTTTGTACAAAGCTGGAAGAAAAAATACTTACCCCCCCCCCTGATTAACTTTTGATTTTGTGATCGGATCTTCACGTTCTAGAACTCAGTCTCAATGGTTCAAAGGGTTGAATTCAACTATACTATTTCATTTGTGCAGACGATATATTAAAATACAAAAACGTACTTCCTCTGAATAACCATACCTTTTTTTCTATGGATTCGGATTTCTACCCCCCCCCCCAATATAGAGGGTTGCAGCACTCTGGAAAACATGGTGCCAATAGTTTGGTCAGAAGAGCGGTCCAAAGTTTGAACCCCGTAATGTTAATTTTATTTTATTTTTGCGTTTTTCGCCATATCCCCTAAACTATCACGGCTTGCAAAAGGAATTTTATTTTATAACCATACTTGGAGCAGCAGACCAAATTTTTGGGTTCAAGAATACTAATGTTCAACTCGGAATCCTTGTAATTTTGAACCCGTTCCAGAACACAAGGGAACTCCAGGATCAAGTATTAGGAGAAATTTTCTCTCGTGGAGGACTTTTTTTATGCAATTAACTTACAGTCGCGTTATATGGTGAGGAAAACCACGAAAACATCCCATGGTTAACCGGACGGAAAGTGGACTCTAACCCATGGTAAGTCTACCACTGAGGATATTTTACATCAGCATTGTGATCGATGCGAGCCGTTTGCGGAAATCGTATCGATAAGCGATCGATGGGATTCGAACCCAGTTCACCTCATTGGAAGCGAACGCTCTATCCCCAGAGCCACCACGGCTCAGAAGGAATTGTGCATAACAACTTAATATGACACCCGGGTTCAAAATTCAGTGATGTCTGGTCGATACGAATTCCGCTTCCGGCTTGCGCCGACCACAGTGCTGACGTAAAATTATCCTCAGTGGTAGACGGATCATGGGTTAGAGTCCCCTTGCCGTTAGGCTTATCGTGGGAGGTTAGTTCTATCAAAAAGTCCACCACGAAGGCAAATTTCTTCCAATACTTGATACAGGAGTTCCNTTTGAAATCGATCAATTGCAGAGAATATTCGACATGACAGGTGTGCAATAAATTATGCATTGATGAAACTGTAGGTTAGTTGCGAAAAAGTTTTCACTTTAAAGACAAAATTTATTGAAATTGAATCACATCAATCTAAATAATCTCAAGTATTTCATTACTATTTGCTTTTTATAAATACTTTAAAAACATTCAAAACTTTGTAAAAGTATTAGACGATTCCTTATGAATATTATCATGTCGCTTGTGATTTGAAATCGATCAATTGCAGAGAATATTCGACATGACAGGTGTGCAATAAATTATGCATTGATGAAACTGTAGGTTAGTTGCGAAAAAGTTTTCACTTTAAAGACAAAATTTATTGAAATTGAATCACATCAATCTAAATAATCTCAAGTATTTCATTACTATTTGCTTTTTATAAATACTTTAAAAACATTCAAAACTTTGTAAAAGTATTAGACGATTCCTTATGAATATTATCATGTCGCTTGTGATTTGAAATCGATCAATTGCAGAGAATATTCGACATGACAGGTGTGCAATAAATTATGCATTGATGAAACTGTAGGTTAGTTGCGAAAAAGTTTTCACTTTAAAGACAAAATTTATTGAAATTGAATCACATCAATCTAAATAATCTCAAGTATTTCATTACTATTTGCTTTTTATAAATACTTTAAAAACATTCAAAACTTTGTAAAAGTATTAGACGATTCCTTATGAATATTATCATGTCGCTTGTGATTTGAAATCGATCAATTGCAGAGAATATTCGACATGACAGATGACAATAAATTATGCACTGATGAAACTGTTAGTGTCAACTCTTCAGTAGCGAAAAATTTTTCACTTCAATGACGAAATTTATTTAAATTAAATCACATCAATCTAAATAATCTGAAGTACTTCATAACAATTTGCTTTGTATAAATACTTTTTTAAAAAATATTTAAAACTTTGTAAATGTATATACTTAGAAATGTCTTTACGTATATTATCAAGTCGTTTGTGAATTTAAATCGATCAAATACATAGAAGATTCGACATGACAGATGTCAATAAATTATACATTGATGAAACCATAAGTCAATTTCACTAGGAAAAAGCTTTTCATTTAAAAGGCAAATAACCAGCTGTCAGTTTTATGGTCACTGACTGTTTTTTTTTACTTCATATTTATTCTAGAGAAAAAAAGGAGGCATATAAATGTATGGACATACCTCCCAGAGGCAGGGTCGAACGTAAAGCCACACAGGACCAACCGATTCATCAAAATTAGCGACATTTCTCAACCTAAGAAGGAAAAAAATGCTAAGTCATAAAAAAAAATTATGGCTGTGTTCGAAATAAAACGCTTTTTCGCTAACCAAATGAGATCGTCTGCATTATATTAAAAGAAATGAGAATGGCAGCGTATGTTTTCCCTTGGCTATTGAACTTTTTCCGCATTTTTCTGTTCTATTAGAAAAAGAGAAAAATATATATCATTCCAAGTTGTGCACTCTGTAATTATACTATTATGAGTAAATTGAAATTTATTGCTTTGTGCTATTATGACACGTTACGAGTTGGGTTAAGATTTAATAATACGATTTGCGAGTGGTATTAACTTAAATGGAATATAATATATTTCTCTCTTTTTAAAAGTTTTTTAAACATTTTATAATTGATGTATTGCAATAATAAATTCGATAAAATATTTTAATTATAGCGATATTAAACAAACATTCTAAATAAAATGCAGCACATTTCTTTAATCCTATTTCTTGTCTGGGTTGCTGTATACCTTCCAACTTCTTTCCTTTTATGGATAAAGATTTTTCCTGAAAATTTAAAATACTAGTACATCTAACATGTACTACTATTTTAAACTTTCAAGTTAAGTACAGAAAGTAGTACACTTTATTTTTCCTTTAATAAATTGGCTTTATAATAATGGTCTTCGAGCATTTTACAATGATAATAATAATAAAGTTCTGACCAGCGGCATTTTTTTAAGCACCTTAATCATAGTAAGTCGCAGAAAGATGCACGTGGAAGGGAGGAAAGGGAAGAAATTTAAATATTAATTTTGAAAGCAATAAATTTTTGCCTCCGCTGAATCAAATGAGGCTAAATATCGAAGAGACTAATAGTTTAAAAGTTAGAAGGGTTTAATGTAGAACAAGTACGCACTCGACTTGTAACTATTTACATATTTGATAAAAATATGATTCAGGTATTTTTTTTAAGGCTTAATCGAATGTTTCTAAATACTAATAAATAGAACTAATTGCCCAGAAGTTGTAGGAATTTTTTTTTTAAAAATAAAGAAAAAAATAACTAAATTAAATATTATTTTTGATTTATAACTTATTTATGTATACTCTTATATCTTTTAAACTATTACCTTGTATTTTGTCAATTATTTATTGTAAAATCTATACCCTTGTATTTTATCTCATTCAAATCAGCCAAATGAAAAAACAAAGAAGTAAGTAAATAAATAAATAAAATAAAATAAACGAATACTCAGGAAGAGATATTTTACTTGCCTAGATAGCAATGTCAGAAACGTAAGAAGGTACTTGTAAAAAAATTTTCTTTTTGTACACAAACATTTACAACTGTTTGTAACAATTTGATTGACTGTTTATGCTCGCTCTAAACAGCGTTAAAAAAAATAATAAATTAGAAAAAAAAAAAGAAAAAGAGAGAGAGAGCTTTATACGATAACAATTGTTATAGTTTATCGAAAATATAATTATGAACGTTAATAGTCGTTTTAATTACTTCTTATTAGTCTTTCATCAAATAAAGCTGAGAAACCAATGACAATCTTATGTAACACAAATAAGCATCATTAGATTAATTTTCTTATGAAACCATGAAATATTTTTATCCTTATTTTAAGAAACATGATACAGCAATAAGATTAGTCAAAAATTCGAATAAAAAGTAATTTTTAAAGAACACTATTTTTTTTCTTTTATGGAAACGGACAATTTCTAAAAAAAAAGTATTACATATGCGTCATCGGAGTTCATTTTTCTGGTGGGGGTGAAATTAAATTGCACATAAAGAGTTACTTAAAAATAAATAAATAAATAAACATCTTTCATCAAATAAGCCAGAGAATCAATTGACCTTGCTAAATATTTGCAATAAAAATGATTTATTTTTATTTTTAATAAGTTTCAGTTTAGCGTTCATGAAATTTTTATTTATTCGTAAGTTTTATTTAGTTTTATTAGATTATTATTTCTGAGGTGGTACTTAAAAGATTTCTAATTCCTGAGGGGAGCAATTTATCCCTGTTTCCCTCTGCCAATAACGTTCGTGATCTAGAAACATGTAATCAGAATAAAAATTGTAGAAAAATTTCTTTCTTTTAGATATTTCAATAATCTTCTACCTCCACCTTTATAACAATTATCTTATTCCAAAACAGAAAAAGAAATAATAGTTTGACTTCTTTTTTAAGATCATCTTTTTTATTCAAGCAAAGCGCATCAAATTTTAAAATTAGATTAAGGGCATAATTTTTTCCAGTGAACATTTCCAAATTATAAAGCACAATCGTTAGAGACACGATTTGATTTAATTCCATGACCGAGCAGACGATAGTTTAATGAAGAAGAACAATGACGAAAATTTCTTTTTTCGATGCAAAAACGATTATTTTAGATTTAGAACAAAAGAACAAATTGAAAATAGAGGATGAGGGAATGAAAATACTGGAGCAAATCTCTCCACGACCCGGCGCCACCCCGCGGTAAAAACAGTCACCAACAATTAACAAAAGACCTAAAACATTTATATCCCTAAAAAACCCCTCCTCAACCTCCAGGGAAAACGACGAGTCAAAGGTGGGCGCCTAGTTACGTCACGAGTCAAAGGGGGGATTTGAAGGGGGTTCCCACTCCCCTTGGAGGATGCTCCTCAGAAGAAACCAGTCTTTTTTCTCAGCGCAACGTAATGACCGTTAGCGGCCAGATAAAGCGATGCGGTGAGGGGCAAAAGATCATTTAACGCCGAACCACTCTGCTATGAAAAACTGGGCCAGGAAGATTTCTCTCTCTAGTCTGGAATTCGATACTCCCTATTTAGAGAATCACTTTTGCTCTTGCGGAGGACTAGACGGTCTCCTTCACGGTTGAAAAAGATCAGAAGAGCGGACAGCGTGGGAAGTTTTTCTTTATTTTATTTATTCGCTATATTTCAAAAGAACATTTGCAAGTTATTTTATTTTAAATTATCGTTTGCAAGAAAAAAAAATCACAGGGAAGAAAATTTTTTTATTTTGATAAAAGTGGATGAAAATCAATTTGACAAGAATATCGTTTGCTTAATATTTATTAAAGCTGAAACTGATCATTTCTTTTTGAATTATCGTTTGGACAATAGCCAGCTGAAGACTTTCAACATTCATGCAGATTGAAATATCTATTAAGTTTATTTGTTCCACAAATTTTCAAATATGTGTTAGCAGTTATAAGCAATTAAAGAATATTTTTATTTAAAACTGTTTTTTTGAAAAAAAGAAAGAAAAAAGATATGAAATCTTAAATAAAAAACTGGAAGGACAAACTATTCTTCACTTCAGTTACAAAAGCGAAACTACCAAACGATTTGTGAAGCTCATCTAAATGGCACGTAATGAAGAAATATCCATTATGATTCCAGAACAATACAATAGTTCCTCATCCGGAAGCTTATCTAGCCCGCCGGTCGACCTGATAGCCAACCAGTTGAAAACAGAACCTCCCCCGCACCGACTGTTGCTGCCATTGGATCGCGTGGGCGGAGTATCCAACGAGCCGATTGGACCAAAAAGACGCACAAGGAGGGGAGGTCAACCACGTACGCCCCAGCAGCAAGCCAGATCAGTGGCAAGAAGAAATGCGCGTGAGAGAAAAAGGGTTCGGTTGGTCAATCTCGGATTCTCTGCCCTTAGAGATCACATTCCGCCCCATTTAGGAGTGTCATCGTCACCGGAGCAATCTCCGAAAAACCGGGGCTCAAGTTCATCTTCATCAGCCAATAAAAAACTGAGTAAAGTTGAGACTCTGAGGGCTGCGATTGAGTACATCAAACAATTGAGAGATGCTATAGGTTATGACGACAAGGACAGTGCAGGGGCTTCTATTGACGATTTTTCCTCATCACCACCCCCTGATACATCGTCATCTCCTTCCTACTGCACAACACCTTCACCAGTTGTCATGTTGTTGGACTCAGGCAGCAGCACACCTATGTTCGAAGATGACGAAAATGACGATTTCTTTAGTATTATGGACTGGACTACCTTATAACGAGAGTTCTTATCTACGTCTGTATATATGTAAATGGTGAGTGATTTTTTTAATTTAATTTTTAATCAATGTAATTTGTTTTTCATTGTCTTTTATATTAGATTAGTATTTTTGCATTAATTACGCAGATCGATGTATTTTTCGTAACTGCGTGACTATTAACTTTCAGTAAAATGCACTGAATACTTTTTATATAAAAGTTATTAAATCAAGAATAAAGAACTAAGAGAAATATTTCCTCAAAAAAAGAGTGTAAAATTTTTTGCAGATATGTTTTTATGTTTAAATAACTTGTTAGTGCTCAGCGTAGCTTCTTTGTTTGTTTTAAATTAAATATAAATTAGCAGACGACTTAAGAGACATATCGTGTTTTATAATTTAAAAAAGAAAACGATATCGAATCAAAACAACGAAAAATTATGAAAGAAATTAAAGCTAAGCTTGCGTAAGTCAAATTCCTTGTAAGTTTACCAAATTTAGGCATTAATCATTCCTAAATGGAATGATTAATGCTTGATTTATTTTTTATTATATAAATATTTTTCGAGATAGATAATTGTTTCTAATTTTAATTACTTACTATGAAGATAAAAATTATTTTATGGATCCTAAATAAATGATAAAAAAATACTTTTTCATTATAATAAGAAATAAACTGAAAATTAACAACAAATTTTTAATATTAAAGGGAAAAAGCAGCAATCGGTATCTATTTGCCGAAATATGAACTTGCTTCGTTTCGTGAACAAATGTTTTCTATCGATTTTGGTAAACTTTGTTTCAATGTACGCTTCTTCTTCTTTCTTTTCTAATAAATTTTGTTCAAAGAAATTTTTTTCTTTTCAAAGCAATAATGATAAAAAATTTTTTTTCATGAAATCTTTAGTAGTTCTAGTTATCTTTTGATCAAACTTATGAAACATTAGTGAAATTAAACAGAATTTCGCAAGCTAATTTCTAACTTTCTATTACTTAAGAAAATCTTTTGCAAGAGATTGGCATACCCGCCAACTTTTCCGGAAGATTTTATTTTCATATTTAAAGTGGTAGTAAATATATACTATTTTTTCTTTTATAAACTTAATTTTTAAATGATTTTGATCACCACTATTCTTACAAAAATGAAGCACATATATTNTTATATAAATAATTTTCAAGATGCATAATAGTTTCGAATTTTAATTATTTACTATGAAGATGAAAATTATTTTATGGATCCTAAATTAATGAATAAAAAAAAAAATACTTTTTCATTGAAATAAGAAATAAATTAACAACAAATTTTGAATATTAAAGAGCAAAAAGAGCAATCGGTATCATTTTCAGAAATGCCAATTTGCTTCGTTTTGTGAACAAATACTTTCTATCGATTTTGTAAACTTTGTGTCAATATATGCTTTTTTTTAAATTTTGTTCAAAGAATTTTTTTTCCTTTTGATAAAAATGTTTTCATAAACGCACCAATAGTTCTAATTATCTTTGATCAGACGAATGAAACATTAGTGAAATTAAACAGAATTTCTTAAGCTAGTTTCTAACTTTCAATTACTTTATAAAATCTTTTGCAAGAGTGTGGAGTATTTAGTAGGCAATTATAATAATTTCGCATGCATTACAAATTATAAGCTCCATAAATATATCAAATGGAACGAAGTTGCATACCTGTCAACTTATCCGGATTTCTCGGAAGGTTTTATTTTTATAATTAATGTGGTAGCAAATTTTATGCACTACCACTTTATTTTCATTAGAAATGATTAAAAATAATTTAAACATATTTATCGTTTATTAACTCTTTGAAATTTCTAAATTCAAATTTACTTAAAATGTAAGAACATCAATGGCAACAGCTTCAAACTCTATTACTTACAAATCAAAATTATATATCAACCTGAAACGAATTAACACGTTGAATTTACATGGCCTGCTCGTCTCGCCAAACGGTAAATAAATAACTACAAACTATATTTGCAAATATTAGACAGATTTTGCTAGTTTTTTGAAAGGTTTAGCATCACGTGACTGATTAAAGTGGTGAATTGTATAAGGCTACGAATTGTTTACAAAATAGTGGTGGATAAAAATCTACTAAATTGAATTTATTAAACCAAGAATCACAATTAATAAACTACCACTTGAAAATATTCATTCGCTGTCCGGAGCAAGTTGGCATCTCTGTGTATATAAATGAAACTATTTTTGTGTGTTCTATATTAAATTAATTTCTTCAAACCATTTTAATAACGATAATAATATAAAAAATTTACTCGAATTATGTGTTTCTAATAATCTTGGCTTCGCCGGTCACCGGTGACCCCCGTGGCTCTGCGAACAAACTCAGTGCCGGCCACCGGTGATCCCCATGGCATTCAACGTGTTAAACCAGAAATTTTTCTCCAAAGCTCTAAAGTGCAATACAACGAGCTTTGAATAAAATTTTTCAGTATCAGAACCTTGAAGAAGACAAATACATTAGACCTATTGCGGCGCACTATTTTTTAGCAATGTGTCTTAGTGAAGATATCAAATTTATATATTAAATTCATCCATTATTACACAATGCCTTAAAGAATATCCTCTCCTATATAAAACTTTTTTCATTTTTATATAATTTATCTACCTATCATGTTTATCTCAGGTATCAAGCTCAATTTAATAAGTGAAGTGAAATTTCTAAAATTCTGTTTAAGTGTTGGTTAAGTTTTAATGAAATTCCAATTTCTAACCTGAATTTAAATGGCATAATCCTACCAAAGAGAGAAAAACTTTTGAAAATAGTAAAAGTTAGCCGACATGATGTTGCGTAGTTATGATTTTTATATGACACGTTGACTATATATTTATGATTTTCCTATGTTGCGTTAATGTGTTTAACCCCTTAACTTTTGCATTCTAATTAATTCGAGCACGCTAAACAGGCCAAACTGTGCACACTCGAGATAATTCGAGCGGCGTTGTATTTTATGCTGCAATAATTTTTCACACTCGAATATAATCGAGAATTGAAAATGGCAATGTGAAAGCCAAGAAAAAAAAATCGTTTTATTGATATTTATCATTTGCATAAGATTGTAAGCTATTACACTTATTTATTCAAGAATAAAATATACAGAGATGCCAACTTGCTCCGGACAGCAAATATATATTTTAAAGTGGCAGGTTATCAATTGTGATTCTTGGTTTAATAAATTAAATTTAGTAGATTTTTATCCACCAGTATTTCTAAATAATTCGTAGCTTGTATAATTGACCACTTTACAATACTTATGCCATGCTATACCTTTTAAAAAGCAAGCAAGAGTAGTTAAATATTTGCAATATTTAATTTGTAGTTTTTGTCGATTTTTTAATTATTTTGGCCTGTCCGGAGCAGTTGGTATCTCTGAATATAGCCTTTTTTCATGGAACAAAAGCGCAGTATATCAAAATTGTTCACCAATAGAAAAGACAATGTTCTAAAGTGTGATTTTTTACATTAAAAAAAAAAAAGTGATTTTTTTTGGCCGTTAATATTCTTTAAAAAAATCTGTGCGTTAAGGGGTTAAATAATGCAAAAAGTTACATAATAATAGTAAACACTATTTACGCTTGTGGTTGGTGCTCTAATTGTAGCTAAATTTTTCATTTCAGGGCTATTTTTTAAACTTTTCTAAATTTAATTAAGACGCTTTCATTGATTAATTCAAAAAGCCGTCACTCCATTCCATTGAATTTCAAGAAAGTCCCTTCTTTCCATTATTATCATTATTTTTTTTTTCAAAATTATAATTTGAACTAGAATGACAGCCATAAATGCCGTTTTCTGAATAAAATTCTTTGCAGTGGTAGCGAAATTACAAATGAATTTAAGACTGCAAGCTGAAATGATTTACTAGCTTTTCAAAAACTTAATATTTAGAAAAGGGAATTATAAGAAATTTATATATTAATTTAAACTGTTTGTAGTGTTGATCAAAAATTTATAGTAAATCAATTTTATTAAACCAATATAAAAATGTATGAAAGTATTTTTTTTCTTTTACCACTTTAACTATAAAAAGAAATATCTCTCGACAAAATCGGGTGATTTATCAGCATTGATTAGTCTAAGTTCAACCCGAGTTCGTACGCACCTGGAAAAATTAACAACTGATATCAATCTTCTTAATATTAGTATCTACTATGGAATAAATACTTCATAAAGGAATGCCAACTGCTCCGCATATTGGAGTAGTTTTAATAAAGTGGGCAAAGCTTAAGCAGGCAAACATGGATGCCAACTTGCTCCGGACAGTAAATAAATATCTTAAAGTGGTAGTTTATAAATTGTGATTCTTGTTTTAATAAATTAAATTGAGTTGATTTTTATCCACCACTATTTCTAAATAATTCGCAGGCTTATATAATTCACCACTTCAAGGTACATATGTCATGCTAAACCTTCCCAAAAGCAAGCAAAATTAATCAAATATTTGCAAAATTTAGTTTGTAGTTATTTACCATTTTCTTAATTATTTTGGCGTGTCCGGAGCAGTTGGCATCTCTGTAGTAGCACATGTTAATATATATACTTAAGTTTTTAGGAAAAGTGGTGATCAAAATCATTTAAAAATTAAGTTTATAAAACAAAAAAAAATTTATATATTTACTACCACTTTAAATCTAAAAATAAAATGTTGCTCCAAATGCGTAAAAGTTTGCAAGTATTTATTTGTATATGACCCTAATAAAATGCAGTATAGCTATCTTTAACTTATATGAAATTTTTTTTTCTACATTTAAAGTGGTAGTAATATATATGCTTACCATTTATTTCTTTGATAAATTTAATTTAAAGTAATTTTGACCATGACTTCAAAGGTAGTTTATTTCTTCAGGAAAAAGAGATAAATGTGAATGTAGTATATTCTATTTTATAACCATAGTTGAACAGCCGACCCAATTTTTTTCAGTTTCCGAATACCAAGGTCCAACTCCGTAGCCTTGTAATTTTGAACTTAATAAAGAAGACAAGGGAACTCCTAGATCAAGCATCGGGAGAAATTTGCCTTCGTGGAGAATATTTTGATGGAACTAACCCGTATTTGCGTTACATGAAGAGGAAAGTCTCCCACGGTTAGCCTGACGGCAAGGGGACTCTAACCCATGATTTTTTTATCACTGAGAATAATTTTACGTCATCACTGTGGTCGGTGCGAGCCGGGTGCGGAATTCTTATCGACCAGACACCACTAGGTTTCGAACCCCTTCACCTCATCATTAAATTAAGTATTTGTTGTAATAATTTTTTTTAAATTATCTTTAGCACTATGCGCAGATACAAAAAAAAAATCCATCTATGCATTGCTCTGTACAGTCAATGGAGCAATTTTCCTAAAATGTTAGTTAAATAATTAAGAAATTAGGTAGGTTCTAACTAATAGATCATTTATGCTTACATTAATTGATAGATGAATTGATTTGTAATAGTACATAAAAACCGAAATTTATATACTAAAATATTAATTTTGTCTGTCAATAAGGAAAATTTTCCGTAACGACCTTACTTATTCGGTTACTAATAGTTATTGTTAATAAAAATTATGTAGTACTACGTTTTCTTAGCACAGTGGCAGTCTAATAAAATCACAATATTGTAAGTTTTAAGTACGAAAACAAAAATTTGTACATCTATTATCAACCTAATATTGGAAATACTGCCTTTTTGCTTAGTACTGTGTAGTAAAATTTCTAAACATTGAAAAAAAATATATTTACGATACTCTTTTTCCATTAATCTTTCTTAAAGCAAAACCATGGGAAAATAATAATTCAAGACTAAAACGTCAATTATTTCTTTAAAAGCTCAAGCAATGTATGCCACGTTTTTAAACAAAAACAATAAACTATTAAATTAATTACTTTGGAATCTGGCAATTAGATACGTGATTTGCTGGAAAAAGAATTCAAATAACTCAAACGAAAATTTTTCGCTGCTTTGCAACTAATAAAAATTCGAATCCCAGCCCACCATGATCAATCAAAAACTAAACAATAACGAAATAGAAGCAAAATAAATATATATCGCTACCGAATCCACATCTTTAAGATTCAGTGAGCATTTTTAAAAGCCATTACTGTCACATATTGGAATAGTTTTAACATTTCATGGGTCGCCCACAGCATTTTCGAACATTTTAATGTATTCTCACTAACCGGTTGAGAAAGGAAATCTCACAATCAATATCTTTAGATTGACGTTAGAATGATTTTTACTCTTCTCCGTTTTTTTCTTATTCCGAAATATGTATATAAAAACATATGTTTTGTTCAAAACGATTTTATAAAGATTAATGAAATCATTCAAGCAGTGAAAACGATTTCTGAATTTGAATGAATAGTGTTGAAAGTTCTTTGAAAAGGGTGAAAACGATAATTAAAAGAATATTGTTGAAGTTGATTTGAGTTCTTTTGATTGATTTGTTTTTAATAACTTTTTTTTCCAATTAAATTTTCTGTACATCAAATGCGTATCAAAAAACATTATAAGATATTATTAAACGTATCAGATTGCTTGCATTTGATAAATATGGATTATTTTACACATTTAATTTATTCAATCAATGAAAACGATCTGTGCCTTTAAATGGGAATATTGAATGTTCTTTGAAAGAAGGGAAAACGATAATTAATATTTGAGGTTAATTTCAGTCTTTTGATGGATTTTAGTCTTAAAATTGTTTTCCGATTATTTTCGATCAATCTATATATAAATGAAATGTGCATCAAAAAGATTTAATATAAAATAATATTAAACATATTGTTTTTGTTCCTTTAAATAGTCATTTTGCACAATTAATCATGTTCTAATTTAAAAGAAAAGAGGTTTTTTTTCTGTTACTTTGTTTTGCAAAGTTGCGTTTAATATCAATTCCGATAAAAGGTGACAAAATTTTGTTGAATATAAAGAAAGGAAATGAGATATTATTTTTATTGGTGAATGTTTTAAATTTTATTATGCTTAAATGCTTCATTCGGGAGAATAAATGTGGAACTATGTGCTGGTGCAGCGCAGTATAGCTTAATGGCTGTTTAATCTTGCAATAAATCAAACTTTTAGTTATCAGGAAAGAAATAAAAATCTAATCTAATACTTTTATTTATAAGCTAGTAATTTAGTTAAAATAGTTTGGTAATTTTGTTTTTTAAATTTGTTACTTTAAGAATAATTATTTGTTTTTATTATATGATTTCTGGATTTATTGTTTTAAATGATTATGGTCTATTTCTTTTGTGTTAAACGTAATAATATGGATAACTTGTTCAATTATATGGATGTAACAGAAAATAAAAAAGCATAGCATATTGGTCTAGTTCTAGCATAATGAACAGTTTTAGTTTGAATAGACTTACCTCTAGCATAATGAGCTGTTAAATTTTAAATAGGCTTCAACCTATAAAATGAGCAATTTAATTTTGAATAGACTTCTGACCGTATAATGAACAATTTCAGTTTGATTAAACTTTTGATTCAATATAATTAATAGTTTTATTATAATTAATTATGGGCGCTTTTTTTTGTTGCTAATTTTTGTCTTAAAATAATAATATAGAAAAATATTGAACATTTCACGTTTTTGAAATCCCAAGAGTTCTACATTACCCATCCTACAATATTTCATATTTTTTAAAATTGATAAATGTATTTTTATCACTCTGAATAACTTTTTTCTTTTGCAAGGATGATTTTCTTAAGTGGCAGTAGTACAAATATCAGGCATTCATATAAATGTTTACATTATTTATATGTAGGAAATGTCCCAAGTCATTTCTAATTAAATTTACGTATTCAAGAATATAAAAAAGCATAAATTTCAGTATCACTTTAAATATAAAAATACTATCCTATGGAAAATCTTTTATAAATTATTCGAAGAATACAGCAAAAATTAATCATTGCACCTTTCAGTATTTTCAGATTATTATCAATATTACGAAGTATTTTTTTCCAGTGGTACTGATTTAAAGTTCAAATTGTTTTAACAAAATGATTTTCTTAAAACTTCTATCAGAACTTAAAAAACTTTATCAGAGCCTTTTATTTCAAATTATTCATGTTTAAAACAAAAACATTCATTGCAATCAATTTCAATAGTAATCTGAAAAAAATAATGATAAAATGTTGCTAATATCAATTTTTCCTAATAAAATTTTGAATTCAAGTGTGATTTTTTTCTTGTATGAATAGCTCGAAATCTAAGAAAGTGTTTGGAAAGTTATTTTGGACTGAGCATTAGCCTAAGAATTTAAAAGTAATTCGTGCACACTAGAATACACTATTGACTTTTAATGCTTTAATGTAAAAGTATTTGTTTAGGGCTTTCGGTTCTTGCTTATTCATCGTAGTTAATTACCAGTCGGCAACGCAAGAAAACATATCTGATATTAAATTTATCTTGTCTTGCTTTTGGATCTGGGCGCCTGGGCCGCAAAGCCCTGTCCTATTCATCGCGTAGTATTAGTCATTTTGTTTGGTTTCGTTGAGGTTCGTAGGCAATACGGTTGCTGTGATATTAAATTTAGGATCTGATTTTAGGTTTGTAGTGGATATTTCTTCAAATTAAAATGGTAGGTATTAGAGAAATTTTTTTAAAATTTAGTATAAACGTGAATATATTACCACTATGCATAAATTGGGTTAAAATATAAGTCGTAAAATTTGTTCTGGCTGGGTCTTAAAGGATTAATTTAAACGTCGCTTTGCTCCAGTTATTCCGATAGGCCTTTTAAAGAACAACAAATTGAAATTTGCAGATTTTTGGTTATTTTGCCAACATTTTACAAGACTCAACACAGCTTTACTGTAAAAAAGCGACGTATGATATAAGTTTTTGAATTATTTGGAAGTAGTGGTGGAAAAAAACCCATACAAATCGAATTTAGTAAACCAAGAAACATACAATAAAAGACTTCCATTCGAAAATTTTTATCCGTTGCCCAAAGCAGTTTGGCATCTTTGAAAATATTAATACATGAGCCTTGTTGTTTTGAGGAAAAGTATTTTCTGAAACTACGGAAATTTCGTAGTAGTTGAAGGATATAAATTTTCTTCTTTATGTCTGTCATCATAAACGTGCCACCAACATAGAGTATCGGCCATTATTTATAAATGATTAATAATGGTGTCACTTTCTTCAACCATTTACAAGCTAACATATTTCACTGATACACACTATCTAACGATTGCCCGGGGCTTGTCGTTCTGGGTGGTGGCCTTACCTTGTAAGTGTCCACTTTAATTACCTGCCCACGCTTGATGATAATTTTCCCCTCTCTATATTCGTTGATTAGTTGATCATCTACCCTGGAGCTCTAAGCAATTTGATTAGTATTTTATGTCACTTTTAGACTCGTCTCACTAATTAGAGCAAATTAGAAACTTTGTATTCTTTCTCTTCCCTCTTTTTTTGCAAACAGTGAGCAAAAATGGAAGTTTATTAACCCATTCAGGACTACTGTTGCAAAAACGCAATATTTTAAACATGCCTGGCAACAACTAAGCTTTTTGCAAAAAGATTTTATTGAGTGTTAGACATTGAAAAACAAAAGCTTTCAGAATTTTTGGTAATTCTGTCATCATTTTTAAAGCTTCGCAACGAGAGAGTTCCAACAAAGTGATGTTGCGTATAAACATTTTATCATTTATATGCACACCTGCCAATTTTCCACGCTGTTTGTAAAAAAACTTTTTAGTGGTGACTAAGTTAATGTTCAAAGACATTATTTTTTCCCATTTAAACTTATTTTAGGCACCACTACATATGAATGACTTAAAAATTCATATATAACGACACTTTGTTCCAGCTACATCGTGGTGAGGCTTTTAAAATGATGATAATATTACCTAGAATTCTGAAATTGCTTTTTAAGAGTCTACCACTCTATTAAATATCTCTTCTCAATTTGACGTACGATAAAATGTGCGCAACGCATTAATGCCAAACCACCTTGAACAATATTGTATACAAAGGGAAGAATATTTGCCGTCCTTTATTTATATTTTTTAAAATCCTCTTATAAATTGAAGTCAAAAATATACAGAATCTGAACATGCTACATAATATCATCTAATTTTAAGAATTAAATGTAAATTAATATTTAAGCGAGGAAGAAACCAAAATCTGATAAATCATTATTGAGAAGCGTGGGTGTAAAAATACTAAAATTTACTTCGTTGCCACTTGAAACTTTTAAGTGTTTCTAATGATCAACTAAGTATAAATTTGCGAGGTCTTCGATTTTTATATTTTCTACAAGGGTTTAAAACAAATACCATAAAAAGCAGTGATTACGGAACACATTGAATGCATTGTGTAGGGTTAGCCTAACAATTTCATCCAGTTTTGATGAAAAGGTTATTTACAAATAAGCGACCTATGAGAGACGAATGATGCATAAAAACATATATACACTCACCAAGTTTCCTATACATACAATACAAATATTCAGTGTGTGCAGCCTTAGTCACAAAATTGTAATCCTCTTCCATACATGTACGTTCAATAGCAATGCCTGTCACAACAGCATTGATGCATTCCTGCATGATCGTTGGGATTGCGGGTGCATGAATTTGTGGTGGAAAAAGTTCATGTATTTTCAACTTGCAAACAAGTTGGCCAACTCGTGAAAGACAAAATTTACATATCCCCAACTTACATAAGTAGGTACGTTTGTGAAGAACAAAGTTTATGTACTGCCCAATGCCAACCGCAGGAACGCATCAGTGCTATTTTGTCGGACTTTGATATTGAACTGGATAAATAATGGTATGTCTGCCGGATGACCAAGGGTGCACATACTAAACATTTATATCATGTAACAGTCTTGTGAAACTCCATGGGTCATACATTTATGCAAACCCTGTATATTAATGCAGATGAATCGATTAAAATTTGCTAAAATTATAATTATTTTTTTAAATATAATTTGTACTTTAAATTTTATGTTTCAAATTATTTACTTGCAGGTTTGTAAAAAAAAAGTGATTCGAGGAACAAGAGAAGCAATATTTCACCGTGCCAATAAACATTTCTAGTCATCATAATGAAGAACACATTACTGAATTAACAACTCTCGGTAAGTATACAAATCAATGATTTATTTTAATGTATAAAATCGATTAGTTTACATCACTATAATGCATTTTAAATGCAATCACGTGTTGACACGTTGAGAACACTTGTCTCCATTTCTAGTATTTTTGATTAAAACAATTTTAAAAATAGTTTATTTTACAACAATTATAATAAATATTTAATATTAATCAAGTATAAAGTGTTATATTTTTGTTACAATATATTATAGCAATTGATATTCACCTTTTATAAGCATTAATTTTCTAAATTTTGGAACGATAATACAGTTATAGTCCTTAACGATATCCATGTGTTAACTCTTTTATTTAAAACCCTTTTTTCTACGAAATTAGAAGGGTTTTTATGTGTAAATTGTTATAACTCAAATATAATACTTCGTATAAAAGCATAACCTTATAACTTCTAAACTATTTTAACCTTATAACTTCTAAACTACTCTAACCTTATAACGTTCAAACTATTCTATCTGTTGAGTTAGGTTTAGTCTCATTCCAATTAGTGTAAACAAATATATTGGAAACAATTGCTACATTTCTTTTGATAGCAGTGTCAGACAAGTAAATAAGTATCAGCTAAATATGGACTTTTTACGAACAAAACTCTTTTAATTTTCTAAAACATTAGTCCTGGTTTTGGTTTTATTTGAATTATAATCAAAATTTTATCATAACTATAAAAGGAAAATTCTACCCCCCAAAATCGTGAAAGTCAAACGCTATGCTTCCATTCATATTATCATCAATAATCATCATACAATAATCATCAATTGCGAGCTTTATAATGCAATTTACCATTCTAAACTATTAACTTTGTTTTTTTTTATTTATATTTTTTTAAATAAATCTATAAAATTTTATTAAAAATTGTCATTTGTTTTAATGTGCTTAATTTTAATTTTTTGTCTTTGTTTTCAATTTCAGTTTCTGGAAACAAGTTGCAATTTTAACTCAAGGATTTATGTCTGTTTGTGAAACCTTTTCTGTTCTGTGTTTGATAATTTTGTATTATTTTCTTTTTTTTAATATTTTATTGGAATGAAACATGGAAAAAATAATAAAATAGATGATTGGTATTTTTGTTATGTTATTTAGGTGAAAATATAATACATAATGTACACAACGGAGAAAAATTTAAAAAGTGATGACAAAATGTTACCAGGGATGCCAACTGATCAACTTTCTACTAAAATTTTAATTAATTGGTAGCGAATTAAATATTAAAAGTTGTAGAATAAGAATAATTACGTCCACTCTTTAAAAGTGTCCCTACGAGAAAACAGCAATGAAGTTGCATTTCATATGATACTTTGAATTTTTGACATGCAATGGTGGAAAATTACTTAAAATGAAAAATGCTAAATAAAAAAAAACTTAATTTGGTTACTACCAGAAAATATTTTTTTACAAAGCTGAGAGCAAGCTGGCATCTTTGTGTTTCATAAAGGTCATTGTATTCCATGGACAATAGTAAAAATAATAAATAATTTTGTGAGCAAAGTGGTAGCTATTTCTAAAATGTTGAATGCTATGGCTCTGTTAATCTACATGTCATAATAGATCTACCAGAAAAATTCTATCAACGAAAGATCATTCTCATATACAAGAATACAATTATAAAAAAAAGTAGTAGTTCGGATATACCCTCAAATACCTATATCAGATGCTTCCATTACAAGTTTGAATATGCATGTCCATGCCATATATGCTACTTCTCTTTAAACTAGAACATTATCATTGAGATAAAGAGTAAATAATCTATCACTTTTCTATATAAAAGAACCTTTGCAACTATTGTAAAATGAATTACTGAACTTTGTGGATAAAAATTTCAAATAAATATCAAATGGGAGAATTGCGGAGATGCCAGCTTGCTCCTGACAGCGAATAAATATTTTTAAGTGGTGGCTTATTAATTGTAATTCTTGGTTAAATAAATTCAATTTACTAGATTTTTATCTACAACTATTTCGAAATTATTCGTAGGTTTATATAATTCACCACTTTTTATAATTATGTCCCTTTAAACTTTTTAAAAAAGCAGGCAAAATTAGTCAAGTATTTGCAAAATTTAGTTGGTAATTATTTACCGTTTTTTAAATTATTTTGGCTTGTACGGAACAGTTGGCATCTCTGGAATTGTCAGCTTTTTCTCGTTCCAGGAAAGATTTTCTAATGTGGCAGTATAACGTAAATTTAAAAAAAAAAATGAATGAATTGTAGACTAATGAATTATTGCATTTTGTCAAAGAATGATAATCATGCAGAATATTATGGGTTTAATTTATTGCAAGTAAAATCATTCTGAATTCAGTTTTTAAATTTAATAATGCAATAGCATACCTGCAAACATTTACGCTTTGCCAAGAATGCTTTTCCCCCCAGTAGTAGAATGTTTCGAAGGATTTTATTGAAATCTTGTCAACACTTTTTCAATAAAACTTAAACTGTATAAAATATTGAGGCACCTGAGACAGCTTGCGGCCCTTTTCCCATTCATCTTGAGCTTGATCTGTGTGGTGCTTCGATGAGGTTGTGAAATGCAAATGAAGTAAAGGAGTATTCATATGGATCATTGATGTTCTGACTGTGTAATTACATGCAGTAGGGTAATAAGATTATATTGTAAAAGTATGAACTTGAGCTAAGAAGATATGATGAAAATGAGGTTATGTATATGCTATTGATGTCGGGAATATGATGCATCACTGCAATACTTTTATCAATAGGTCTGGTCTGGTCTGTTTGGTCTAGCTGGGCTCCTGAGGCCAATAATGGTCCTTTTCCCATTCATTCTTTAATGAGAACATAAACAAAAACAATACGCAGATTACATAAAATGCAACAGATAATGGCAGATGTAAAGGTAGAGAAGAAAGAATGGCACTTTGCCAGGGTAATAAGTAACAAATAATTGAATGTATAGAAAAGTACAAGACATATTTACAAGTAGGGAAGCGAAAATTACAAGAAGGAAAAATATTTACAAAATATGGGATGAGTTACCAAATATTCATAATGAATAACGTTAAGATCATAAAAAAAACTTCATTTACAAAAAAGTGTACCTTTGTTAAAGTAGAGACCCGACAGTCCTGGTTATTACCACTCTTGTCGGGTTGCTCTCTACACTAAAAATTACTCGGATTAATCTCATCTTGATCAGACCCATAGGGGATAACTTTTATCAATAAGCTAGCTGATCTATTATACACCGAAGAGCCATTACATTATGACCACCCTCCATCTATAACAATGGGCTCGCCCAGGTTTTTATCGTTTCTCACCCCGGAACAATGTTTTCATGGGGCACATTTGGACCCATAATCCTCATGGAACAATCCCTGACGTCTGTAAGCTACTTGAACATAGTTGCAGACCAGGTTCACCGATTCATGGCGACAGTTTTTCCTGCGGGGGATGGTGTTTACCAACGGGATAATGCACCATGTCATAAGGGTCGAATCGTCAAAAAACATTCCAGTGACTTTCAAATCAGGTCTTGACCCCCAAATTCACCTGAGCTTAATCCAATAGAGCATTTGTAGTCCTACTTGGAAAACCAAATTCGTGCTGCCACGCTACCCCCTCGCAATGTGAGGGAATTGCAAGACCAGTTGGTGAACGTTTGGTACCAGATACCTCAGACTACCTATCAGCACCTTGTGGAATCAATGCCACAGCGGGTGCTAGCAGTTTTGAGGATTAAAGGTGATCCTACATGACATGTTATTAGCAGGGTGATCATAATGTAATGGCTCTTCGGTGTATATGTGTTTAAATTATTTCAATGATTAAATTAGATTTAGATTGATTCATTAAATTTTATTTGTATTGATTTTGTAATTAAATTGATAGTTTGAATTTGATTTAGATTGATCTATACAGGCCACTTAAATATTGATAAAAAATAATCAGACAGTGAATTGTTTAAGTGTGGGCAAAATTCATCAAAATAAGTAATTTAACAAACTAACTCCTTTGAGACTCGTTGTGAAAGTTCAAAATTTAGTTTTGAAGTTAGAAGAATTTTTTGGGAAAAGTGATCGAACTATTATGTTTAGAAAAAATACTAAATTTTCTAGCATTGTTAATAAACGCTTTAGCTTAAAAGTACACAATAACCTAATTCCTTATCAAAATATGGTTATTTATACTAAAATAAATAATGGTAAGTTATCAGTATTTATTATCAGTAAATTATTTAGCATTGTTTCTCCAAGATAAAATTCACGATGGAAATAATTGGGCTTCCAGTCTTAGTTTCTTCAAAAAGACTTCAACGTTGGAACTTAATTGATTAAGGATCCTAGAGATTCTAAAAAGATCCATTAATTTTTTTAAATTAAAATAAAAACTTTAGTGATATCGTCTAAACCAGGGGTTTCCAACAGCCGGCCCGGGAGCCGCATCCGGCCCGCGAAGCCTTTTTTTGTGGCCCGCGAACTAAAATATATTAATTGTCATTTTTTGCGGACAATTTTCGTAAAAAATCAACATGGGTTTTCAATACTTTTGTCGTTAATAGAAACCTAATTTCTTCGTTTCTGTGAAATTTAGCATATCAACGGGGCAAAAAAAAAAAATTTTTTTTTGGTTTTGCACCCAGGAAAATATTTATTCAAATTCAAAAATAATCGTGTATGTAGCTCTATTTTATTTCATTTTTTTTGTATTTTGTTAATATAATTTAGCATGTGCGTATCAGAAATTTTCTCGAAGAAATTATCCAATTTAACTTTTTGTAACCACTCACTCATTTTGGAAGAAAATATTTACACACACATTTGTAAATTTTAA
This sequence comes from Parasteatoda tepidariorum, assembly GCF_043381705.1. NCBI lineage: Eukaryota > Metazoa > Arthropoda > Arachnida > Araneae > Theridiidae > Parasteatoda > Parasteatoda tepidariorum. The sequence continues at coordinate 70,555,343 of NC_092213.1, read as the reverse complement.
ACGTAAATATCTATTCTCTGGTGGTTGCAGCAGACAAATCTCAATTTTCTCATTGAATATTTTGTGTGCTACTATGTAAGTTTTAATACCAACCCTTTTAAAGTTCTATATCTTTATAATTAGATATCTTTTGCACATTATTTGTTTAATACATAGGTGCACATTAAAGTTACTGTAGGCCGAATTTATATTATTTATTTAATATTTTTAAAAATATTAATAACAATTAAATATTTAATTATTTTTAAATATTTTAAATATTATTAAATATTTTTAAAAATCTACTTCTTATTTTCATTTGTAATTCAATACTTTTGNTCTGGCCATGTAATTACATGCAGTAGGGTAATAAGACTATATTGTAAAAGTATGAACTTGAGCTAAGAAGATATGATGAAAATGAGGTTATGTATATGCTATTGATGTCGGGAATATGATGCATCACTGCAATACTTTTATCAATAGGTCTGGTCTGGTCTGTTTGGTCTAGCTGGGCTCCTGAGGCCAATAATGGTCCTTTTCCCATTCATTCTTTAATGAGAACATAAACAAAAACAATACGCAGATTACATAAAATGCAACAGATAATGGCAGATGTAAAGGTAGAGAAGAAAGAATGGCACTTTGCCAGGGTAATAAGTAACAAATAATTGAATGTATAGAAAAGTACAAGACATATTTACAAGTAGGGAAACGAAAATTACAAGAAGGAAAAATATTTACAAAAAATGGGATGAATTATCAAATATTCATAATGAATAACGCTAAGATCATAAAAAAATTCATTTACAAAAAAGTGTACCTCTGTTAAAGTAGAGACCCGACCGTCCTGGTTATTACCACTCTTGTCGGGTTGCTCTCTACACTAAAAATGACTCGGATTAATCACTTCATGATCAGACCCACAGGGGTTTACTTTTATCAAAAAGCTAGCAGGTCTATTATACACAAATCTCAGTTTTAAAAAAGCAAAATAGCTACCGAAGAACTTTTACATAGAAATGCAGTGACACCAAGAGTTATTTTAACGAAAATCATCAGAACTGCTTTATTTTTTTTAAACTGATTTTTTCGTATGTTTGAAAATATTATTATTGTAAATGATAAAATTGCCAAACAATAAAAACTACTCTGCATTTTTATGTGAAAGTTAGGACTTCATTTATTATAAATATAATTTGGTTTAGATTTAGTTCCTGATATAATTTTTTAAAAAACAAACAAAATGTAAACAGATTGATAAAAATAAGAAATTCCTATTAAAATTTGTTAAGCAGTGGAATTAATATTTTAGATTAAAAAGCAGTTATCTTTTTTGAATATGAGTGATTGCTTCCATTTCATTTTCGATATAAAACGATTAAAAGAAAAAAGAAAGAAACCACGCTTTAGTGAAAATCGGTTGCTAAATTAGGTACTTAGTGCAGACGATGAAATCGCTTTAGGAAAACAAATTAATTCGAAATTATCGCCTGCTTAAATGGACCAATGAGAAAGCAAGTATTATAAAAGCACGGATGAAAGAATAAAAAATCGTTTTCTATGAATCGATTTGCATCTTAATGCAAATTATAGTATCACAACGAATGGAGTACAGTGAATATTTAATAGAGTATAGTGAAAAATGAGGATATAGATTCGCGATTCTGTTAGAATGTGTCTACAAAGTAGACTTTCAATGCATCATCATTAGAAGGAATAATTTTTGGTTTTAACATTCTGAAATAATTCTTTATGTTTCATTATAAGAATTCGTGTTATGAAATTTGTATTTAGAATCGAATTCGAAGTACCGCCCAAAGTGCGAATTTTAGAATTTTTGCAAAATGAATTTTTTAATGCATATATCTTTATTGCATCTGTCAAACACTACAGTTTTCTTTTTGTGTGCGCAATACTAATTGATCAATTATTACATTATTAGCTGAATAATCCCGAGTAAATAAAGTGGTAAGTTATTATTTAATTAAATAACTACATTTGATTAAAAAATAAACAAATTGGAAATAAACAGTCGACAAGTTTCAAGCTCTCAGAAATGGGCACTTATTTTTGAGCGCTTGAAACATGTCAACTATTTCCCATTTATATATTTTTGAAATGAATTTTAATTGTTTTTAAATCAAGTAATATTATAGTTATTTTTTTGACGGAGAGGAACGTCTAAGATGTTGGACACAGATGCAGGCAATTAGAATTGAAATTATTATGTTTAGTTTTTTAGAAATGGTCATACACTGCAAAAAAAAAAAAAAAAAAAAAAAAAAAAAAAAAAAAAGCATAAACCGGTTTAAAACTGTAATATTTATGGTTTTAAACCAGTAGCTGAGTTGGTTGAGCAAAATCGTAAAATTTACGTAGTTAATTCGTAGCCTCAATGTTTTTTTTAACCATACAAGAACAAGCTTTTTTGTAAAAATTACGAAGATAATCCGTAATCAAACTGTTTTTTTTTACTGTAACAAAACAAGTTTTTACAACGAAAATAAATCTGTTGTCTGTGCAGAATTTTGGAATAAGTTTTCTCCGTGAAAGCTACGAATTAAATCTGTACTTGAACCAGATCTGAATATTTCATGTAGGCAGAACTTTGCCACGACCAATCAATGCTGGGATTCAAACCTGGGTTACTTCATTTGAAGTTGAAGTGGTTTTGTAGTAGAACTTTTGAAAACCGTTATGCCAACAAAAAGATTTTAAACCGTTAAATATGTGGAAAAATTCCGAAAAAAAAACGGATATATTTTACGATCTTGACATCTTGGAAATGTTCAAGTAGGCCTTTTAGAAAATGCCAAATAGACTTTTTTAAAATAATGAAAATGTTTTTAAAAATAGTTAATCAGGTAGATTATTATTATTATTATTATTATTTTTTTGAAATGGTTTTGTTGTCTATTTGAAAATGGTCTGCAAGAACTTTTGAAAAAGGTTGATAAGATGTTTGGAGATGTAAGAGAAAAAGAAATTATTGTGCATAATTTAGATTGTTTATAAGTCTTGATCGTACAAAAAATCTTCAATGACGTTTAAAAACAAATACGGAAAATGTTGTTTTTAAACTGCAAAAATTTCTGATAGTTAACAATAAAAAAGTTTTGATATTAAAAATAAATTTTTTTTTAATTGCAAATGCCATATTTAACGTAAATACACTCGGAGGAAAAGTATACAAAGTATGACTGAAAGATCTCTCAGTTATCGTCTGGATTAGAACCTGAGGAACAATCTTTAACAAGCTTGCGCACTTACCTCTGTACCATCCCATCATGTATTATAAACGGTTTTAAGCATGGTGAAGAACCGATTGTAACACCATAATGAATGAGACGAAAGCTACCATGACTACGTCTTTCATGGTATTTACGGTAATAGTTGAATAACATTGTAGAGACAACATTTTACAATTATAAGTTCCAGAAATGTTTCCTGACTTTGTCTTGCATTGTAAATATTTTCTATAAAATAACCCTTCCTCCCAATAAAAGTCATTATTTAATTTTCTATATTAGTTGCATTTTAAATTAAGAATACTTTAATTAAAAAATAAATAAAGGAAAATAGATCTATTAAAAAAACTATTTTGTATTTCGTCTTCAAACTAAAATAATCTTTTATATTATATTCTTTCTCAATATATGACTCTATATATGATCTCAATATATGAAAACAATATTCATATGATTTCATAATCAAATATGTGATATAATGTCTCTTCGAGTCAAAAATTCAAACTTACCTACTTCCTGTTGCCAGTTCACTGATTTTAAAGATTCTACATATGTATTACATTCTAGAAAATTTAGATCATTAATACCATAAAATTTAGAGCTTAGTATGTAAATTATAAAAACTGATATGATTGATCAGATCAAGATATAATCAGTTGATATGTTTACGCGGCTATTTTCAATCAACTAATCACCTCACGCTTTTCGATTGGCAGGCGATAAAACTGAAACCAAAAGTGCAGGTTTCGGCGCCTCGAAAGTCCAATTATTTCAACAACGCCCCAGAACTTTTAAAACAGTGCTTATGCGTACCTTGGTGGAAAGTCATCCCCAATTACATGTCGTTCATTTGAGAAATGAGGGAAATGCCCTGTCAGTTAAGAAAGATTTAGGAAGACAAAAGTCGTTTGGCGTGGGCAGCAATTTGTGAATTCAGACGATAACGTCTCAACTGCTGTTTAGCGGGATAATTTTGTTTAGCACGGTAATATCATCACGTCGTTGGCAACAGTGATTCAATCCTTCATTTTTTGTTCGGGGATCGTTGGTTCTGATGATGGATCGAGAGAGGGAGCAGTTTAGAAATTATCGGTCTCTGGACGATTTTCGACCGCACCTACATTCGACAAATTTTTTTTCCTGCGTAAAAAAGGAGATGGATGAAAATCAAGGTGAAATTATGTTATTTATTTTTTAAAGTATTATCCTGTTAGAAATAATGAAGCATTAGACTATATCAGTTCGGAATCGAAAAAGGTATACTGATGGATTAAACAGCTATGTATGAAGTAAGGAAGTAGTAAATTACCGTTTATGTCCTTTTCATAAACAAAGGTTTTACATTTTTATTTGTTTTTCTTTAAAACTTGAAAGGCAGAGGTAAACGTTTTTTTCTTATTTAAATGCTTTTAAAAGGTGATAAAATAAATTAAAAATCCTTTAGAGCGTTCTTCTCAAAATTGATTTAATTTAATAAAAAATCCGGGACTACATTTTTTTAAATCATGATAAGCAATGTATTTTCTCTATTTTAGTAAGTATTTTTTATTTATTTGAAATCATTATTCAAAATTACATATTTATTTATCATATGTTTAAAATTATTAGAGGGCATTCATATATTATGTAAACAACTAAAGGGATATAGGATTTGCTTATTTTCGCTAGCAAGAGGCGAGGAAGGGAATAAATTTAAGATTATTAAAGGGCTTCATATATTACGTAAGCAACTAAAGGGATAGGTGATATAGGATTTGCTTATTTTTGCAAGCAAGAGGCGAGGAAGATTTTAAATTTAAAATTATTAAAGGGCTTCATATGTTACGTAAGCAACTAAAGAAATGGGGGATATGGGATCTCCTTATTTTTGCTAACAGAGGCGAGGAAGGGAATGAATCATGCCCATGTAATACACTAAAATCCGATTATTTTCCGAAATTTATTAAAATGCATAAAAAGGTAACAGAAAAAATTGCTCGTGGAAAAATATTAAATTATGAGTCAAAGCTAAATTTGGGGAAGAATTGGAGAAAATTTTTTTTTCGAAGAGTTTCGGAGATCAAAAGTTTTAGCCACAGAAGGAAAAAAAAAAGATTCTAAAGAGTTTCTAAGAATTCTACTAAGAAGATTCCTAAAAGAATTCTACTAAGAAGATTCCTAAAAGAATTCTACCAGGAAGAGTCCTAAAAGAATTCTACTAAGAAGATTCCTAAAAGAATTCCACTCAAAATAAAAACTTAAATAGGTATTATAAATATTGATAATCCGACATACTTCTTTATTAGATCGAAACCAAAAAATGTGATAAAGTAATTTTGAATTAAAAAAAAATCTGTGCCAAAGGCATTTTGATACCTTAAATTGTCCAATGTAAAATCGAATCATTTTAATTTTCTTTAAAAATTGTGATTTAAAAAAAAAAAAATCCATAACTTAGAAATCCGTCTAAAATAAAATTGACATAAAAAAGTGTTTAAAAAAATTTAATAAAACTAACAAAGATTTAAAACAATTCGAAGAATCTTCATTAAAATTTGACAACAGTTAACGTCAGTTACGGAATTCAATTCACGTACGACAGAAATCAGTAAGATAATTTATAACATAAACTGGAACTGTCACTAATGAAAAACAATTAAAAATACATCAAACCCAATTAAATGTGCAACATCTCGAACCATATATGAATATTCCAATTTTATATCATCCCAAGATGAGCCATTGCGCAACGAATTACTCAATACAAAGCCCATCATACATTTTTACATCATATGAGACGAAGCCGACTCGCATATCTTTTCTTTCTTCTGGTAAATAAAATGGAAAGAAGAAAGGATCACTGATTGGCTTTGCCTAAGGGGAAGCTATTAACAGAAAAATTAAACACCCGGAATTAGAAACAGGAGGGAAGGGGGATCCACGCGACAGACGCGCGAATAGGGGGGTTTCATTTCCAGTGTCTTGCGTCAATCGCAGACGATCGCACTTATAATGAATAAGTCGTTCTAAAGAAGAGGTACCTTGGCGGTTTTTACGAAAGAGTAGTTTTAATGAAGGTGAAGGTTTTGATGATGTTGGGGAAAGTAGGGGTCGGGGGGTAAGGAGACTCGCGAGCTGATTATTAATGAGACGCGAGGTCAGGAGCCCGATGTGAATGTGAATATAAAATGCAATTCGAACATTTTTTAATCGATTTGAATATTTTCAGCGATTGTGATAAATCTTTCGATTTTGCGTTTAAGAAAATAAAAATTTATAAATGTAACCATGATTGTGCGATTATTGTAACCATGGTTACTCGTATAGTAGAGGTTCCATTTTTTCCAGAAGCATTTTTTTCGTTAAGGAACCCCATATGTTGGAGACCTGGCATTATTATAAAATAGATTAAAAAAAAGACTGCTAATTTTTTTGAAAACATTTAATGTGATTAATTAATTAAAACATTAGAATGAAAATTTTTAAATTATGAATTTCGACTTAGTGTATACGTATGCTGAAAATGAAAAAAATAAGCTAAATAATTGTTTTCGAAATTCAACTTGAACTATGGTTTTCATTAGAGAAACGCGATTCCTTATCCTTATATTGCGTTATTTTAATTTGGGTTAAAATGTTCGATGAGAAAAAATTGGTGGAATTTTTTATGAATGCCTTTTCATCGTTGTTATGCATTGTGTATTGCATCGTGCGTGTATCAATGTATTGTTATTGAAACAAAATTATTTTTAAATTTCCCTACTTTTTTCTACTTATATTACAAGAATAATTTCACGGAAACAACCGAAATATTAAATAAATTATGAAATAATGAGTGAATATTATTATTATTGGTTAAAAACATATTTTATAAATAGTGAGTTTTAAAAAAAATCTAAGAAAAATAGGTAACTATTTTTAGATAACAGATAAATAGGTAACAATGATAAATAGATAAAAATTTTAGATAAATAGGTAACAATTTTTTGGCAAATAGGTTACTATGGAGCTTTATTGCGACGACAAGATTCGATGATAATCTGTCGTTTATAAAGCCCTGCATTAAATAATATTTTCTATAAAACATTATTTTTTTCTTTTATAATCGTCGTTGAACAGCCGACCCAAATTCGAGTTTGAGACTGCCAATGTTGAACTTCGTAGCCTTGTGATTTTGAACCCAATCCAAAAAACAAGGTAATTCCTGGATCAGTACCTACAGAGGTATTGATTTGATATGGGAACTTGGAAGACTTTGTGATCCCAACAAATTGAACGTGGAAGCAGTTACCATTTATAACTCGGGGATTCTTCAGCCCGCTGGATTCGAACACTCGTTATCTCAAACACGAGTCCAACACCCTACAAAACCAGGCTATTCTACAAAATATTTTCATTGTGATGGTACGTTATAGAACTAAATTTACAGTCATCGCCAGCCACAGGGTGACGCTACCATGACTANGGAAGCTATTAACAGAAAAATTAAACACCCGGAATTAGAAACAGGAGGGAAGGGGGATCCACGCGACAGACGCGCGAATAGGGGGGTTTCATTTCCAGTGTCTTGCGTCAATCGCAGACGATCGCACTTATAATGAATAAGTCGTTCTAAAGAAGAGGTACCTTGGCGGTTTTTACGAAAGAGTAGTTTTAATGAAGGTGAAGGTTTTGATGATGCTGGGGAAAGTAGGGGTCGGGGGGTAAGGAGACTCGCGAGCTGATTATTAATGAGACGCGAGGTCAGGAGCCCGATGTGAATGTGAATATAAAATGCAATTCGAACATTTTTTAATCGATTTGAATATTTTCAGCGATTGTGATAAATCTTTCGATTTTGCGTTTAAGAAAATAAAAATTTATAAATGTAACCATGATTGTGCGATTATTGTAACCATGGTTACTCGTATAGTAGAGGTTCCATTTTTTCCAGCAGCATTTTTTTCGTTATGGAACCCCATACGTTGGAGACCTGGCATTATTATAAAATAGATTAAAAAAAAAGACTGCTAATTTTTTTGAAAACATTTAATGTGATTAATTAATTAAAACATTAAAATGAAAATTTTTAAATTATGAATTTCGACTTAGTGTATAGGTATGCTGAAAATGAAAAAAAATAAGCTAAATAATGGTTTTCGAAATTCAACTTGAATTATGGTTTTCATTAGAGAAACGCAATTCCTTCCTTATATTGGATTATTTTAATTTGAGTTAAAATGCTCGATGAGAAAAAACTGGTGGAATTTTTTATGAATGCCTTTTAATCGTTGTTATGCATTGTGTATTGCATCAATTTATTGTTATTGAAAAAAAAATTATTTTCAAATTTCCCTACTTTTTTCTGCTTACATTACATAAATAATTTCTCGTAAACAACCGAAATATTAAATAAATAATGGAATATTGAGTGAATATAAATATTATTATGACTGGATAAAAATATCTTTTCATAAATAGTGAGTTTTAAAAAAAATCTAAGAAAAAAAGGTAACTATTTTTAGATAACAGATAAATAGGTAACAATGATAAATAGATAAAATTTTTAGATAAATAGGTAACAATTTTTAGGTAAATAGGTTACAACGGAGCTTTGTTGCGACCACAAAATTCGATGATAATCTGTCGCTTATAAAGCCCTGCATTTAATAATATTTTCTATAAAACATTATTTTTTCTTTTATAATCGTCGTTGAACAGCCGACCCAAATTCGAGTTTGCGACTACCAATGTTCAAATCCGTAGCCTTGTAATTTTGAACCCAATCCAAAAAACAAGGGAATTCCTGGATCAGTACCCTCAGAGGTATTAATTTGGTATGGGAACTTGGAAGATTTTGTGACCCCAACAAATTTAACGTGCACCAATCACCATTTAATACTCGGGGATTCTTCGGCCGGCTGGATTCGAACACTAGTTCTCTCGAACACGAGTCCAACGCCCTACAAACCAGGCTATTCTATAAAATATTATCATTGCTTTGGGGAGGGATGGTACGGTATAGAACAAAATTTACCGTCATCGCCGGCCATATTGTGACAAAATATTATAAACGACTATTAAAAGATTATCTGTACTATCCCCAGTGTTTTTGTTGAAAATGTATAGATTATTAATAATATAATTATTGTTATTATTTATTATTATCATTATTATTTATTATTATCATTATTATTTATTATTATTATTTATCATTATTTATTATTATTATTATTTTTTATTGTTATTATTATTATCATTATTATTATTATTATTATCATTATTATTATTATTATTATCATTATTATTATTATTTATTATTATTTATTATTATTTATTATTATTAGTATTATTATTGTTATTATTATTATTATTATTTTGCCTTGCATTAGTTATATCAACAGTTTTCTTTAATTGTTTATAATGTTTTTGAAAAAGTTGCCATATGTTTTAAAAAGTAACACCACTGTTAAAAATGTTAAATTTGAAAACAGACCAGTAGCAAAATTTCTAATTTCGCCCTACTGAGAGCTGCAAACAGTTGTTCTAACTAAACTAATTGTTCTTATATTGGAACGTTTTACAAATAGTTGATTGAAATGAATTCTAACTCAACACTAATTTGAAAAAATTATTTTTGAATTCTATGTTTTAGATAAAATTGGATTAAGAGTCTTTCCTTTTAAAATAATTATTTCGAAATCATTATTGTTTTATTGTATAGATAATACCTTGAGCGCAAAATAGTTTTCACGCTGAATTTTTGATAAACATATTTTTTTTCATTATTTTCTATTAGTTTAGGTCAAGATAAGTGAAAAAATTTATTTTAGCGTTTTAATAATTTATGATTATAAAATGCAGCATGAAACACCAGTGACGTTTTTAGCATTAAAGGAAAAATCTTCCAAAAAATACTTTCTCCAATTTTCGCTAATTTGCAGTTATTTAGATCTAAGAAAAACAGTTTTTTATCATTGAAATTTCTTTCATTTACCAAGTCAATTATTGATAAATTTTTGAACATGAATAAAAAATATTTCTGAATTACTTTTTTCGGATTTTATATTTTAGTAAAAGTATAACTCTGATACTAATAGATGTTTTTTTAGTAATTATTAGACTGTTTTTTATAATTAAAATACACCAGAATATATTTTTGCTGTTAATTAGAGCGCCTGAAAAAAATATATAAATAGGATACCTGTGTCTCATCTGCCTAAAAGGATTAAGGCAAGCCGATTTTTTTTAAACATTTTGCAAGCACAAGTCTACGTTACTATGTTTTTCAATTTTTTAAATATGTTTCAGTTATTTGTGAACAAAGGGATAATAAAAATAATTTATGCAAAATTTATTAAACCAAAAGTTTAAGTAATCATTTTCTAATCCTCTTAAGTAGGAAATCTTTGATAAAAAGGGAAGAATTAGCTCTTCTAAAATTTTTAAATTAGTTTACTTTAAAAGTAAAAAGAGAGTTAGAAGCAAAAATAAAAGAACAAAAATAAATATTTGTAATTTTGCTACACCTTAGTATATCTAAGAAAATTATAAAAACACAAAATTACTAAATATTAAAATAAAGTATAATATAAAAAAAATATATAAAAAATATATAATTGTGTTATATTTTTTATATATTTTTTTACATTATATTTTATTTTAATATTTAGTAATTTTGTGTTTTTATAATTTAATAAATACAAATTTGGTTATAGCTGCATTATGCGCTTTTCCAATTTGAGTTTATGAAGTTAATGTTCAATGTTATTTTACCGTCCATTTTTCAATATTTATTAGAAATTTGTGTTTGGGTATATCTAAGAAAAGTAAGTTTCCATACATTAACATAGATTTTAAAAATAAATTAATTTTTTTTTTAAATATTAGATTACTTTTTTACAAAATGAAAGTAATGTTCGACTTAATTTTACTCTAGATAAATAAATGGAGTTTTCAAGAAAATATTTTAATAATTTTAGGGCATCTGTATAAGAACTTAAAATTTTTTTTTCACCCTATTATTATATACCTTTAAAAAAACGCTACAATGAAAATACACAAATAATTTTATGTAAATATGAGTAAAAAAATTTTTTTACCCTCTCTGTTTCAAGTATAAGGGCAATTCAGTATCTATAAACCATCATCTTTATCAAAATAGTGTATACAATATTAAACGCTTAGAAAACGATTAATATTAGAACATCGATAAAACTTATTCATAAAACTGCTCATAACTGACGTTAAAAATACTAAAATAGATATAGTTAAACAGCATAAAATGTTTGCAACCAAAGTTCCGAAAAACGCCGATAACATCTTAACTACAGTGAATTAGATGATTATAGATTCGCTATTATTCTTCAAGGATGATTTCAAACGGCAGACGATCACACAAGAAAAAAAATTCTAACTAAAAAAGAACACTTATGGATCGCATGTAATAATTATAAGCTGTTCCTCGATTATTACAGCGATGTCGCTCCGTCGAAATTTATTCAGGCCCGAGGTTATGGAATGTTAAAACTACATAGCATAACAGTGTGGACACTTTTTCGAACGTTTAAGTATCCCCTTTTTAATAAATTCGATTTCAGGCACTCCCCATCCCTTTTAGAATGAAAATAAGGGATAGAAGAAGGAAGAAAAATAAATCGTTTGGACAAAATGATTAGTTACAGTATAGGGAGGAGCTGTTGACAGGTTAAGGTGGCAGTTTGATAAGGGAATATGTTTAAAATAGGGGGTGACTCGTACCCATTTTCTTGATGTAAAATTTATACAAAACCTTTTCTATTTTTTTTATCAGGGATAATTGGTTGGATAACAATTAAAGCGTTATGGCATACATGTGATTTATACCTCTTCGTAATGACAATATTTTGGGATATTTGTAAGAAGAAAAAGAAAATAATAAAAAAAAAAAGCTATGATCGATAAATTATTCTTGTGAAGCATTTTTATCTTAAAAAGGCCAAATTGCTGATAATTATGTAATTTTCTTGTACAATTAGTGCATTTTATTCAATTATTGTGAAATGCTGGTACTCTAAGGTAATTATTAACATTATTTTAATAGAGTATAATTATAGAGATAAATATAAATCAATTCATTATTTTAATACTTAAAATACCGGAAGCATTTACTCAAATTTTATTTGATGTATATGTTACTGGCAATGTACGCAATGCCTAGGCATTGTTGATAACAGCTGATCGCAAAAGAAGCTCCGTAGAAAAAGGTTCCACAGAAAAGACACAGGGGTCAAAAAAATTTTTTCTGCCACTAGCCAAAAAGCGTAGTAATCCTGATTTGGAAAATACTAAGTGTTTTTTTTTCTTTTTTTAAAAAAAAAAAATTTAATTTGAAAGTTTATCTACATTTTGAATAATAATGTAATTTAATTAAGATGTATGCTTCTTTTTTTAAATTTAAATTGGAGTTAGTTTCAATTTTTTATTAAAAAAAAATTGTTTTTGTCTGCACTCCTCAAGCCCGTGACATGGGGCTTGTGGACATGATACTGCGAGCAAAATATAAAACTAATTATTTTACTTTAAAATCAAGAGTTAAGTAAATCAAGAATTAAGTAAAATCAAGATATAACACTAGTTTAAGTAACATATTTCTGAAAGTTTAGTTTAAAAAAATAGTCTTGAGTAAAGATGCTTAATAAAGCTAATTTTAATTAATGAAATTAAGTTTACTATTTGATCTTTAACCAACTTCATTTATTTCACAGAGATGCCAACTGCTCCGGACGCGCCTGAATAATTAAAAAAACGGTAAATAACTTCAAAGTAAGTTTTGCAAATATTTGACTATTTTTGCTTGCTTTTTAAACTGTATAACATGACATACACCCTTGTGCAAATTAATTGAAACAAACTCAATAAATTCAGAAAACTAAGAGAAAATGCTATTTTATTTAAATTTATACAAACTCAAAAATTTTTAGTACATAGTATGATCTCCACGACACTTTATTAACATTTGGACACTATTCGGCATGGATTCCACTAATTTTTTACAGTCATGTATCATATTTGTGTCCTTGTACCACACATGAATTAACGCCGTGATTAGCTTCTCCATAGTAGTACAGTCCATATTTAATAGGCGATTCTTGCATAAGGCCTAGAGATTCTCAATTGGGTTGATATCCGGAGAGTTCCCTGGCCATTCCAATGTCTCAATTTGATTCTCAGACATGAATTTCTTGACAATTTTGGATGTATGGCAAGGAGCTAAATCCAGTTGAAAAATCCCTGTTCCATCAGGGTATCGTTTCTTCAACTCCGGAACAAGTTTTTTACCCAGAATAGTAATGTACTGCTCAGAACGCATCATACCGTCAATAGGCTGCAAAGGTCCAAGCCCATTGTAACCGAAACAACCCCAAAACATATTCTTTAAAAAACACGAAAAAAAAAGTTTGTCTCAATTAATTTGCACAAGGGTGTAAGTATTATAACGTGGTGAATAATATAATCCTACGAATTATTTAGAAATAGTGGTGGATAAAAATCTACTAAATTGAATTTATTAAACGAAGAATCACAATTGATAAAATACCACTTTAAAATATATATATTTGCTGACCGGAGTAAGTTGGCATCTCTGATTTCAATGAGTCATTTTTCTTGAATATAAAAAAAAGTGGTAGCAAATGCTGCACTTAAGCAGGAAAGGGTATCTCTCATTGAAAAAAATCTCTTTTACTAATTCTGTTAATTATCCTTGTTTTTGAAAATTAATTTCTCTTGCGAAATTTCAGATTCTAAAATATACGGGGTAACCTCAATCTGGGAAACATGGTCCCCATAGTTTGGTCAGGAGAACAGTCCAAAGTTTGGCCCCTTATATTAATTTTATTTTTTGTGTATTTCGAGGTACATCGAGACAATTTTAAGCGATTTTAAAATTTTTTGCACGCAATTATAAAATTTATTTATCCAAAAATAATTCCATGCAAAATCTAAATATTTGTTATTTTTTATTATTTTATTTAAAACTAGTCAAAAAATTTTGAATTGTAAGGTTTAAAATTTTTTTTTTATACATCATTTTAAAGAATGTAATTTTGCAAGGCAAAATACAAAATTTGGACGAAATCGGTTGAATTATTCCTGAGAAATCGAATTTTAAAAGTACGGCTCCTTTAAAATTCGATTTTATCAGTTACTTGATTTTACCGATTTCTCTCTAACTTTATATTTTGCCATGTGAAATTACATTCCTTAAAACGATGTAAAAAATTGTGTACCTTACTATTCAAAAGTTTTTCGGTTATTATTAAGTAAAATAATAAAAAAATAATAACTATTTTTAAAAAACTACATTTTGCATGGGATTATATTTGGATAAATGAATTTTATAATAGTGCACAAACATTTTTCAAAAAGCTCTCGTGATATGGCGAAATACGATAAAAATAAAATTAACATTAAGGGATCCAAATTTTGAACCGCCTTCCTTAGCAAACTATGGGGACCATATATCGCAGAATGGTGCTACCCCTATATTTTGGGAATTAGAAATACGAATCCGTCAAAACAAAGATAAGTTTATTCAGAGAAAGTGCGCTTTTGAGTCTGATTTCGAAATTTAAATTATCGTCTGCGCTAATTAATGAGCATATTTGAAGTCACCTCCCGAACCATTAAGATTCAGTCTCAGAACGCGAAGGAACGATCATTAGATGAAAAGTTATTTAGGATGGTCCGTTTTTAATTTTCGAACACTTTACTTCAATCAAGCTCTTAGACTTCGAACTTAGTACGAACATTTAATATCCAACTTAGACCTCTCGCTTTCAATCCTTCCCCCTTCCACTCCTTATTATTTTATATAAGATGAAGGAGTAAAACCCCAGGATTAGGAATAGGAACTCTGATCACACTGTTATAGTCAGTCAAGAGACTATATCCTCAAAATTAGTGAAGTCCAAATCCTTGAAAATCGTCGAATTTGTAATCAAGGTTACACAACTTTTCGTGACCTGTAGACATTCTGCACTAAACCATTTGATTTTTGATGTAAACATTTTGTTTACAATGGCTTTAATATAATCACGATTTAAAAGGAATTTACACTGTATAAAAACTGATACTCGTCCAGTGCTGTTTCTAAGTGCTTGCAAATTATGAAATTCACCTTTGCTGTTGTTATACTATCACTTTAAATAGTTTTGGAATCTGTTACTTTGTAATATATACTTAATAATAAGATTTATATAAACTCATTTAGTTGAGAAATAAAAAACTATTATTTTATCACTTTGTAAGGCAGTTAAGCAAATCAATATAAAATGTTAGTTAAAAGGCTGAGAGATTAATAGAATTTTGGAAATTAAAATTTAAATATCATTAACTGAAATTTGGAAATTATCATTTAACTGTAATTATCATTAACTGTTATAAAAATTACAAATTCCGAATAAAATCTCGATTTTGAATTAAATTATGTTAAAGCATTAAATGCTCCCAATTTTTCCCCAATTCAGAAACATTGAATTCTATTAAAAAAAAATTTAAATCCATCTAATATCTTACCCTATTAAGTTATTTGTAAATAATTAGAACTCATTATTATCGCAGAAAACATGATCAGGGTGTGTCTTCAAATAATTTATTGTGGTAAAGAATGTAAGACAAACCTCGGTCACTTAATGCATTTTTGACCAACATTTTATTTTGAAGAAAAATTTTTTTATCTATAAATAAATAAATAAAATGCAAGATATTTGTAATGAGAATTGTATCTGACAGACGTCTAAACGTTAAAGTGGTATCTAAAATGAGAAAACATTTTTGCAAACATTATTGGGAATGTACTACTATGGTAGAAATATCCAAAAACCCGCAGACTCTCATAATAAGACCACTAACCCGTTAATTCTCTTTTTCGTGCAAGCTGAAGAAAAAACTCAAATGAAAAGTTAATTTTGAAATATGCAATTGACTCGTTCATTTATAACGTAAAGTCTTCCGATGTTAAATAGAGGGCCACGTGCCCTCCAATATTTTGCAGTTGATTGCGTAATTAAAAAAACATTTTTAATAGCTGAACAAAAATTAAGGTAATTACATCCACTATCATATTATTTTTATTCATACCCTTTCCCACTTATTATTGTTTTCCTTTTAACTTATTTTGGTTTATTCTAATGTGTTCATCAAAGATAAAAGGTCACTTTTAAAAAGAGATTTTAAATTATTGAATTAATAATCGTCTGCTTTAAGAAGTTATTTGGATATTTTTGTTCCATGTACTAACTCGTGGGTGCTGGTAAAAGCAGATGTTTAAAAAAGCAGGTGAAGTTGAGTATCGGTCTATTTTTTTAAAAGGGTTCACGGGGTTGTTGATTACTAATTAAGATTTCGGTGATTGCACCCATTTTTTGCAATGTACTCGTCTATATGTTTGGTCTTTCAAAAAAAAGTTCGTTTGTTTCATTTAAAATTTGAATTTTAACACTCGAAAAAAAAATCTTTTTTATAAATGTGCTCTTTTTTTCCATATTTTTTTAAAAAAACTGTCTTTCTTTTAAGGTAAGTGAAATATTTTTATTTTAAGATTATAGAAATAATATTTATTTAAATTGCATTAATAACATTAATGTTCAGAAATAAGCATAATTTTATTTTACAAATTTAGGGGTACTTTTTTTTGAACTAGTCATTTTTAGCGGTTTTCTTACTAATTTTAACTGGATAAAACATTAGTTAGTAGATGTTTGAATTTATTTGTTAAATGAAAACAAAACAGGACATTAATAATTATAATCATTGCATGGTAGGGAAGAAATAAAATCCTGTTCTTTCAATATAACAAATATCGCAACGAAAAATAATTTATTTATATTAAACTCTTCAAAAGTTATAGCTTCTATGAGAGGAACTCATTACCATACAATCATTTATATTTAAAGGAGAAATAAAAGGGTTTATTTAACTATGAATATTCATAATTCATTTTAAGCTGTCACTAATCTGGCCAAATGTTTGAATTAAAATAAAGATTGCAGTGAAAAATGTTTTAGTGTTCCTCAAATTTCAATCTCGTTTTTTTTATTTTTTTAAAATTTTTTTTTAAAATTGATTAAAGTTTTCTTTATTTGACGTTTTTTTCCTTTGGTTGTTTATTTTTAGTTTTTTAAAGTTTATATTTATTTATGCAGCGCACGCCTTATGTATGAAAGCGGAAATTTAAAATTGTTTTGGAAATACTGTTTTGAGCACTGCGTTAAAATTAAATTGCCTCAACGTGCCTGTGATATGCATTTTCCCCCTTATATGCCCGGTCAGGCATATAAATATTTAGCGATATTGTAAAATACTGATTAATATCCCCTTAAATTTTGAAGAAATCCTTGGAAGGGGCGAATAAAGGACACCGAAAGAAAAGATAATAAATAGAATCTATTACATTTGATAAGACCAAAATATTACTGAATTTAATTATCTAAATAAGAATTTGTTAAACAAAGTTTCATAATTTTTACATCTCTAGTAATGCTTATTTTTATTTAAAAATAAGTTTATATTTACAGAATTTAAATGCACATATTTAGTGCATTGTGTTTAAATATTTGGCACATTTTTGAATAAATTGATTCTTACCAAATGCCAGTTGTCATAATTGCGCCCCCCCCCCATTTTTCTTCAAGCTGCGTGTATGATTTTAGTTCCCCTCTTCCTAACGTTGCTTTAGGAAAAAAAAATTGCCTTAAAAAATAAATAAAAATCTGAATTTAAAACTTATTAAATTTTTTAAACAATAACTATGTGCCTACATTACAAGTTACAACACGTTCAATAATGTAACACATAATATTAGAGCATTGTTCAAATAAAATTTCGATCCGTCGGTCCGGGGACCACTACAAAATAATTACTAGTAGTCTAACCCGGAACCGGAATCGATGTTGATGAGAAGGAATGGTAAGCTGTTATGGTTTTTTGATTTTCAGTTTCGCGTTTTAGTCTGTTTGTCACTAAATAGTATGTTTTATTGTCACTAAATAGTATGTTTCATTATTATATTTATACATTCCTTGCCTTCTAATTTTCATTTAATTTCACTTTATTAACGTTTTGTTTTAAAAAGTCTAATAGTTAAGTCTAATGTTCGCGGAACAGTGAAAATATGTGCGGACTAGTTGCATTTTTTGGTTATAAAGTAGAAAATTTAGTCACTAGTCTTGGGAAACAGTGATTAAATTTTCTTGATTTCCACCCCCTGTACAGATAGCATCAATTATTTCAAAGAAAATTTTCGACGAGCATTTTTTTAATAATATTGCGTGGAATAATTATTTACTTTTTTAAGATCTAACACCTTTTAACTTCAAGCTTTCTTCCATATAATTACAGGGAAAAAATGTCTAAACTTCTTTCATTTATCAAGGCATAATTTCTTTAATGGGGAATTTTTGTACCTATAAATTACTTCCTTTAAAACACTCGCACTTTTCTTAACAAAAGTAATTCAAAAAGATAAAATTGTATCATGTCAAGATTTTTCGCAATTATGTTCATAAATTCCTTATTATTTGCTTTAAAACCGCTGTCTTTTCTTTTTAAACTCTCCTAAACTCAATTTCCCAGAGGAGAAAAAAAAATGATTCCACCAGCTCAAAGACGCATTACCATATTATCTCCATCATCAAAACTCTTAAGAAAAATATTGATGAGACCCATATGACAGTTCCGATACATCTGTCATTATTACCATAGACGTATGGGGAGTTGCTGCATCACCTTCCTACGTCGATGCTCTACACCCCCCTTTCCAAACGATGATCAAAATGTCATCCACCAAAGACATTCAAAAAGTTCTATGTTCAATATTTGACAACTGTGGCTAAGTCTGAAAAGGAAAGCGAAAGAGAATGTCAATAAACCATAATGAAAGCAGTTATTATCCTTTTGTATTGCAAATGTTACAAATTTTCCATGTGTAAAGTGTGAAAATGCTAAGATAAAATTACAGATACACATATTTGATTGATTTTCATTTAGGTATTTCTGTCCCCCACCCCAATTTCGATTCTTTTTAGATCAGATAAGCATTTTTTTCTGTTGGACTCAAAAATTGGGCATCTTTTTTTGGTTAAAGCTTGCGCTATCGAGTTGAAATGTTTTGTAAAGTCCTCTACCCTTTACTTTGTTTTACTCTTTTCCATTTGTATTGCTTAAAACTAAGGTTTTCCTAGTCTGAAAATAGCTTTCCTTTTTTATACACCTAAAATACTAATAATCGAAATATTATTTAACAACTCAAATATGTAAAGTTCTTTTTTTTTTTTTTTTTTTTTTTTTAAATAACCGTTGCTGACAGCCGATCCAATTTTTTGGCTTTACGACTGCTAATATTCATCTCCATAACCTTGTAATTTCGAACCCAATCCAGAAGGCAAGGGAACCTCTGGATCAAGTATAGGAAGAAATTTGCCTTCGTGAAGGACTTTTTAATGGAACTTAACCGCATTTGCGTTACATGAAGGCAGAAACCGCGAAAAAACCCCACGGTTAGCCTGATGGCTAGGGGACTCTAACCCATGATCCGTCTACTACTGAGGATATTTTACGTCAGCATTGTGGTCGATGCAAGTCGGATGCGGAATTCGCCTCAACCGGCCATGTCTGGGATTCGAACCCGGTTCACCTCATTGGAAGGCGAACGCTCTATTTCCTCAGTCATCATGGCTCATATGGGGTTGGACAAAAATATCGAAGCATTTCTATACTAACTCTATGTAAACAATCCTTTTCTTTCATATTTTGAATTAATCTCGTGATGAGATTTGATATCAATAATGAGGTATTTAAATTACAAACATGATCTCGCGATTTTCCAAGAAACCTGACAAAATCGAGAAAACTTTGCACAAAGAACAATGAACAATAAACGCATCTCAAAATCAGCTAAGACAGAGTAGACCTCTTATTCGAAGATATCCATCATATCATATTAGAACTTTAATAGTTTCAAAACAACTAAAATACATATCATTATGTATATTTACGTGTTGACATTATTTATAAAGTAATATCACACAATTACTGAATTAATGCTGCAAAGAGAGCCATTTTTACTTTAAATCTTCTGTTTGTAGAGCAATCACATTCATAAATGTAATAATTGCAAAGTATACGATTAAAGTGAAACATAAAAATATCGAGTGATACATTATAAATAAATATTTTACCAATCAATATTGCGATAGCTTTATTTAAATTTTTTTCATTGTTTTATAACATGTAATATAAGTTTTTGGCTACGAAGATTGCTTGGACAACAATCAGAAAGTACGAAAAAGAAATTTAAACACATAATTTAAAAACGACTAGTATCTTCCACACCATCTACACAATTTACTGCTATTACAACTAAGTCAACCAACTTTCTACGCTTTTTAAGAAAATTTCTTCTAGTGGTAGCTAAGTTTATATTTTAATGTACTATTCTTTGTCTTTTAAATTTGATCAAAAGTTATTTTTCACACCACTTCATGTAAATGATTCAAAAGATAATATAAAATGCCACTTTGTCTCACCCGTAGGGAGGTTTTTAAAATGTCTCCAAAATTACCAAAAGTACTGAAAGTTTTAGTTTTTAATTATCTACCACTTTTATAAAATATTTTGAAAAAATAGGCAGTAGAGTCGTGGTGGCTCAGGAGATAGAGCGCTCGCCTCCCAATGAGGTGACCCAGCGTTGGTTGGTGAATACAAACTTTGCTCATGCCTCGTACTGAGCACAGTGCTGACATAAGATATCCTCAGTGTTAGATGAATCATGGATTAGAACCTCCTTACCGTCGGGCTGACTGTGGGAGATTTTCGTGGTTTTCCTCTCCATGTAATGCAAATACGGGTTAGTTCCTTTAGAAAGTCCTGCACGAAGGTTTGTTAGCAAAAATGCTTGATTTAGAAATACCCTTGTCTTTTGGATTGGGTTCAAAATTACAAGGCTACGGAGTTGAACTTTCTTAGTCATAAACTCCGAAGTTAGTCGCGATTCAGGGCGGGTAGTAAAATAAAATATAAAAAAAGGCAACCCCTACTAAAAAAATTAATAAAAACACTTCGAAGATTTTTTAGAAATAACGACATTTACCTTCTGAAAAACAATTCAACTCATATCATTAAATAATGTCACAAAATTTGTCAGCAAATGACAATCCGCTGCTTCCGCATTATGTAATTATTTCAGCAATTAATTTTTTTTGGCTAAGGACAAATTGCAATTATTTCCAAAAAAAAAAAAAAAAACGATAAATAAAAATTGGCCTTAAGGTAGAGTAACCTATCAAGTCGTTCTCACTCAATGAAACCTGGTCTTGAATCGAAAAGCTACAAGGAGGTCTTGAACAGTTAACCATACCTTTAAAAGGGGCCAAATCCCAATCATCCGGGCTGTTTTATTTCGTTTATCTCAAAAACATCACTCAATTTGTATTCAGAATCATCTACACTTTATCAGGCACCGTCGTGTGTCTGCACTGATAGCACCATTTTACAACTCAGCCCTTAAACTCAAATAGAACAATTCCCCAATCAAGGGATCTTTTTTAAAAGTCTTAACGTTGCATACTAATTCCAAATTATTCTTAGACATAATTACTTTCCCAAACCGCATCTTTGGTTGTGGGTTTTTTAATCCAAATGGATCTCCCTGTGCTGTTTTTTTTTTTTTTTAGAATCTTTTGAGGCGCGACCACCCGTGGATATGGCCACCTCATCGTCTGAAACTACCTCCTTAAGAACATAAAAAAAGAAATGGCACAGGTAAACCTTACTCTTTCTGGGTGCCTCTGATTTTTGCTAAGTCCATGTAAGAAGCAAGCCATGATGGATAGCTTTCACACATTGTTTGGCGTTTACCATGTTACCTGCCAGAGGCCATGCAAAGGGTAGAGCAAAAGATCTATTAAATGTTCTAGACTTAAGACAGCAAGTAGCAAACACACGCCTACGTTTTTTCGTAGAAAGATCACTAAAAATGATGGAAAATTAGGGCCGATTAGACAGGCTTATTTCGGTGTATTCATTGCAATTAAAAAGTATTTACTAATGATTACAGATACATTTTGAAGTGAAAAGTAGATATCGAATGAAATATGAGGTGATTTAAATTAAATGATCTACTAACAAACTATTGAGTATTTTTACTTATATACTTATATGCTGAAATAATATGGATGAATTGTATAGATAATTTAAAAGGACAAACGCAGCGTAAAATTTAATCGTTTCGTTTTATAATTAAGAATGTAATTTTGTATATCTAGTAATCGGATTATTTGCCAAAAATAGAACCATTTAAAGAATTTGTGGTTTTGAAATTAAAAGATCATTCATTATTCGTTAAATGCCGCGGTAATATTAAGAAAATAAATATCGTTAATACATTGATAAATATCGTTAAATAATAGACAAATAAATTAGAGGCAAACGTTGTAATAACTTATATTAATTTTATGCTGTTGAAAACCATAGACATCTGGATCTTTTTTTGTTGATTGAGTTTAGGTATTTTTTGTTTTTGTCATTTTTTTTAATCCCATACGAATGGGTGAAATGGTAGAACGACGATTGTCTTTTTTATTTATGCATACATATATTTTTATTTATTTATAAAAATATATAGATGTACTGAATTAAAAAAAAACAATGAATCAAAACAGTGATATAATTATGATAATATGATAAAAAGTTTTCCCACAACAGCCCATTGTGGGCAAGGGGTCTTGGAAGTTAAGAGTACACAATTTCATAACCAGAGGTATGATGGACACAATGTGGTCAGTACTGTGCTCCAACCGCCTTTATATCACAGACAAATGATAGCTGTATGGACTTCAAGTAGCTTCCGGTGATCGAACCCGTAATTCACAATTAGGGTTAAGTGTCTTAACTACTGGGACATCGAGACTGATTAGTATGATATGTATGCATAAAATTTAATTAATTTTCGAAAATATATTATAATTATTAATTTTAAATATAAGTAATAGTAGTATAAGTTATATTAGAAACAGTAACGTAATTATAAATAATAATAAGTCATCATTTTGTCGATTGGTAAGATTATATAGCATAATAGGAAAAAAATAAAATATAAAAAATAATAATACAAAATAAAATTTTGCAAAGACAAGTCCTGACAATCAAAAAAATATATTATAATACTAAATTAAAAAATAAATTATAACAATATTATGATCGAAATAAGAATGTAATTATAATATTATGATAGACATATCTTTTTGTTCATTAGTCACAATATAGTATAATAATAAATTAAAAAATTAAAAGAAAATCATAATTGAAACTTTGCAAAGACCAATATTTGTGCAATCCACTGTTCAGCCCTTTCAAATTAACCTGAATTGCTTTATAACCAAGGTAAAATGACATTAAAGCCCAATAAACCCAAACCAATAACCCAATTAAATACCTTACAAATATGCTTTGTTTTATTCTCTGCAAATATAAATCACTCAGTTATGTATAGTTTATCATTATTGTTATTGAAGAATATGTTTTCGAGTTGATTTGTGAAATCGGAATTCTTAAGGGCAGTTTTATGCCAAAATTATTCAGCACGGGCTATCATTGCGAGGTATGAATATTTCTGTAACATAAGTAAGTCAGAATTCTAAATAACTAGGTCAAATTTAAGTAAAATTCCTCAGCCTTCATATTTTATATTAAGGCAATCTAAGAAGAAGTCTATCATTAATAGCTGCATTTATTTCAGTTTTTTCGAGGAAAAAAAAGAACTTTAACTTTCATCTTTAATCCAGATTTCCGAGGGCACATTTCAGGGTATCCATAAATAATGCCACTACTCTGTGACAGCCGGCGAACTTTTAACTAGTTTAAAGTTAACAACTCAGTTACGGTTATGTAAAAAGTACTTTAAAAGTTTTGTAGCATGCGGATCACGTTCAATGCGTGAAATCGCCAATCGTGGTGTGAGGTTGACACTGATGAGCGTAACAGACAATAGGGCGCAATTTTTTACAAACACTTTAACCTTCGCTTCCTCATTTCACCTCTATTGTTGCCAGATTCGCCCCCAACGATCTTATTTATATCGTCTGCTGTCATAAATTTCTTGAAATCGTCAATAAACTGCTCAAAACTTCTCAAGATTGAAATGTTCTTTTTTTAAAACATTTCGCCATTTTATTTTATTTTGTTTATTATCGTTTGCAGTATTATGCAAGAAACTTTTTTAAATATGCAGTTTCTAAACATAGGACTGGAAAAATAATAATAATGAATAGACATTCTTTATTTTTCACAACTATCTTCGTGTTATTTCGTTTACTTTTAATTACTATTTCCTAAATTCATTTCTATTGTTTCCAGATTCGCCCCTAACAATCATATGTATATCGTTTGCTGTAATGAATTTCCTGCGATCGTCAATAAACTGCTCAAAACTTTTCAAGTTTGAAATGTTCTTTTTAAACCATTTCGCCATTTTACTTGGTGTTGTTTATTATCTTTTATATCTATAGTATTATAGTATCTTTTATATCTATAGTATTTTATATCTATAGTATTATATCTATAGTATCTATAGTATTATAGCAAACTTTTTTAAGTTTACAGCTTCTGATGATAGAATTGAAAAAGTAATAATGAATAGATATTCTTTATTTTTCCCAACTTTTTTTTTACAATTTGTTTACTTTTAATTACTATTTCTTTAATTCTTTTCTATTGTTGCTAGATTCAGACATATTGATTTTACCACTTTCTTCTCTTATTTTGTTATTTTTTAATTCCTTAATCCTAATTTCATCTTTATTGTCACTGTATTAAAACTTTTTTTGTTTTTTTTAGCGTCTGCTATTATCCTTAAAAGTTACTCTTAACAATGCCTTAAACATTTCATGGTTAAATTTATTTATTTTTCAATCTTAGCGCCATTTTACTCTTTATTTGCAAATTATCGCGTGCTGTTATGTATGTGTTCAATACCTTTTATTGCATCGTTTAATTGTATCTTTAATTGTTCAATATCTGAATTTATATTGCAATTTTAACTTATTTAGATATTTACTTTAATTCAACAGTTTATTTAATCGCCTTTTTCATATATTTAAATTAGAGATTTTATGTTATGCGTATTTGTGGTTCTACCCTGTTTTTGGAATACGTTTTTGGGAGAACGATATTTATGTTTATGGTCAAACTGAAATCCCTAATTAAGAAAAAAAGTCCTAATTAAAGGGTTCAGGATAAATTTTAACCAGCGGGGTAAAATAAGGATGCATCATTGGGGGTCGGGATTATCATTAATTCAGGATTGGTTAAAGATATTTTAATTTTGATTGGATCTTCACTCCTAACCTATGATGCTTCTTAACTTTAAAGGAGGTAAGTTTTACAAAAAAGTTTTTTTAATAAAAAAGAATTAATAATTATAATTAATATATATATGGGTCATTCTCACGAAAACTGTCATTTTTCAGTTCATAAAATCCCAAAAAAGTAAAGTGAATAAAAAGCTCTGAAACTTTTTATATTAATAGAAATATGTAATGGCATTATAAAGAA
Organism: Parasteatoda tepidariorum; assembly: GCF_043381705.1. NCBI lineage: Eukaryota > Metazoa > Arthropoda > Arachnida > Araneae > Theridiidae > Parasteatoda > Parasteatoda tepidariorum. Next base: position 70,529,565 of record NC_092213.1, on the reverse strand, counting down.
AGTATATAT
>NC_092213.1:70515382-70528809 GCF_043381705.1 Parasteatoda tepidariorum | reverse complement strand
ATCTCTTTTGTTATAGGGGCCTAATCCATGAACCTAAGATAGGAAGAAAAGATTTTTCTTTTGCCCTGTACTATTGTTTTTTTATTATTATTTTTATTTTTTATTTTTTTAAATGGGGTGCGACAGGAGATTTATTCAAGATTAAAGAGGAAAAATTGGTTAATTAAGAAAGAGATTTGAATAATGGATATGAAAGAATACAAATTGAACAAATATGGAAGTAAATAAACAGAATTGTATTGAATGCTCTTCAAAGATATGGCAATTAAACATTTTTCCAGTTCAATTTCGTTGTATGTATTCTCCTTAAAAATTATAATTTATTTTGTGTTTTGGTAATTTGATGTTAATGCTTTCACTTTCCTAGTTATTCTTTAAAGGTTTAAAACAAAGTCAGTTAGTTTATAATCTTATAAAATCAAATCTAGAGCGTTATCTTTTATTTTAACCCTTATTAACGGTGACTGCGCTACATATGCTATGCCCTGCAATTGTTAGAAGTTTACAGCTTCTACTGATAGGGCTAAAAATTAACAAATAATAATAAACATTCTATATTTCTTCTTTTCCTTTTGTTTACCCTCAAATTTGCCCTTAATTTAGAAGACAGACGGGAGGTAGGGCAAAGAAAAATCGAACAATTTTCGATGGAACAATGGGTGGTCTTAAGGATCGCAGGATCTCTTGGATTAAACGATATTAGAAACGATTTTCTCAATGATTTGTTTGTAAGAGGTTTTCGATATGGGGTGAAAGCAATTTCCCTCAATTTTGGTAGCTATTAGAGTAAATGATAACTTGATCGATTTAGATACGTCTTGGTCTAAATCAATCTTTCTTAGAAACTTGTGAAACCACACATTACATATTTCACAGTTACTACAAAAGCAAAGGAGGAAATTAATTGCTTTATAGAAATATGTATGGAGTTTAAGAACAATATACAATACAATGTTTATGATTTAATGAATGGAATGTATGTTATAAGAAGTAACACATTGTGCGATTTTTCTTCTTTTTCTTGCTCTTAAATCCGCTAGAGCCTTTTTTTCTCGAAGCAAGTTCCTTCTAAGCCCATTTCGGACTTTGGTTACGAAAGCGTATTGTTTTGTAGTGCAAAAAAATGTACATTTATAAAAAAAAAGTGGTGGAGTATGTCTGTTTAGACTGATTTGATATATTTTAGTCCTGGAATTACAATTTTAATTTTCAAATTATCACTGATGAAAAATTATTTGAAAATAACTAAGCAAGTAAAAATTGATTTATCACACCTAACCACATATTACATATCAGGGCTCGAAAAACCGCCCGTCCTCGGCGGCCAAAAATTCCCAGCGGACAGCGAATTTCTCGAATCTGACGTCCGCGTGGACGGTCATTTTCCCGTTGATGTTTGTGATACATTTTCAATTTTTGTCATTAGAATTGATGTTTTCTCCGTCTGGTAGTACTACAGCGGTTGAAAGGGGCTTCTCAGCAATGAACTTACAAAAAAACACATTACGCACTGAACTTAAACAAGTAACGTTTAACGCAATTATGAACATCTACCTAAATAGAAAACTCCTTTCAGATTTCTGTGCAGAAACCTCTGTATATCATTGGCTTGATTGTGGAACTGGCAAACGTCATATTTGATTCATTTAAAAAACGCAGTACCCTCGGATAAATTGACATTCCAGGTAACTTAATCTTCGTCATTATAATTATTTCATGAAGGAAATAAATTATTTCATAAAAGAAATACTAGATTACTATTAGTAACCTAGTAATTCTTTTATTACTGTATAATGTAATCCTAGTATTTGTAATCCTAGTAACTACCAGTTCATTGTACAATTTACATAAATGTTTGTAATAAATAAGAGAAAATTATATTTTTATTTATTTAGAAGCGACGGCTTAGTTTCAAAGGAGGACGAGTACATTGTTGGACAAGCCGTCTTCGGGGACGGGAGAAATTTCTGAGTGTTTTCGAGCATTGTTACATATTATTTGAACACAACATGTTTTAGAAAAAGTTCATAGAGGCTTCCCTGGCGGAGCGGTATTTCAGACCAAAAGCTGTGTAAAGTGTGGAGGTAGCGGGTTCGAATCCCGCCCTAACCCTAGATGTATTTTTCATGGTGTCCTTTTCTGAATTATTCTATCTGTTCTACCTGACATAAGTCCTGCAGTGGACTGATCCTAAAGGTACGGTTTCTAGTATAACACCAAAGCCATCATCACTGGTTGCGGTCAGTAAGTGTGTGGGTGACCTCCTTGCTGGTGGGTGACCTACGTAGGGACCAAGGTGCGCGGTATCGGTTCTCGTTAAACTGTTCTACCGTAAAGTACAAGTCTTCGCGCAAGTCGTCGGGATACCAAAGCGGAGGAGCCATCCTCTCTCCAGAGGATCAAAATTGTGATGGCATGTCTACTGGTCATCTTCTTGAATGTTTCCCAGACCGTCGCCAATAGCCCATTGCGCAGCTATAGCACGACGTATACCTACCAATAAATAAAACGTATACCTACCTAAATAAAATACCTACCTATCTACCTGACAAATGTTTATAAGCCTAAATTGAGCACACAAGCCTGCAAATGTATGTAATTTCAATGAAAAAGTTCAGGAGAATGTGGACCCACAATGGAAATCGAGTCAATTGCAATAAACTTAAATTTGATTTAAATTTTGGAAATTTTTCTTAAAATAGAGGCATCTTCCAGTGTTTTAACTACACTGGTGAATGCTGAGAACAGGAAAAAATGTACGCATTTATTAATATTTTTCTTAGGCTAAAAATATTCGTTGTTACTCTGGGAAATTTTTTTTTCCTGTTGCGTATGATTTTAGCGGATCTTAGATATTTTCACGGCTAAAATATTTTTAAAATAAATTTATAAATCCTGCAGTTAACAACAAAAACAAATCTAAATTATTCTATCTCTTTATAGATAAAAATAAATTCTTATGGAAAATCTTTTTACTCTTAACTTTGTTATTGTAATATCACTTTACCATGAGATGAGAATAAATGAGAGTCGTAGTATGTAAATTTTTTAATTGAGTATAAATAAATATCTACACATTACTTATCTACCACTTTAAATAATAAAATTAACATTAAATTAAATCGAGTCCATTACACTAAACTTAAATTGATTTATAACTTGAAAATTTCTATTAAAATAGAGGCATCTTCCAGTGTTAAACAACACTGGTGAATGCTGAGAACAGGAAAAAATGTACGTTGTTACACTGGGAAATTTTTTTTCCTGTTGAGTGTGATTTTTGCGGATCTTAGATATTTTCACGCTCATGTCTGCGATCGGTTTCTTTCTTATGACTTTCAACTTTCTTCAAACCGCTCTAGTGATTACTATACTTTTGGTGTCATTCTCCCACTCCCCCTTATCAGTTAGAATAAACAAATTACAAGCCTCCTCCCACATACCTGATTTTTGCTTCAACTTTTAATGTTACTCAAGTAATATAATTTAGGGATTAAATTCAAATGAAAAACGTAACTTTGCATACAGCTAAATTCCCATTTTAGTTCATTTTATACTTTTTTGAGTAAAAAACTTTTTAGGAAAGGCAGATTGTACAGAGAAGGAAAGAACATCCATGCCATGTTCGGGATTCGAACCCAGAACCTTTCTGAAGCAATGGCAGTTCCCTAACCCCTACACAGGCTGGTCGGCAAATGAGAGTCGTAGTGTGTAAATTTTTTTAATTGAACATAAATAAAGATCTACACATTACTTATCTACCACTTTAAATAATAAAATTAGCATTTAATTAAATTGAGTCAAGTTTAATGAGAACAGAAATAATTTTAAATTTTGGGAAATTTTCTTAAAATACAAGCATATACTAGTGTTTAATTACACTGGTGAATGCTGAGAATAGAAAAATATGTATGCATTTGATATTAGTTTGCTTAAGCTAAAGGTGTGCGTTATTACACTGGGAATTTTTTTTTCCAATTGCATACGATTTTTGCGGATCTTATATATTTTCCCGTTCATGTCTGCGATCGGTTTCTTTCTTCGAGCTACAGACTTTCAATTTTCTTCAAGACACTCGAGTGATTACTATACTCAGTTGCAAGTTAACAGATTGAATGCCATGGGGGTGACCGGCGCTGAGTTTGTTCGTAGTGCCACGGGGGTCACCGGTGACGGGCGTAGCCAAGATTATTCGAGTGAATTTTTAATGCTTTTAATTTTTTTTAAAATATTATTATCGTTACTAAAATGGTTTGAAGAAATTAATGCAATATAGAACTCACAAAAATAGTTTTATTTATATACACAGAGATGCCAACTTTCTCCGGACAGCGAATAAATATCTTCAAGTGGTAGTTTATTAATTGTGATTCTTGGTTTAATAAATTCAATTTAGTAGATTTTTATCCACCACTATTTCTAAACAATTCGTAGGCTTATATAATTCACCACTTTTTTCTAGTTATGACATGCTAAACCTTTTTAAAAACCAGCAAAATCTGTATAATATTTGCAAATTTAGTTAGTAGTTATTTACCGTTTGGCCAGACGACGCAAGACATGTAAAAAAAGCGTGGCATTCAACGTGTTAAAATCAAACATATCTTTAAAATCAAAGAAGCGTGTATTTATGACTACATTTCTTATCAAGTACATGGAAATAATTTTGTTTAACTGTGCAAATTAATATGAGGAAGAGATATAATGTGTAAATTAATATAATTTTTTGTTAAACTGCGCAATTAACATAAAGACATTTTGTTTCGAATAATATATTCAAGATGGAACAGGAAAGAAATGCATGGTCTCACTTTATACAGCTTACAATAATTAAAAACATTTCCCATTTAGTTGCACTAATTTTAAATTTAGAAAGAAAAAAAAATTACGGCTTCATAACATTTTGTTTATGTAACTGTAGTAATTCAAAAATTTTCCCAAATAATTATCGCAATTTTTAATTTGGTAAAAAATTACGGTTTCATAACATTTTCTTTATGTAACTGCAGTAATTCAAAAATTTTCCTAATCAATCTTTATATCTTGGAAAAAAATATTACTGCCACGCAACATTTTCTTTATATAACTGTAGTAACCTGAAAATTTTACATGTGATTTGAATTAAATTAATCAGTCTCAAATTTGCACGGTTTCAAAAGAAATTCGAGTGTTATTAGAAGATTATAAGTACTTTAAAAATATAATTTTTCTGGTATTGTTTATATTACCGTATAATAAAAAAAAAATTTGGAAAAACCAGTTATGAATTTTTAAACCTTTATTTATGAACTTAAGAATTTAAAACAAATCAAATTCAAATGATATTACGTCACATCGAAAATGATTGCAAGCATATCAGAATTATTTACCTAAAGTGCCTGTCATTTGACGTAAAAGCAGTATTTTCTCAATAATTAAGCCAAACCACTCCGAAAATCATCACGCAGTGAGTTGGCGATGGTAAATCAAGCTTTGAGCAATCTGCGAACATTTGACGCAGCGGTAGTCTGCCAAATTCTCCATTATTTTGGAAATGTTGATACTTTTTTGCGATATCGTAAATTTTGTGACGTATCCGTCGGTAATCTTAAAATGAATGAACCAAAAAAGTTATTGAATAACAGCCAACCGAACTATCAAAAAACCTGATTCTCTGAGAAAAGAAAGCCTACTTTTTTCGTTTTTTTTAATCACAGAATTTATTTTTGATCGTAAATTTCCAAGTTCTGCCCTGTAAGTTTAGCCATAACTCTCTCAACTTGACATTAGTAGCCAACTTGCCATCTGATATTTGACAAATCTGAAAAAAGAAGTATAATTTTCCAATTCATAATATAAGTAGGGCGTTTTTTTTTTGTTAAACTTTAGTTTAAATAGAACTGGAATTTAAAATCAGATACAGAATGTTCGAAAAATTTCTGGATAAAGTTTAACTACCAAACGCACACTTTCAATTGTTGTTAGAAACTAATATAATCTCTTATGACTTTTTTAAGCTTTAGAACATAATTGCGTTTCGTTTACGTTAATATACGTTTTAGAACGTTTTGTTACAGTAGCGTTTTTACGCTACTGTAACAAAAAAATGAGTAAGCTGCTAATTATAAGTCAATTACCTGTGAAAGCTATTAACTACCAGAGAGTAAAATAATTCAAGTAAAGTAAACAGAACTATAATGACAAAAGTAAAACACATCCTTAAAATAAAAAAAAACTTTTTTTTTTTGCTTGCTTTATTTAAATTAGAGAATCAAATTAAAAATTTGAAAAAAAATTAAAAATCTGAATCTCATTCAAATAAAAAATCTGAAGAAAAAAAACAAGATTTCTTATATTTTATTACCGACAGAACAATAAAAGCAATATTTTTCCTCAAAAAATTGTCTTCTGTAATTTTTGTACAATTATTTAAACTTTTAACTCTATAATTAACTCTAAACTTTTTTTAAAAAAATTTTAAAATATCTTTAAAAAATTTTTTTCTTTGCCATTATTATTATTCTTGACAACATGTAATATATATAAAACTAAAATTATTTAAATTGCTTAACATAAATATTATTCAACACACCAAACTATTCAAGCTCACCATGAAATATGATTCAATAGAGGATACGACACCAACCAACCAACATAAATATTTTCCTTTTGTAGAAAAAAAAATTGAAGAATTACCATAATTCTCTTAACTTAGTTAATTACTAAAAAATTGTTCCATAATTCATAACTTCGTAAAATTTACTGAATAGAAATATTATTTAATATTTTTTGCTCAGTCATATATTACTTTAAATTAGTTTCAATAAAAAGTTTTGAAAACAGCAAATATATACATATATATGGCATAAAACTGACATAATCTGCATATGTGAATTAAGTCGAATTGCTTAACATAAAAAAATAAGTAAATACACAAACATTTTAAAAATGTGAAAAATAATCATTATAAATTTTGTCTTCATTGTTCATGACAACGTATGACATAACGACATAACACTTAAATAATCATCACAAGTTTGCTAAGTCAAATTGCCTAACAAAAATCAGGCTATTTGAAACATAAAAATTCCGACTTTGTAATAAAAAATTGAAGGATTGCTATAATTAAAGAGTACAAGCTAAGCATACTTGATTAATCTCCACATCAGCATTAAAGCCTAACTCACGAATAAGCTTTAAACGCAATGCACCATTTATTTTAGCACATATTGGCGCGTGCGCCCGAAAGCCTCGCAGGCTTTTTGCTATCCACAATTAAAAAGAATTCTATATTCGTAGGGAATTATTTCTCTCATTAATTCTAGCCTTAATTTTGGTGCAAGGACAAGATGTGACTAGATAAGGAAGATGGCGACCAAAAAGCCCCTTAAATAACCTCCCCATTTTTGACGATAAGAATTAGAATTAGATTATAAAAACGATAGAACGTTTTTTGGTCGAAGAAAATTATCGCCACAATCCTTGATTGTAATATATATGCCCGAAGGGTGGTATAAAGATATGAATTGAGGCCGAATTTGTCTTCGTATTAAAATATGAAATCCGCTGAGACTTCGTTGGAATTTATGAATTGTTTTCAAAGATGTTATCATTATTGGAGTTCTTTTAATATACTATTGAAGAAACAGGGTCATACTAGATTAATTCACCATTTTTATTTACGGAAAAGAAGAAAAAAAATTCTTTGCTACATTTAAGAAAAATCAAAAATAATAAATAAAGATGCATATGTGTGATTCTTCAGAAAGTGTGGCATTCAAAAATATAAAAAAAATATTTATTATGTACTTTTTTTTTTAAAGTGGAAGAAATAATAAAACTAATCTATGTAGTATAGTAAAGATTCGATAGTTCCCATAAATCCGAGTATCCCATAAATCCGAGCTAGTTAAAAAAAAATCAGTCTTGCTCCCAAACAATGACCAACGCCCACACAACACGTGGAACTATTACTACGATTGATTTCACGACGATTATTACGACTGAATGTTCAAAAACAAATTTGTGTGTTAAATACTGAAACATGTGAATAGTGTGTTTAAACAAAAAACATTAGGCAATTATTTTAAAGTGCAATTAACCTAGTGCAGCAATATAATAAATATTGTAACTTAGATTAATGCAGTAAATGTACCCTGGTCATCTAATGTACGTAAATTTTCCATAAATATAATATATTTTCAATTAAATACTGAAATTTAAAAATTGCTTTGATTTATTTATGGGGGTCGGTAGGCATAGGTCAATAATTACTGAAACTGACCCTTTTCGATGCACTTTTTATTAACACCTTGGAAACGGGTAAATCAGAAAAGCATTCGTACAAAATCAGAATCAGGACGTCATTAAATAAAAAACGGTAACTTAATGTAGTCGTTGCTAATTTGACAGACTTATTTTACTTTAATTATTGTTAGTTTAATCATATATATAATCAATGTTAATTCAAAGTAGAACTAAATAGTTTTATTTTGAACAAAGTAATGGTGAATTAAATAAATCAAACAATTATAACTCTGCCCACAAATAAACTGCTAAAGAATTACTTTGATTACCAGTTTAATCTTTTAACCCTGGTTGATACAGTGTTATACTGACACGTATTTGTGACTGTCGGCGCGAAAGGTTTAAGGAACTATTCCACCCAACGCAAATGCAAGTTAGTTCCATCAAAAAGTCCACCACGAAGGAAAATTTCTCCCAATACTTGATCCAGGAGTTCCCTTGTCTTCTGGGGTAGGTTCTAAAATTACGAAGTTACGGAGTAGAACATTAGTTGTCGTATGCCCAATCAATTGAATCGGCTGTTCAACGACGATTAGAAAATACAATAGTTATTTCGCCACTATAACGAAATTTTTGCTCGGAGCATATACCAGGAAACGGTTTCGTCAAAAAACCTAGAAGGTTTCGTGAAATTTGAGCATTATTTTTTTTACAGTGTACTCGAGTTTCTGCAAACGCATTTCTGCAAATTTAAATAGATTTTATTACTGAAAAAAATCTTTCGTAAATGGTTTAACTTTAGAAAAGTTCAGATATTGCAAAAATAAAATTTTTAATACAGCTTCGTACTTTTCTTGGTTACATCACGCTTAGGGGAATGACGTTAGTTGGCGAAACTAGCTATACGGCCACCCAAAAAGTTGATGTAAGCTTTCATCATTACAAAAGCTGCCAGACTTGCAAGATATAAATTTCTTTCAGACAGCTCTAGGGGTGGATGGTGCTGAAACACTTAAAAATTTCCAGAAGCGACGATAAAAACACGGGGTTGGGTATGCGCATACCGGTTACATTTACTCGTAAAACCCGTAGTTAAAAGTATCGAACTGTTATTTGGAAAAACCGTAATCCCTTCAAATTGCTCTGAACAGCGGTTTAAAATGAGATGATAAAGAAAAAAGTTCCGTTTAGATTCACTTTCAAATTCTCGTAAAAATAAATTGATTGTTTTCTACTTTGAGTAAAATTTATTTATTTTTTCAAGGTCTTTTGGTGCTTTTAACTACATTCAACCATACGCTCTTGCAACTACGCAATTTCCGTAGTTTCCTTGTTGTGGTTGCACTGGTAATGTATTAGTATTTTATTAAGTTAGAATTAAAAGTAAGAATGGTAAAAAAAAAATTTTTAATAAGTAAGAAATAAATTAAAAAAATTTTTTTTGTCCATTACTGCATGAAATTAATTTTAACAGATATATTAACCTTCAGATACATTGGTTATGAGCTAGAAAAAAGTTCTAGAAAAAAGTTTCTGAAACTTTCTATTTAAAAAATATATATATATATTTTTTTGTTTTAGATCACTACTAGAAAAGTATTTCACAGAAATCTTAAATGTTGAGGAGAGTACATTTAACATTACTGCTGGTTTCAGGGCGTTGAGATTTTGAAAGCGAAGTAAAAATGAAATCTGAACATGTGATGTGTGCGAACTGATGAATGCTTTACAACAGTGTAATTAGTACGCATAAAAGTTTACTTGGTACCAAATTACAATATTAAAAAAGTTTCAAAAATGTATGAATTTTTTTTTATAGGAATTAATGATACCAAATTTACATTTTGACAAGTAGTATTTTTAATATCTAATGTTATTTTCTGATTTTTTACAAAATGTTTACACCTTATTACAAAATTTTAAGTTATTAGAACTTTTTTTTTGTCCATTACTGCAAGTAAAAAAATGTTTAATACTTTGTCTTATAACTTGTTGAAAATGTTAAATAATATATATATATATATGCTAAATTGATCGAGATAGAAAGCTGAGAATTGAGGAATTAATACATAACTTGAACGAAATCGGATTTCAAAAATGTCGTATACCTAAAATATTTTTAAATGTTGTTAAGGTAGATTAACTTTTAGAAAATTTTTCTAATTTGGTTATTCTTTCACTGCCGCTTTGAAAATCTTTTCGGACAATCATGCACGCTGGCAATAACGCATTTTCCTACGATCGTAAATTTCACCACGCATTTTGCTCAATTATTCTGCTGAAAATCTTTCCGGACAATCAAGCACGCTGGCAACTACGCATTTTCTTGCTATCGTAAATTTTGCTACTAATCTTGCTACGGATTAAATAACTTTATTTTAATCGCTACATGTAATTGATTACCTTCTTCAAGTCGGTTTTTAACTTACACACACACCCAGTTTTCTTAATGAAGGCAATTTTTTAAAAATATGATACATAGTTTATGCAATTAACGATATTGATAAAAAAGAATCGTAGCTGTCAAATATCATTATCTCATTCATGAAAAACATTTTTTTTTAAATTTTAATCCTAGTTTAATTCTGTTAGAAAAAGAAACACCTTGACAACTTAACTGGTTTGATAACAAGTTTCCAGCTTGAAGCGCAAACACACTCCTATATCAAGAAGGATTAACTTATAAAAAATTCGAAATTGCTTAAGGATTTCTTTAATCTGATTAAGATTTTTTCATGAGTTATCGTTCGAAAAAGAGGCTTCGTTGCCAGATGTCTTATTTTAAATAATTTTATGTCTCTGTCAACTAAAGCTCTTTCCTAATTTAAAAAAGGTGTAAGTAGTGCTGTTATGAATTTTAATTCTTGGAGATGATTTATTTTATGTTTTTTTTTTTGTCATTTAAAAATTAATAGAATCACGTAAGGTATTTGATTGTTGAAAAAATTTGAAGTGAATTACCAAATTTGTTTTTATCCCTTCACTTTCTTTTAAGTTTACAAACATTTCAGTTAAAATTTAATTTAACACGTTCAAGCCGGATTGACCCACCGGTGGGTCACGCTAAAATGTCTCATCGGGCGGCGCACTGGAGTAAAAACTGGTAACAAATAAATTTCATTTTTTAGTTTTTTTCCGGGAATAATAAAAATCCATAACTACCAATTGTTTTTAACGGATGCAATTTTTACATTGAATTGCGTTTTCGCCGTGATAAATTTCCTTACAGTGAATTGTTATCGTTGAGAATAGATTAACTCCTCCCGAATATTATCTAATATTGAAATAGTTCGTCTACCAGTATTTTCTCTTTTTCCGCCCCTCCTTCAAGCGCAACACCCGGCGTGAACGTGTTAATAAGAGTTGATTCTAATGAAGAAAGGCAATTTTACTATGGATTTATGATTCTTTCATTCATTCGATATCTTCAGCTAATTGAACTGGCAAAACTTGACTGACACAGAAATGCCTGAACCAAAAAAAAAAAAAAAAAAACGTATTAAAAATAGTGTTTTTAAATTTTCGATTGAATAATATAAAACAAAATTTTTTTAAATATACATAGAGTTTTTTTTACTACACATATGCTCATCATAGCCACCAACCAGGGCTTTTTGCTAAATATTTTATAGAGTGGTAGTTAATTAAAAACTGAAACTTTCAGAATTTTCGGTTATTTGGTAATATCTGAAAAGTATCACCAGGTGAGAGCTGGAACAAAGTGGATTTTCCATAAACTTTTGGATCATTACAAGATAAGTAGTGTGGAAAATACATTTAAAACAGGTTTACAAAACAAAAAATTGTACTTTGAAACATGAATTTAGTTACCACTAGAAGAAATTTTCCGAAAAAGCGGGTAAAGTTGGCGTCTTGGTTAATTTAAAAAATTGAAGAAATAAATAGCAATTAATTAAAAGAAGTGGTAGCTATGATATATTAATATTTAGACTTTTCAGTTATCAAGTGTTGGTAAAGTCAATCGAAATTTCGATTTAATTTATTTTTTTTGTAGACGATAATATTGTTTTATAACTAATTATTTTACTCTTTATAAGTAATTAGCCGAGCTGTCAAACCGTTAGTATTAGCTCTTCCTAATATTTATATGGGTAATAAAATAAAAACTAGGAGTAGAAATAGTTTCAAAATTTTCCCTTCACTTAAATAAATCACAGTTTGGTTATCAGGTCATTTATATAATATTTGAATTATTTGCAACTATTTTTTTTTAAAAATAAGTTGTAAAGTTTGCCACTACTTTAAATATTTAATTGCGTAATATCTTTGTCAAAGAGCAGGAGAATTCGGCAGGTTTCTCGATTAGCTACCTCTTCATCTTCTTAAGAGTTTTACCCTTTTCGCCTCAATGTAGCCAATCTTTCAGCACTAATTCAACACACCACTAAAAATAAAAATTAATAGCTTTTAAAGATTTAGAAATCACTATTCTTCAAACAACAAAGAGTTAAAGTATGTCACTTCATCTAAAATGTATTGTTTAAGATCGAGCCTGTTATCCCTTTCGCGCCGACTGTCACAAATAGTGATGTGCCAATCGATTCATTTAAATGAATCGATTCTTTAGAATCAATTCACTAAAATGAACGGTTATATGAATCGATTCTTTGATTCTTTTTTTAATGGTCGTTATAATGGAAGAGTCTTTATAAAAGGTGGTCGTACAAATTAGTTTAGACTGTTTTAGTATTTGAATTAGTTGATCTAGGTCAGGGGCTCTCAATATTTTTCTGCCATGGAACTCTAAATAATTAACGTTCTTTCGGCGGAACACCTGATAAAAGTACTATCTCGTGTAGCCGCTGTAACCTTTCCACGGAACCATAGGGCTTTACGGAACACCAATTGGGGACTATTAATTTAGATCTTAGGCTCTAGGGTGCAGAAGCAGAATATTCCAGTTAAGTGATCAAGAGGAGCCGGCGCGTAGGCTGGTCTTTCCACGATAAGAGAATATTTCTATAATTCTGTATTTCGGCAGCTGAGGGCCCTTATAATATGCTCATAATTGTTTTGTTTATTTGTTTTAACGATTAATAAATTGTTTTGTTGCTGTTACATTGGTGGATATATTTCAAAAGCAATAATGCACATGACATTGAAAAAGTTATATTTCAATCTTGGTTGGAGGGTGTAGTGATTGGCTCACCGCTAGAGGGCGAGTTAATCACTAACCCAAT
>NC_092213.1:70475654-70513549 GCF_043381705.1 Parasteatoda tepidariorum | reverse complement strand
CGGCAACGCCTATATATATATATATATATATATATATATATAGCAGCGGCAGCTGTTTTGGGTGTTCAACTTAATATTAACATCACATCTTGTTTTGCTGCTCAAACTTTGTCAAGCTTAGAAACTAGAAATTACCACGGTGCTTTGAAATATGCACAGAGAGTAAAGCGAAATTAAAAAATAAACATTAGATAGTTCAAAAATTGTTAGTTATTTACATATTATTATTTATTAATATTGTTTAATCTCTGTCCTACAGAGGGAGTCGTAAGAGCAACATTTTATAAGAACGAGATAATTTTCATGTTAAGACTTGAAGCAATATTGTATTAATAAGAGTTGATTCTAATGAAGAAAGGCAATTTTTCTATGAATTTATGATTTTTTAATTCATTCGATATCTTCAGCTAATTGAACTGGCAAAACTTGACTGGCACAAAAATGACTGAACAAAAAAAAAAAAAAAAAAAAAAAAAAAAAAAAAAAAATTTAATAAACGCACGTTTAAAAATAGTGTTTTCAAATTTTCGACTGAATAATATAAAATACCATTTTTTTAATATACATATATAGAGTTTTTTTTACTACGCATATGCTCATCATAGCCACCAATCAGAGCTTTTTGCTAAATATTTTATAGAGTGGTAGATAATGAAAAACTAAAGCTTTCTGAATTTTTGGTTATTTGTCAATATCTGAAAAGCATCTCCAGGTGAGAGAAGTGGATTTCCTATAAACTTTTGAATCGTTTACAAGTAGTGTGGAAAATATCTTTAAAACAAGTTTACAAAACACAAAATAATAATCTGAAACATGAATTTAGTTACCACTTGAAGAAATTTTCCGAAAATGCGGGTAAAGCTAGCTATCTTGGATAATTTAAAATTTTTTAAAAAATAGCAGCTAATTATAGGAAGTGGTAGCTATGATTTATTAATATTTAGACTTTTTACTGTTGAAGTGCTGGTAAAGTCTCTGAATCTTCCAGAAATTTCGATTCAATTTATTTCTTTTGTAGACTATAATATTGTTTTATAAGTAATTACTTTACTCTTTATAAGTAATTAGACGAGCTATCAAACCGTTAGTATTAGCTCTTCCTGATATTTATAGGGATAATGAAATAAAAATTAGGAGTAGAAATATTTTAAAAATTTTCCTGTACTTAAATAAATTACATCTTGGTTATCAGGTCAATTATATAAATAATTGAATTATTTGCAACTTTTTTTTAAAAAAATAAGATGCAAAGTTTGCACTACTTTAAATATTTAATTGCGAAAAATCTTTGTCAAAGAGCAGGAGAATTCGAAAGGCTTCTCAATTAGCTACCTCTTCATCTTCTTAAGAGTTTTACCCTTTTCGGCTCAATGTTGCCAGTCTTGCAGCACTAATTCAACAAACCACTAAAAATAAAAGTTAATTGCTTTTAAACATTTAGAAACCACTATTCTTCAAACAACAAAGAGCTAAAGTGTGTCACTTCACCTAAAATGTATTGTTTAAGATCGAGCTTGGTAATCCTATCACGCCGACTGTCACAAATACGTGACAGCATAAAACCGTGTCAATCACAGTAAAAATATAAAACTGGTAATCAAAGTATTTCTTTAGCAGTTTATTTGTGGACGGAGTTATAATTGTTTGATTTATTTAATTCACCATTACTTAGTTCAAAATAAAACTATTTAGTTATACTTTGAATTAACATTGATTATATATATGATTAAACCAATAATTAAAGTAAAAGCAAAGTAAGTCTCAAATTAGCAACGACTACATTTAAGTTACCGTTTTTTATTTAATTACAACTTGATTCTGATTTTGTACGAATGCTTTTCTGAATCATCCGTCCCCAAGGGGTTAATGTTCTTCTTGAAATGCCTTCCTGAATTCCTGAAAAATCTATCGAAATTTGCTGTTCGGGAAAGGGTTAATGCTGATAGCAATTATTGGAAGAAAAATATATCTTTTCTTCTCCAATTTAATTTTCAAATACTTGTGGAGCGGAATGTTGCCAGCGCTACTGCCAAAATAAGTACAGATAATACATAGAATGAAAGAACACCCAGGCTTTGTTCAGGATTCAAACCCAGAACCTTTCTGATGCAAAACAAGTTTTTCTGACCCCTACACCGTCCGGTCGGTGAATTCTGTACCGTACACCAGGATGCCAACTGCTCTACTTTCTCCAAAAGTTTTAATAAATTGGTAGCGAGTTAAATAGTAAAACTAGTAGAATACCACGGATGCCTACTTTCTCCGCTTTCAGTAAAAGTTTTAATAAATTGGTAGCGAATTAAATAGTAAAACTAGTGGAATACCACAGATGCCAACTTTCTCCGCTTTCAGTAAAAGTCTTAATAAATTGGTAGCGAGTTAAATAGTAAAACTAGTAGAATACCACGGATGCCAACTTTCTCCGCTTTCAGTAAAAGTTTTAATAAATTGGTAGCGAGTTAATTAGTAAAACTAGTAGAATCCCACGTATGCCAACTGCTCCTCTTTCTGCAAAAATTTTAATAAATTGGTAGCGAATTAAATTTTAAAATTTGTAGAATAAGAATAATTACGCCTACTCTTAAAATGTGTCATCACGAGATAACTGCAATAAAGTTGCATTTCATATGTTACTTTGAATTTTTGATATGTAATGATGGAAAAATGACTTAAGATGACAAAATGCTAGATTAAAAATAACTTAGATTAAGTTACTACTAGAAAACACTTCTTCACAAAGCGAGCATATCTGCATACACCAATAATTAAATACACATATTAAATAATAAAATCTGGTAGACAGAGAGCACTGCAATACGTGTGTGGTCAAATATTCCATTTACTATCATACCCTTTTTGCCTTGTTTGAGTTGTCTTTTTTAACAAGAAAAACCATTAGAAACCGAAATGATCGAAGTCATGTCGTGTTTCAGTTGTTGCTTATGACGCCCATTTAATTCCTGCCTGTTCTGCTGATCGGAAACTGATAGCTCAGCAGTATCAGAAACTGAGAGGCAAACACTTTCAACAATTATCGACGTAAATAGGCTGTAATTTGGACGTAAAGAATTCGTTGTGCAAGCCTTTAAATTCATTACGCGAGCCGCGCCAAACCTAAATTAGGCTGTAATTAGCTGACGATGATTTTGTTAGCTCTGAGATCGGGAAAATTGATAACAAGACACTGATTGGAATTTTTTGAAGATAAATCTTCAGGCGGATGGTGTTGTTATCAGTATATCTGTTCAAAGGGTTGAAGATCGGATTTTCTTGTATAAGAAATATTTAAAAGAATTACGCAGAAAATTAAAAAGATGATGTTCTGCTGGAAATGCTTTTAATATTTTGACTTCACTTCAAAATAAAGAATATCTTTTTAAATATTTTTTAGTTGTTAATTGTAAATAATAAACTTTTTACATAAAAAAAACAGCCCTTGTAGCTACTCTTTGACAAAGATAATAAGGAAAGAAAAAAAGGAAGAATAAAAAAAATTATTATGTTGTTTTACAAAAAATATGTATAATCGATTGAACGAAGAAGCATTTTAAAACAAAATTTCTTTGTTTCGAAAAAAAAGTGGTATTACAAATATTTTGTTATTAGATTCTATTTTGCAGAAACGAGTTACTTTTGTCTACCATAATATTTTATAAAAACAAGTAATTATATTTGGAACTAATGGCATTAGTTCCAATCTTATCATTTCTTCCAGATTTTCCGGAAAATTTTATTTTCATATTTAAAGTGGTAGCAATACTCAGGTTATTCCAATTAACTTTTTGAATTATAATGATAATTATAAATGAGTTTGACCACCACTACATATAAATAATTATAATAAATATATCGGAGCATAATAATCCCTGCCCAAGCGAATTTCTTCGGGATCAAAATATAAATATATTTTTGAGTCAAATTGTTTATTGTTTTACAACCACTCGGAAAGAGTGAAAGTTGGCAGGTATGTAATGCAATACAGCTTAGGTCCAATATCCCCAAAGATCTAGTATTGCTACTGACAAATAGAACTTTTCATACAAAGAGCAATGCAGCGTTTTCTACCACTAGATGCATTAGAGCAGGAGTTCCGCAAGGATCAATTCTCAGCCCTGTGCTCTACCTAATTTATTCAGCTGACTTTCCAAATTTGAAGAATATGAGAAACATCACCTCAGCCTTCTACGCGGATGATACTGCCCTTATGAGCAGATCCACAAATCCTAAGAAGTCAGTGACTAATCTCAGCAATATCATACCTAATATCGAAGACTGGTGCACAAAATGGAAGGTAGCCATCAGCACCACCAAATCTTCACTACTAATTATTAGAAAATCAAGTAAAAAGAAAGTCATTTATCCAAATATTACTCTTTTCAATGATACAATACCACTAGTTCGAAAAGCCACCTAACCTAGGTGTCACTCTTACTAGTACTTTAAACTGGAACTCCCATATTGATAATATTCTAAGCAAAGAGCAAGGAGCCTATAGAGCTCTGAAACCAATATTAAACTATAACTCAAAACTTGCACTCAAAACAAAACGAAGGCTATACCTCCAATGCATTCGACCGATCATCAGCTACGCAGCCCCGGCATGGAGCACAACCACTGCTACTCAAAAGAAGAAACTGGAGAGTACTCAAAATAAATTTCTCAGATACATCACTGGAGCCCCCAGATCCATGAGAATGAAAGATCTAAGAAGAGATTTAAAAATCAACAAAATAGATGAGAATATGGCTGAACTATGTGCAAGTTTCTTCAGAGATGCACTCTCTTGTGATACATGCAACTACTTTTAAAAACTTTGATTTTGAGCTCATCAAAGACAATATAAAATATAGCCCGGCAACCGACTTTTTCCTATCCGATGGAGTTTTGTCCCGTAAATTTTATAAATAGTTGTAAATACTTGTATATATTTTTGAGCATTTATTATCACGCACTTTTCCTTTTCTCTGAGGCTATGTGGCTAATGTGCTCCTGAGAAGCTCGGGGGAAATACCTCCAGGAGAGGCGAGGCAGTCTGCCACAAAAACCTCTTCTCTCTCTTAAACTTGTCTGCTTAATCTCGCTACTTAATTTTAATTTTCACTCAGTAAATGTTACTGAACCCCAACTTTCACCATTCATTTGCGCTTCGGCGATTTATTATTTATGCCCACTCAGATGAATTAGTTAAGAGTCCCTGGCGGGGCTGATGATAAGATAACCACTACATATGAGTAATGAGTATAGCTTAGATTACAATTAAAAAATAGAAATATGCATATAAAAATGATTTATTATGCAAACCAGTTGCCAACTTTTACTGTGACCGGGCTGTATTTCCAAAGTAATACTATTNAAACAAAACGAATGCTATACCTCTAATGCATTCGACCGATCATCAGCTACGCAGCCCCGGCATGGAGCACAACCACTGCTACTCAAAAGAAGAAACTGGAGAGTACTCAAAATAAATTTCTCAGATACATCACTGGAGCCCCCAGATCCATGAGAATGAAAGATCTAAGAAGAGATTTAAAATCAACAAAATAGATGAGAATATGGCTGAACTATGTGCAAGTTTCTTCAGAGATGCACTCTCTTGCGATGCATGCAACTACTTGAAAAACTTTGATTTTGAGCTCATCAAAGACAACATAAAATATAGTCCGGCAAACCGCCTTCTTCCTATCCGATGGAGTTTTGTCCCGTAAATTTTGTAACTAGCTGTAAATACTTGTATATATTTTTGAACATTTATTATTATGCATTTTTCCTTTTCTCTGAGGCTATGTGGCTAATGTGCACCTGAGAAGCTCGGGGGAAATACCTCCAGGGGAGGCGAGGTAGTCTGCCACAAAAACCTCTTCTCTCTCTTAAACTTGTCTGCTTAATCTCGCTACTTAATTTTAATTTTCACTCAGTAAATGTTACTGAACCCCAACTTTCACCATTCATTTACGCTTCGGCGATTTATTATTTATGCCCACTCAGATGAATTAGTTAAGAGTCCCTGGCGGGGCTGATGATAAGATAACTACTACATATGAGTAATGAGTACTGCTTAGATTACAATTAAAAAATAGAAATATGCATATAAAAATGATTTATTATGCAAACCAGTTGCCAACTTTTACTGTGACCGGGCTGTATTTCCAAAGTAATACTATTTTCGATGTTGAAAATTACCTTTTCGCAATTCCTTACACCTGTTTCCGTTTCAACAACTTGCTCTTATATGTAAGATTTTGCATTTAGTGGGTGACAAAATCATATTAAATTAAATTTATAAATCTTAGAACTAAAAAGAAATTTATAAGATTCATTACCATTTTAGATATAAAAATGAAATATTTCAGACAATCCGTAGCTGTTGGATGTGTTAAAATATATAAACTAGTGTTATAATGTAAATATCACTTATTTAATCCAGGTGTTCTTATATAGACCCCTATTTGTGTTCGTATATTAATGGGTTAGTACGCCACTTTAAAGTAAAATTAAATTAGTTACAAGTTAACAGATTGAATGCCATGGGGGTGACCGGCGCTGAGTTTGTTCGTAGTGCCACGGGGGTCACCGGTGACGGGCGAAGCCAAGATTATTCGAGTGAATTTTTAGTGCTTTTAATTTTTTTTAATATTATTATCGTTACTAAAACGTTTTGAAGGAATTAATGCAATATACAACACACAAAAATAGTTTTATTTATATACACAGAAATGCCAATTTTCTCCGGACAGCGAATAAATATCTTCAAGTGGTAGTTTATTAATTGTGATTCTTGGTTTAATAAATTCAATTTAGTAGATTTTTATCTACCACCATTTCTGAATAATTCGTAGGCTTATATAATTCACCACTTTATGTTTAAAAAAATTAAAGTTTGGAAAATTTGCTAAGTACCGTATTTTATTTACT
Organism: Parasteatoda tepidariorum; assembly: GCF_043381705.1. NCBI lineage: Eukaryota > Metazoa > Arthropoda > Arachnida > Araneae > Theridiidae > Parasteatoda > Parasteatoda tepidariorum. The sequence continues at coordinate 70,506,634 of NC_092213.1, read as the reverse complement.
GTTTATAAAAATTATTTACCTTTTTTTTTAAAATTATTTTGCGTGTCCGGAGCAGTTGGCATCTCTGCACTTAAAAAGCAATGTAATTATTTACTAAAAGAAGAAAAAAAATGAAAATATGAGATATATATTTATGAAATATTCTAGTATTTTATTTTTCAATACTCGAACTAAGCTACTGGAACCTTCAAAATCTGACACTTTGATATCAATTGATATTCTGCGTTTGTTCTTTCTATTATTGCTTATCGGCAACGGTTGTTTATCTCTTGTTTGATTTGAGATAGCGATATCGGATAACGGATCGAAGTATTGTAGGTACATTCCTATTTATTATTGACGTGATGTTTGCACGTTTACTCAAAATTTTGCCTAAATTATGATCGCGTCAAATTAACGCACATCCGTAGAGATAGGTATACCACAAAGAGAATTTCAATGTTTCAACGCTTTTGAAGAAAATAGACTTCAATATATATTTACCTCGATCAATGGATAAAAAACATTAGAAGAGATAAAATGAAAATGCAAACGGGTTTTGTAATTTTCCTCATAAAATTCGAAATGCGTCAAAATGACGCGTACCGTAAACCTAGTGCTAAATGACTCGTCCTCTTTTTTGGAGATTTTCTCTTGACTGTAGTTGGTCACAATTATGATGCAATATGGCAGCATCTTTTATTTCTTTTAAAATTTGTTACCTGAACTATAAAAAAAAATGAAGTCAAACATCAAGTTTTTTTTGTTGTTTAATTAAAAAAAAACGAGGCAGGAGAGCGGGTAGTTAAGTAAGATTTGATTACAGGTGTCTCGAACGTTGTCGATTTCATAGACGTCAACAACCTAACGAAGCTAGTCTGACTCGTGGCAATTAGCTCAGAGGATTCTGAATAGCAAAATTACTACAGCATCCAATGCTTAAACCTAGCAAATTTTCAAATTAAACTATAAATGGAATATGATAAATTTTTATCAAATCCTCGCTTGCATTTCTGAACTGAAAAATCGAAAGATAAATAAAAATTCGAAATATAAATTAAGAGTGGATAATTTTCAGGCCTGGAAGACAGGCGACATCTCAACCTCGTCTGCCAGAAGGCAATACCGCAATCAACACGTGATTGTCGTGCGCTGGGCACACGTCATCTGAAATGCCATTCAAAATTATTTATAATTGGGTGGCAACGCAAATGCTGTGATCATTTAGCTGCGTCGATTAAACAGGTATTCCATGCGGGATGAATGATGATGAATATATCCAGATACAAAATGGCAGATAACTAGTCGTCAAAGTTAAAGTAATTTTTTTTTTATCGTCTAAATTATTACAGAAAATGATTTGCATGGAAGAGTTCGAAGACCTTCTTTGGAAAAAAAAGTGAATAAAAAATGTACATATTTATATATAAGATTTAACTCGTGATATTTTTATTAATCAAATCAGGAGTGTCCGCAAAGGGTAGAGGAGAGTGTCTTAAGTTGAGACACTTATATTTTGGGAGAGTGACAATTTCTAAGAACCTCGTGGCAACATTAATTTTTTTTTCTTCTAATTATGACTTTAATTAATGGATAACATCACAGGAAATGTTAGCATTTGAAGCATTGAATTACTGTTTTGATTAGAGAATGAAAAATAATTCTTTTATTTTTTGTGTGCTTATTTTCAGAACGTGAATAAACAGTTATTCAACAAAATTCTGATTGGGAATTCTGTTATAGAACATTAAATTTTTGGGTGTTTTAGTTTAGGAAAAATAATGTTCATGTAGATTGACCATGCCTTTGTCTAGTTTGAAAAAAGTATAGAAAACTTACCGAAACTGAAAGTTATTGCAATATGTACTGACATCTTATGCATCTGCTGAAATGATTTGTATATAGAGGTGGACGAAATTCTTTTAATTTTAATTTAGAAGAATATAAATACATTACTTTTGCTGTTATTAGGAAAAATAATTTTTTGAAACTGCAAAAATTCCGTAATAGTAGTATATATTTTGCTACATAGAAATTAGTTTTAATTTGTTCTAACCTTTATAATATTAAAAATTTTAAGTTCGAAACGATAATAATTTATAATGCTTTATTTCAATATTTTCAGTGTTGTTTTTCAATGATTTGCATGAAATGAATTAGGAAACAGGTAATTTGTTCTATGAATTTCCACTTTAATTTGTATATTTTTGTTCCGCAAGTAAAAAAAATCTTCCTTTTTTTATATTTTATAAAATGGTTAAATACTGTTGCTTTTAAATTTCAGCGAAGTTTCTAACATGTTGAAAACATTGATGTTCGTATTGTTTTCCTTTGTACACCACTTAGAGTATTCAGAAAAAGTGGCATTAATTTTTAAAAAATTTCTTAAATAAATGCTATGAGACATGTCCCATATGTTTATTTTTGCTGTAATAAATGCTAAAGTATACGTCCGATTTGCATATTTTTGCTGTAATGCTATAGGGTATGTCCTGTGTACTTATTTTTACTGCAATTAATAAATACTAGGATAAGTTCCATGTTCTCATATGTACTGCAATGAACTAAAGAACTACCGTTCATTCAGAAAATAGTTTTCTCAGTGGTAACAAAGATGATGCTGTATATAGTTTGTCTACCACTACATATAAATAATTTAACACGTTCACGCCGGGAAAAGTGAAAATACTGGTACGGGAAAAGAGAAAATACTGGTAGAAGAACTATTTCAATATTAGATAATATTCGAGAAGAGTTAATCTATTCTCAACAATAACAATTCACTGCAAGGAAATTTATCACGGCGAAGAAGCATATCAACATAAAAATTGCATCAATTAAAAACAATTGGTAGTTATGGATTTTCATTTTTCCGGAAAAAAACTAAAAAATGAAATTTATTTGTTACCAGTTTTTACTCTATTGCGCCGCCAAGATGAGACAATCTATCGTGACCCACCCGTGGGTCACCCCGGAATGAGCGTGTTAAGCACATGCATACCTGCCAACTTTTAATCCCTTCCATTATCATTTTTCCCAGTGGTATTAAAATGGAATTAAAACTTCAATTTTAAGCAAACAAATACGTTGTATTTGAGAAAACTTAAGTTGACAACCATGATAGTAGCGCATATTAATATATGTGCTTAATTTTTGTAAGAATAGTGGTGATCAAAATCATTTAAAAATTAAGTTTATAAAAGAAAAAATAGTATATATTTACTACCACTTTGAATATGAAAATAAAATCTTCCGGAAAATCCGGAAGAGTTCGCAGGTATGCACATGTTGATAAAAATAATCACATCAGATATCTTTGTTTTACAAAATAATTTGTTGTGGTGATCACAAACATATCAAATGATCGAGTACCGAAGAAATTTTTGAAGTCGAATGAGAAACCTAAAACGACTTACATGTTCTCTAGATTCCACAAATGTTAAAGCGATGCCTTACATAGAAATTAAAAAAAAAGAAGAAAAAACACATTTAAAAAAATAATAAATAAAATAAAAAACTCGAAATTTTTAATTTATGTCATTAATATATTATGAACAAATATGTATCGTTTCTTCAAAAATATCTCAAGTGTCGGCTTTCAAGTAACTTTAGAATAACACAAAAAGTTAATTACAAAACTATCATTTATTTTGAAAAGGCATATATTTTGGTTTGCAAAATAAGCGACCTGCAAATTGCTAAGCTATAATAACGCTTTTAAAGCCAACAAAAAAACAGTTTTTCCAACCCCCGGTGTTTTTGAGGCTCAACTTTTTTGACGAAAATCACAAAATTCAAAGATATCCAATTACCAATGATATCTCTATTAAACTTGTCAATGTATTGCTTTTTTAACACGCCAAATACCCCGCCAACTGTGTTTACAGCTATGAAAACGTCCCAGACCTGTAATTAGTGCGGAATAACAGTTGCAAAACACAGGGAGCATACAATTTACCGCTTGTATTTTCTCGAAATGTCTAATTTCTGTAGTTTCAGGTGAGATTTTTACCGCTTCTGCTTGGCGACGAATTATGCAGATAAGACCTTAATTTTAGGTTTCCGACACCTTAATTCTAAAGTCGGAAAATCTTGAATGAAGAAACTTATCTAATTGAGGCACTTTCTTTTCCTTTAAAAGGGAAAACATTTTCGCAAAGTTTTGGTTGAATGACCTTTTTTTTTTCAAATTGATTCATTTACTTTTCCTTTTTATTTGAGAGCTGGTAGTCATACCATGAAATATCAATGCTCTTTAGTCACCGTAATAACAACAGAGATGCCAACTGCTCCGGACAAGCCAAAATAATTAATAAAATGGTAGATAACTACAAAGTTAATTTTGCAAATATTTTACTATTTTTGCTTGCTTGTTAAATTGTATAGCATGACATAAGTACCATAAAGCGGTGAATTATATAAGCCTACGAATTATTTAGAAATAGTGGTGGATAAAAATCTACTAAATTAAATTTATTAAACTAAGAATCACAATTGATAAACTACCACTTTAAAATATATATTTCCTGTCCGGAGCAAGTTGACATCTCTGTAACAATAAATTTATTTTTTCACGGTGCATCTTACAATAAATAATAAACATGCAATAGTTATACTGAGATGCCAACTGCTCCGGACACGACAAAATAATTAAAAAAGCGGTAAATAACTACAAAGTTAATTTTGCAAATATTTTACTATTTTTGCTTGCTTGTTAAATTGTTTAGCATGACATAAGTACAGTCGAACTCGTTTATAACGAACACAAAGGGACCGTAACATGTACTCGTTAAATCCGAGTGGTCGTAATAAACGGGTCCTTAAGGCAGACATGCAACTAGAAGAGGGGGGGGGGCTTGGGAGGTCAAATGATTGAGTTGACTTAAAATTTAATTAATACTTACTTACTTTAATTGCATTAATTAATTTAATTAAATACTTTTCTTAATTTAATGACAACTAGTCCCCCCCCATCCAGCAAAATATTTCTAGTTGCGCTACAGTCTTAAAGGAAAGAAAATATAAACGGAAGATTCTTTCCAAACATTTATTTTTTTTCATTAATCTACATATTTAAAATAGTTTGTCAGCTTACTTTGAACTCGAGCATTTCATATCATTTTGAAAAAAAGATAAGACAGAGAGACTAGAAAGATGAGAAAAAAGATTGCAAGTCAGAAAAATATAGCTCGCTAAAACCGATTCTTGCTCGTTAAAAGCGACTTCTGTTCCATAGACTTAACATTGATCCAACCAAATCCGAGTTCTCGTTAAATCCGAGTTCGTTATAAACGAGTTCGACTGTCCCATAAAGTGGTGAATTATATAAGCCTACGAATTATTTAAAAATAGTGGTGGACAAAAATCTACTAAATTGAATTTAGTAAACCAAGAATCACAATTAATAAGCTACCACTTTAAAATACATATTTGATGTCCGGAGCAAGTTGGTATCTCTGTGCATATGAAGAAAACTATTTTTGTGTGTTCTATATTGCATTAATCTCTTCAAACCATTTTAGTAACGATAATAATATAAGAAAATTAAAAATTTACTGGAATTATGTGTTTCTAATAATCTTGACTTCGCCGGTCACCGGTGGCCCCCGTAGCGCTACGATCAGTGTCGGTCACCGGTGATCCCCATGGCATTCAACGTGTTAATGCTATAATATTTCATCAGGTTGCACATTCAACGGGATAGCAGTTGAAGATGGAAAAAATGTAGCGAGTCCAGAGCCTTGCTTAAATTGCACTTGCAATAAAGGTATATTACTGTGTTATCTTCGCACATGCAACACAGTGGTGGCACCACCCGGATGCAGGACTGTCCGCAAGACTGGAGAATGTTGCCCAACGCTTGATTGCCCCGGTATTTATAGATTTTTTTTAACTTATAAATTTTCAAAATATCTGTATGAATCATGGTTATAGTCGGCATTGGCGTAACNGCAAATATATATTTTAAAGTGGTTGTTTATCAATTGTAATTCTTGGTTTATTAAATTCTGTTTAGTGGATTTTTATCCACCACTATTTCTTAATAATTCGTAGGTTTATATGATTCTCCACTTTATAGTACTAATGTCATTCTATACCTCTTTAAAAGCAAGCAATAATAGTCATATATTTGCAAAATTTGCTTTTTAATTATTTACCGTTTTTTTAATTATTTTGGTGTGTCCGGAGCAGTTGGCGTCTCTGCATAAGTACCATAAAGCGGTGAATTACATAAGCCTACGAATTATTTAGAAATAGTGGTGGATAAAAATCTACTGAATTAAATTTATTAAACCAAGAATCACAATTGATAAACTACCACTTTAAAATATATATTTCCTGTCCGGAGCAAGTTGGCATCTCTGTAACAATTAATTAATTTTTTCGCGGTGCATCTTACAATAAATAATAAACATACGATAGTTATACAGAGATGCCAACTGCTCCGGACACGCCACAATAATTAAAAAAGCGGTAAATAACTACATAATAAATTTTGAAAATGTTTGACTATTTTTGCTTGCTTTTTAAAAAGTATAGCATAACTTAATTTCCATGAAGTGGTGAATTATATAAGCTTACGAATTATTTAAAAATAGTGGTGGACAAAAATCTACGAAATTGAATTTATTAAACCAAGAATCACAATTAATAAGTTACCACTTTAAAATACAAATTTGATGTCCAGAGCAAGTTGGTATCTCTGGTTATAGACTACGACCTGGTCAGTGGTTACTCCTCATATGTTGATGAAAGTTATGACACATTATAGTGTCAGCACTGGGATTTGAACTTCCGTGCTCTCAGTTTAATCTCTCCCATTTCTCACCTATACTATATACTGGGCTTTATGGAGCTAAGTAGTTTTATACGGCATTCAATACAATACCCCATCCGACCTGTGGTGGTGTATGAGACAGAGCGTTCTGCTTCCAGTGAGGTGAACCGAGTTTGAGACCCAGCAATGGCAGGTCAATATGAATTCCGCACCCGGCTCGTACGGATTACAGTGCAGACGTAAAATATCCTCAGTGGTAGACGGAACATGGGTTTGAGGCTCCTTGCCGTCAGGCTAACCGTGGTAGGTTTTCGTGATTTTACTCTACATGTAATGCAAATGCTGGTTTGATATATCAAATAGGCCTCCACGAAGACAAATTTCTCCCAATATTTGAATCAGAAGTTCTTTGTCTTCTGGATTGAGTTCAAAATTACAAGGCTACGGAGTTGAACGTTAGTAGTCGTGAACCCTAAAATTGGATCAGCTGTTCAACAACGGTTATAGAATAAAATAAAACGTTGTTAGCGCTGAGTAGGCTGATAAATTATTGTTTGGAAGATTTTACCTATAAGGCAGGGAAATACACCGGTGCTGTATTTCATATTCATAAATTATTAAAGAGCTAAATATAATATTTCCTCCCTTATTTTGATCTAAATTAATACAAAATAATGACAAAGTTTAAGAAGTATGTTTACAGAGATGCCAACTTGCTCCGGACAGCAAGTATATATTTTAAAGTGGTAGTTTATCGATTGTGATTCATGGTTTAATAAATTCAATTAAGTCGATTTTTATATCCACCACTATTTCTAAATAATTCGTAGACCTATATAATTCACCACTTTATAATATTAACTTCAAGCTATTCCTTTTAAAAAGCAAGCAACCGTTTTTTAATTATTTTGCCGTGTCCAGAGCAGTTGGCATCACTGTGTTTAATAAAAATTCTGCGTCAAAAGTTTTAAGATATGCCCCCAAAATGGGAACTATGACACGTAGTAGGAAAATGGTTCATGGGTATATGATTCAATGTTTCTAAGCTATTATACAAAAAACAGTTTCCGATATACTGTTCTAAAATTTATTGAAATTCTAAAAGCGTCAATTGTATGGCAAACTAGAGCGCCGTGTGATTCATAGTAGTGACAAGTTTATAGATGACTTTTGTGGGGTTAAAGGGCATGGCAGACGACTCGTTAACTGCGTAACATGTGTCATATTGAAGGTTCGATTCCACAGATCGTGCGGACTCCCTACCAGCGTCATCCCCCTAGTGCCCGTCTTCAGCATCTTGGTGGTAGTTGGCAAGATCAATATTTAAGACTTACAGTTTTCACGAGAGAAAAAAGTATCTTTTATTTCTATCAATTGCGCAAAAATTTAATCTCTTCTGACAAAAATGACGCGATGTTTGCAGTTAAGTGATTAATTCGTAACACCGCCATGTCTACGTTAGGTTGAATAGATATTTGAAATATTTATGAGTCATATGATTTTGGGGCGACCAGTGGTTCCTCAAAGCTGTTAAGGTGGTACTTAATTAACTTATAAAACAATGGAAGTTTACCTGTTTCAGCAACCACTTAAAATGTTCACTCCGGGTGTTGCGCCTGAAAGCGGGACGGAAAAGAGAAAATACTGGTCGAAGAACTATTTCAATATTAGATAATATTCGGGAGGAGTTAATCTATTTTCATCAATAACAATTCACTGTAAGGAAATTTATCACGGCGAAGAAGCAATTCAATATAAAAATTGCATCCCGGAAAAAAAACTAAAAAATGAAATTTATTTGTTACCAGTTTTTACTCGGGTGTGCCGCCCGATGAGACAATCTAGCGTGACCCGCCAGTGGGTCACCCCGGCGTGAACGTGTTAAATATTTTAAATTTTCATCTCATTCATAACACAACTCTTTATGTTTGTTAGAGTTAGTTTCATATTAACTTTTTTATTCCAATTCTTATTTATTACAGAAGAAGGGTTTGCAACAAATCGAGTTCTTTCAGAATTTTTATTCCTCTTTTAACCTGCCAGCAAGTTTCTATTTATGCTAGCATTTTGTTTATATTTAGAGTGCTAGTAAATTTCATGATTTAACATTTTATTATAAATTTAATAAACTTAATTGCTAATGTAAAAAGATTTTGTTAACCACTAAATACAAATAATTTAAACATATATATAAAACCTATTTTAAAATTGATCTAATTTTCCTAAAAGTTCGACAACAGTTTAAACTAAAGTCTGCTCTTGCATCCGCTATATCTCTCACGATGACCACTATTGCTGCAAATATCACAGTTGCCTAAGGGTCCTACAGTAGGCGAAGGGCACCTTACACACCCACATCCAATTTAAATAAAATTTACTTTTATTCGATATTTAGTTACTACTGTAAATATTCTGGAGGGATAGGAGCTGGCAGCTGTATATGTGTAACGATAAACAAGTAATTGATAAAAATTAGGCTTGTTAAAATACAGCATACGTGCCACTTTTTATTGTCTCCTAGGATGATTTTCCTAAGTGTTAGTTATGTGACAATCGAAACTTTTTTTACATTATGATAGAGCTTAATCTTTTGCTTACGGCTTCATCATACTAAGCACCGTAAGCAAAGGATTAAGCACACTATAGAATATCACTATGTATTAACATATATATACTTAATTGATTTTTATAAAGTGGTGAAAGAATACAAAATTATTTTAAATCAAATTTATAAAGCCGATAATTACAAAAGAAACTTATATTTTGCTGCCCCTTTTAATATGAAAATAAATTATTCGGCGAAATCCGAAAAAGTTGGCAGCTATGATGTAGTGATTTATGTGAATAGTTGAAGAAAGAGAAGGTTAAAAATGAAATGTATGTATGTTCGCTCTACCAGCATTTTGTCTTTAATGCTCCTGATGATTATACAATAGATTCAGTATATAAGAATAATTAGGCGAGCAGTTGCATTTCCAAGTGTTGGTAAAGTATTTCGTGTATTTTGGGGAGATATATAAAGAAAGTTGTAAATAAAGATCAAAAAAGGTCTCACCTCGATTTAATCATAAAATTTTCACCTAATATTTTACAGAAAGTCTAACAAAGTTGACTACCGAAGAATTAAGAAACATAAATTAGGGATTGAAAGAACTTATCAAAATGTAAGGAGAGAAAAAATAGAAAAAAAGATTATAATCCAAAACAGCTCCTTGTTCTTCTTGTCTACATTTTCCAAATATTTATAATATCTTACCGAATACATCTGGGATTACTTAATTTAGCGTGCAATTTCAGAAATGAGAGCGATTTGCAAATCACAACTTACTTTCACTAAGAACTATTTTTGAACGATTTTCACCTAGATTTAAGCATCATTTATCTTACTTAGGCTTCGCTCGTTTCTAAAACGTTGCTAAAACGAACAATAATTAAAAATATGATGAAAATAAATCCTCCGAAGGTGCAGATTCGCCAGAGAAGATTAAAGAATTTTCTTCCGTTCTTATAATCCGGTGTCAGCTAATTTGTAATAACGTTGCCACCGACTTGCCACTAAATTCTCGTCTGCAGCAATTATTGTGTTCGGTCGTTTTATTTACGCCTAAATATGACTCAAATGAAACTTCCGATCATTGAGATCGTTTTCCGTCTTTGATAACTATCGTTTGAAATATTTGATGGTTATGCTTGAAGTCGCTTGCCCTTGTCATCGTTTTGGACCATTCGTTAAAAAGAGAAAGTGCATGCTAGCAAGCGATTTGAAATGCGAGATCAATTCTGGGGATTATTTAACGTTTAATCCTGTTTTTATGGTTTCGTGCCTATTCTTATTATGAATCGTGACGAAATTTATGGGGCAAAAAATGGCAATAGTCATAATCATTTGCCGGCAACGTTTTTATAATTTAGTTTTATTTTGATATACTATGTGAGCTTTAAGAACAATAATAATACCAAATGTATAATACTTTTGAGGAAATAAGGATTTTACAAACATTTGAAAAATATAATTAAAAGGGAAACAACAGAGTAAAATTTTCAAAACATGAAAAAAAATTATTTCATTGATAGTTTATCCTTTTGAGATTATCATACCAAAATATTCAATTGATCTTCATAAAAATGTAAAAGTTCCATTATAATATATCGATACATTTGTGCATTATAGTCATTTACATAGTTTTATATGTTTATTTGGATTATTGATCACGAAACATTAAACATAATTTACTCAAAACTATGTTTCCCTTAATTGCTGTATCTATAAATAGCTCAATTTTCAACCGATTTAATTCAAACTTCGACGCAATGTTTACAAGAATTATAGTTTTCGTTGCACGTAGGGACTTAAGTGGGTTGATTGGTTTTAAGTAATCTACGAAAATGTAACTTATTTTACGTCATCTTTAAAGTTTTTTCCAAAACATCCCACTTTCGTAAAAAAAAAAAATATTTGTTAAATTCCTACGTGCAATTTCTTAAAAAACTTGACTCGTCTTAATGGATATTGCATCCAGTTACAATAAACTACTAATTATAAATAATTGCGTAATTGATTTGACATTATTTTGACAATAAGAGAAGAGATATGCTTTCTTCTTAAACAAGCTTTATAATTTCTAATATCAAATGAATTATAAATAAAAAGAAATAAATTATTAGTATTTTTCTAAAAATGTTGCACTCTCTTGCTGAATGGGCCATCGAGTAAAATAATTATTGATTGTTCCTGTTTAATTAGAGATTAGTTTCTACTACTTTCTACATTTTTAGTAGCCTTTGACATCCCTGTACGAATCAAGAACAAAAAATTAATATATTATGTTACCACATTAGAAATAAAATTTTCCGCAAAATGCGGAAAAGTTTACAGGCAATTGTAGAATTACTGTCAGTTGGAGGGTAATAGCGGTTGACTGATCATATGTAGTGGTAGTTTACTTTTCTTGAAATGAGATATGATGTGGCTAAGTTGACTGATATTTGTTGAAGTACTGCAATGCAATGTTATAGCGGTTAACTAATCATATGTAGTGGTAGTTTACTTCTTTAGAAATAAAAGGTGTTTTTACGACCAGGGGTGAAAGCGAGACGGAAACGAGGAAAGGCTGGTAGTAAAACCTTTCCAGTTATAGCTAGTTCAAAGAATATTCTTTGGCTAGTTTTAGGGAGGAGTTTACTTATTCTTTTTTTAAATTTTTCAACAATATCTACTTTATCTTGGAAAAGAAGCAGTTTTAAGTATATGCCAGAATTATAAAAGAATCTTGATAGTTACAGATATTTCATTTTTTTCGAAAAAAGTGCTGGAATGAAATGTTTTACGTACCAGGTTTTTCTCTTTTCCATCTTGCTATATAAGGGCTTTCACCCATGTTTGCGACCAATACATTACATTTTTTCGAAAACTGGCAGCCCGGTATTGGTTTATTCTAACATTGCCCAAAGCACTTCATTCCACAAAACGAGAGCCATGACACTAAATAAAAAAGTGAAACTATTTTATATTTTTAAAGGAAATTTTTAACATAAGTTATTTAAGTGACTTTAAGCCAACAATCGCTTGTAAGTTTCGCGAACTTCTTGTAATATTCAGAGTCAGAACAGAAAAAAAAAGAACTCAAAACTCTTTTTGTTTCCATTGATAGGGGAACAAAAAAAAAATCCCATAATTGATGGTTTGCTCTTGCCGCCGGGCAACCTTTCGTATGCAGTAGGAGTCCAGTCAGCAGACGATCAAGAAATCTTAACGAATCTTTAAAAACCACATTTCAGACGATTTCTTCCCCTCTTTCGAGCTTTATTTGACATGTTTATACACCGCGTTCTTTTGATCATGGAAATTCGTGAAAAAATAATTCCAAGTCAAATCTTGGAAATGAAGACATCAAAATCGTGAAGCTTAAACACAATTGGAGTTAGAGTTTTTTTTAACATTTGTAATTTGATGAGTATAGCTTTCATTTAGAGGTATATTATGAATCAAAATGATACTCAAAAGTTTTTTATTCGGGATATTGAATAGATCTGATGTAAAATAATATGCTTCTAGAATATCTGAACACTGCTCTTTTGAACTTTTCTAGAAATAAAAGCTACTCAAAGAGAAGGAAAAGAAAAAAGATATTCATTTAGTTCTTTTTGGGAATAATGTTCTTGTATTAGATGTCCGGTTTTTTTTTAATGCCACACATATAGAAGTTTTTTATGAATGGCGTTAAACAATTTCGTTGTTTCGTTTAATATTGTATTTATTATTTTGATACAGAACATGTTTTTGAAGAATTTGATATTAAAAGAGCAATTATGAATGCATTCTCCACTGAGAAAATTATTAACTTCTTATTATAATATATGTTAAAAGAATAAAAAAAATGTCGATTTAAATTATTTTTGAATCTGATTATTTTAAAAGTTAATAACTACGTCCTAAAAAAACCTAAGGGTATGGAGAACAATTTTTGTGTAAAATATATTTTATTTTAACCATATAGTATATTTTAATTGTTTTTGTGCCACATAAATTTAAAAACAAAAAAGTATTCCTCTCTAAGGAAATTATTTACTTCGTATTACAATATATATTAAAAGAATAAAAAAAATTTCAATTAAAATTGTTTTTGAATCTGATTATTTTAAAAGTTAATAACTACGTCCTAAAAAAACCTAAGGGTATGGAGAGCAATTTTTGTGTAAAATATATTTTATTTTAACTATAAAGTATATTTTAATTGTTTTTTGTGCCACCTAAATTTTAAAAAAAATTATTCTTCTCTAAGGAAATTATTAACTTCTTATTATAATATATATTAAAAGAATATAAAAAAAAATTCGATTTAAAATATTTTTGGATTCGATTATTTTAAAAGTTAATAACTGCGTCCTAAAAAACATTAAAGGTATGGAGAACAATTTTTGAGGAAAATACATTTTACTTAACCATAAGGCATATTTTAATTGTTTTTTGTGCCACGTAAATTTTAAAAAAAAGTATTTTGCATTTTTTTAATGCCACACGTATAGATGATTTTATGAAGGGCATTGAACAATTTTGGCTGTTTCATTTAATATTGAATTTAGTATTTAAATACGAAACATATTTTTAAAGGATTTAATTTTAAAAGAACAATTATAAATGAGTTTAAAAAATGAAATAGATTCGAATCTAAAGAAATTATTTACTTCTTGTTATAACATACATTAAAAGATAAATGTAGATTTAAATTATTTTTGAATCTAATTATTTACAATGTGTAGTAACTTCTTTTGAGTAGTATGGGTGTTACAATGGTGCCTTGGGATATTAACAATGCCCTTAAAAAGTTTAAGAGTACAATTAGGTATGTAATCAAAAGCGATAAATCATAACTTATTTCTTTTCTTTATATGATTTCTGTTATTACTAATCAAAAATTACCTTTTCAATTGGGTATAATATAGCCTACGTCACAGGTTGTGTTGTTCCTACTAAATTTAACCCATGAACGGCATTTTCTGCGAGCCTAACTTCAAGCCACAAATAAACAAACGAAGTGTTCGATCACTTAAATAGCTGCTCGCCAGATTTTATTGCATTATAAAGAAAAGTTATTGAAACTAAATACAACTAAATAAACAACAACAACTAAAACAAATAACAACAACTACTAATAACAATAATTAAATAAACAACAACTAAATTCCATTCGTTTAGCATTGCGTCATATGTTGTTCCTACTAAATCGAAGTAGTTGTGTTTTTTTCATATTATACCCAATTATTAAAAACGTGTAAAAACAGTTTCAAATTCCATTCAAATTTAATGTTATTGCAATTGGTTTGAATCTGCAATTGGTTTGAATTGTTATTGTAATCTATTGCAATTGGTTTGAATCCTATGGGCGCCACTATTACTCTCAAAAATCTTAAGAATAATATTACATATTATCAAAATAGACGAATTGTAACTTATTTCTCTTCCCTGGTGTAATTTCTGATATTCCTAATCAAAAACTACCTTTCCACTCTTTCAAAATGTGTGAAAATAGTTTCAATTTCTATTCAAATTTTGATGTTTTTTTTTTGAAATAGTTTTATTTTCAATATATAATAATTGTTTTGAGTCGTATGGGTGCCACTATGACCCTCAAAAATCTTAATACAACTAGATACATAATCAAAATTGATAAATCGTAAATTGTATCTCCTTCCTAGTATCATTTTTGCTACTCTTAATCAAAAATTACCTTTACAATAATTCAAAACGTGACGTTTTCAAAAATAGTTTTAATTATTTTTGAAATGTGATGTTTTTGAAAATAATTTTATTTTCCTTGTCGTAAATTAGTTTAAGTAGCATGGGGACCACAATGCCTCCCCCTCAAAGCAGAAATAAATAAATAAATGAAAATAAAAAAATGAAAAATACTGTAAGGGGCAGTTCAAAAAGTACGTACATCCCAAAGGAAGGGGGAGGGGATTTGCTATTTTGTACGGTTTTGTACGATGGGGAGGGGGGAGGTATTATACAAAGTACGTACATTATAAGCATACACCAAATTTAAATTTGACTTTTTCCTACACATGTATTATACATATGTTTGCTCTTGTATTTTTTTTCACACGGCGACCACTTGTTAGAATGAGTAAGATCAGTTCTCAAAAAAAGTTGTCTCGCAAAATAAAAAATTGCAAACACCAAACTAACTTTTTCTGTTACCGGGTGAAGACATCCTCCTACAATCACAGCACTATTATTGTTTAAATAATTTAAACGAATAAGTCGTTTTAAATAAATATTTAATTTCATTTAAAACATAATTATTTTAATTTTCATGAAAAAGGAGGGTAGCTTAATAAAATGTATGTACTCTAAGGGGGGGGGGGTAAGACCTTATGTACGGTAATGTACGAAGGGGGAGGGGGTTAAAACTTCTCCATTTCTGTGTACGTACTTTTTGAACTGCCCCTAAGGTATTATCAAACACACAAAAAAAAAGATAATTTATTTCTTTTCCCTGATATAATTCCTGTTGTTACTAATCAAAATTTAACTTTTCAATGATTCAAAACATGTTGCTTCTGAAAACAGTTTTAATTTTTGATCAAAATGTGATGTTATCAAAAGTAGTTTTATTTCCTATGTATAGCAATAATTCAAAATATGTTGTTTCCGAAAATAGATTCAATTTTTTTTTAAAAATTGCATTATTATCAGAAATAGATATACTTCCAATCCATAGTAATTGGCTTGAGTCCTATGGGCGCCACAGTGACCCTCAAAAAACTTAAGAATACAACTAGGTATTATCAAAATGGATAAATCATAACTTATTTCTTCTCCCTTGTATAATTCCTGTTACTCCTAATCAAAAATTATCCTTCCAATAATTCTCCTTATCTCAAAATCCGATCAGGCGAGCGACGACAACTGTAGTGTCGCACACCTTATTAAAACTTCTGATCCCTGTTGACTAATGTTCTTTTCTCGCGACACCAGTAAAGCGTGTAAAGTTATAAGGGTAGGTGACACTATCTGGCGACCGGATCGACCCTCGTAAAATCCCATTGATATCCGGAACTGACAAATCCGCGGCTACCGGACTTCGGGACTTGAAGCAAAAACCATAAATTACGTCGAAATTCGGCATTCTTGTGCCCGGGATTGATTTAAGCAAGGCACGGGTTGTTATTCAGTCCGCGCTGTTGTAGAAGAATTATTGTGACCAGGCTTTGGTCTAATCTGTTTAAGGTGAATGTAATTAAATATTTTGTTTTATAGTAGATAATTTTCAAGGTATATCAATGAATTGTTGATTTATTTTAAGCTACAAGCAAAAAAAAAACTGATTTATTGCTGCTATGAGTACTTTAGAAGAGGAAGAAAATAAAATAATGTTCGGACCGCAATATAAATCGCTGGGAATGAGTTTTATTTAAAGGAATTTGACAGATTCTTAAATCAATTTTCGAATTATGACAGAGGGATTAATTGTTAACTTTTATTGTAAACTCAATGACATTCCTTTGCAACGATTGAATTGATTTGAATGTAGGGCTTAATGGCAC
Source organism: Parasteatoda tepidariorum (assembly GCF_043381705.1). Classification (NCBI taxonomy): domain Eukaryota; kingdom Metazoa; phylum Arthropoda; class Arachnida; order Araneae; family Theridiidae; genus Parasteatoda; species Parasteatoda tepidariorum. Next base: position 70,489,827 of record NC_092213.1, on the reverse strand, counting down.
AAGATCCCCCCCCCCCAAAAAAAAGATCTTGCTGTGCCAAATAAACAGTTTTAAAACTTTTCGTAAGTAAAATGTGTTTACACATTTCTCTTACTAAAACTGAAGAAATTGATAAAACGGTACAGCACAAAACAGGGAATAAAATAAGATAAAATATACACCGAAGAGCCATTACATTATGATCACCCTCCATCTATAACAATGGGCTCGCCCAGGTTTTCATGGTTTCTCGCCCAGGAACAATGTTTTCATGGAGCACAATAGGACCCATAATCATCATAGAACAATCCCTGATGTCTGTAAGCTACTTGAACATAGTTGCAGACCAGGTTCAAGCATTCATGGCAACAGTTTTTCCTGCTGGGGATGGTGTTTACCAACAGGATAATGCACCATGTCATAAGGATTGAATCGTCGAGGAACATTCCAGTGACTTTCAAGTCATGTCTTGGTCCCAAATTCACCTGACCTTAATCCAATAGAGCATTTGTGGTCCTACTTGGAAAACCAAATTCTTGCTGCCACGCTACCCCCTCGCAATGTGAGGGAATTGCAGGACCAGTTGGTGAGCGCTTGGGACTACCTATCAGCACCTTGAAGAATCAGTGACACAGCGGGTGCTAGCAGTTTTGAGGGCTAAAGGTGGTCCTACATGTTATTAGCAGGGTGGTCATAATGTAATGGCTCTTCGGTGTATATTATAATTAAACAATTATATACGTTCTAAAATAACAATGGCTCATAGAAATGCAAGTCTTTTGTGCATAAAATGGAGCTACAGAAAAAAGGTAAAGCGATGATGGTTTAAGTGAATTGAATAGAATGTAGGGTTTAATATCACAAGGTCCAACAAAGACATATTACGTCAACTAAACGGCTTATAAAACGAATCAAAAGGTAAAGTACATATTACAAATTATGCTTCTTTACTTATTCATCCGTGAATAAAATATAGCAATAAATATAATAACACAATTATTGTTGTTTTGTTCAATTTACTTGAGGGTTCGCGATATCATTTTGATCCTTTAACCCTTTCGCGCCGACTGTCAAAAATAGGCTAGCATAAAACCGGATCAATCAGGACAAAAAGATAAAACTGGTAATCAAAGTATTTCTTTAGCAGTTTATTTGTGGGTGGGGCTATAATTGTTTGATTTATTTAATTCACCATTACTTTGCTGAAAATAAAACTATTTAGTTATACTTTGAATTAACATTGATTATATATATGATTAAACTAACAATAATTAAAGTAAAAGCAAAGTAAGTCTGTCAAATTAGCAACGACTACATTTAAGTTACCGTTTTTTATTTAATTACAACTTGATTCTGACTTTGTACGAATGCTTTCCTGAATCCCCCGTCCCCAAGGGGTTAATGTAGTCCGTTGCTAATTTTTACAACTTTATTCATATCGAAGTTTGCTTTATCTGCTTAGTTGCTGAAGACGTTGTTGCAAATAAAATGCTCTTCATTAAGTTTTTTTCTTCTTAAATTTACTGAAAGCTTATGTGTTTACGAGAGGTAATAATAATAATAATTGTGCCTTGTCTTCACTTCTTGTTCATCTGATCCAGATTCCGATTCATCCGATTAAGCATCCGATTTGTGCTAGCTATGAATCCTTACCAACTCGTTAAAACTGTTCGATTGATATTATTCACTATCTTGGCGTGTTAATTTGCTGCTAAAAAGGAGCTTTTCTTAAATAACTCATCGATTGTTTGTCGCCAAATGCATTTGCTTTTGGTGCTTTTGCAAATGCTTATTACTCTCCTAAAACAAAAGGTTTTTACTTTAGTACCTTCATTTACTGAGATCTAAGACATTTGATTACTTTCCATTCTAAAATAATACTTCTAATGTTAAATAAGATTAAAATTAAAAAAAATTTCATACTCATGACGTTTTAATTTACTGCTAAAAGGATAATTTTCTAAAGTTTTTCATCAATTGTCTCAACAAATGCATTTGGAACCTTATTTCTCTCCTAAAACACATGATTTTTACTTTAGTACCTTCATTTACTGAGATCTAAGACATTTGATTACTTTCCATTCTAAAATAATACTTCTAATGTTAAATAAGATTAAAATAAAGATTTATTCATACTCGTGACGTTTTAATTTGCTGCTAAAAGGATACTTTTCTAAATTTTTTCATCAATTGTCTCACCAGCTGCTTTTGGAACCTTATTCCTCTCCTAAAACACATGATTTTAAAAACTACATCTACTGAGATCTGAGAAATTTACAGCCTTGGCATTCTAAAATAATGTTTTTTTAATATTAAATACAATTAAAATTTTAAAAAAAATCCCCAAAAATAGAAAAATTCTCCCTAAAATGTCAATTAGGGCCATCTTTTATTAAAATCTTTAATTAAGTACAAAAAAAAAATGATTTGCACAAAAAGTCTCAGTGATATAAGAAATCCATCAAAGCCTAAAATCCACATCCTGTAAGCAATGCTATTAGCAAAAACACTTTAATTACAATATTGCATTTTTAATCAAACCACCCTGACACGAAATCCTCCCCAATCATCTATACAAAAGTGATTATTAGTTGAAATCCTGACTGTCCCAACAACAAAATTACTTATTTCTCAATAGTAAAATCTTTTTTTTTTTCCACATTTAATCCGATAAATTCAGAAAGCTTATACGTTTTGATTTATGTCGCGTTGCACACCCAATCTGACGCCCCCCAAACGTCAACTAACGTTTAGACATATGACCCCCCCTCCCCATCCCATCTTTTCAAACACATCTAATTAAAGAGAATCTTTAATTAAACCGACGTACTTAATCATAGCGGTTTTTATAAACGGTAGCATTTAGCAGGAATAAAGAGAATTAGCTCTTTCCGCTTTGGATGGATTAATTTGTTCGCAGCTTGTTCTGATTTTTGATACTTTCATCTATTTATCAAAGAAAAAGAAAACGCTTCGAACAATTTCACGATTTTTCATGGGTCAGTGGATGTGTTACCTTAATGTGAATGGATTGTTCAAGTCCCTAAAGAACTGCATTTATAGTTGAAAAGCGAAAACAATAGTTTGATTTTTCGAAAGCGTATCAACCATTGTTTTCTTGTCAACTGTTTTGTTAAATTCTAAAACAAGCTTAATTTAAGCTTTAATAAAGGTTTTAATGTAGATGACTGACGTTAATATGCTTGTAGATGTTTTTTTTCTTTCGATGATGATGTAAAATTATACATTAATTATATATTAATTATTAAATATTAATTATATTATATATTAATAATATTAAATATTAATAAAATTATAAATTAATATTTATATAAAATTTATATGCCTTTAAGAACGAGCTTGCACCTTTGTATGGATTATAGTAAACACTAACCCAATCTGTGTATTGTGGTAATATATTCATTTTAAACTAGGTTTAGACTGAGTAAAAGTTTCTTCTCTTAAATGCCATTTTAAATTAAAAATATCCTAAAAACATCATAATTTAATTTTGAATTCTAGTGTACATGGATTACTTTGGGAAACAAATATTTTCCTGTTACATCGGATTTTTTTTTTAACAGACCTTAGATACTTTCGTACTGATTTCAAATCTACTATCAGTTACTCTCTTCAAGCTACTGATTAGTTTTTTAAAAAAATTAAATTTTTAATCTATTTTTTTGTTTAAATAAACAAGTTTAAAAACGTTTTATATACAAGGGCGCCGGCAGCGGGGTGGAAGAGGATGCACTTGCACCCCCTGGCTTTTTTTTAAAACAATTAAAAAGATACAGAAAAAAGAATTTTTATTAAAGTTTTTTAATAAAAATATTTTTATTCAAAAACAAATAATTAAGTAACTATTGATACATAACAATTAAAGAATTGTTTAATCAAACAATAATTGTAATCGTCTTGTTTGCTGTCCAAATCTGTTTATAACTTTTTCAATGAATGCTGAGTCATCTTTGATTCTTTTCTTATGCCCACTGAGCATGCACAAACTTGGCAGATATCTAAGCTATATTTTTAAATTTCATTTAATAAAATATAAATAATATTATATTTTCTATTAGTTATTTAGTTTAACAAAGGTGTGTAACACAAACTGACTTCTCACAACTGTAAAACTTCATCAACACAATAAATACCAATGTTAAGTGTGCACAAACACGTGCTTCAAACACGAAACTAGTGCTTGTAGTTATTTGTGTTTCAAAGTCAGTAGCTATGCCAGCGCCATCAGTACAGTTTTCCGTGGCAAAATTTGCAAGTACAAGTATCTTGAAAAAAATTAACAGATGAAAGTATATGTAATAACAAAACAACATGTAATAACAGAATATTTTAATATGTTTTTTTTTGGGGGGGGAGGGTTGTTTGTTAGAGGGTTGCACCCCCTTTTATATTTAAAAATCGTAACATTTGCTATTATAATTCAAAATCGTAACATTTGCTACCATAGAAAACATTCAAGAAAATTATTCATAAAAAAGAAGATGTTGACATTTATTAATTTATCAAGCTTTAATCTTAATTAAAATAATAATTATTAAGATTATTTACTCTAGACAGTACTTTTACATACAGAGTACACTGTACTGAGAAGTACAGTGTAACCTCGATCAATTCACGGAATTTTTCCCATAGACATACCCTCCAACTGCTACGGAATTTCCGTAGTTTCAGAAATCTTCTTTTCAGACGGTAGCAAAATTAATGTCTTAATATTTAAAAAAAATTAATTTTAGCGTAACTTGTCCACTATTACTTATAGAAGTGCAGGCCATATGGCTAGATTCTTAAATTCTGATAAAAGTTTTATGAGAGATCCATTTGCTTTAAAAATTTCTACTTTGGTTCGCTACCACTAGAAAGAATTATTTTCAAAATCTTCATAAGTTGGAGGGTATGCATAGACTATCTGTTGAAGAAAACCTTTAGGAGAGAGCATTAAAAACCTCTTTCTTTATATATTTCTTTTCTTTATAGGTAGTCCGATCAAACCATCATGACTGGATCGTGTAATTTTGGCAAGGTACCTGCCCGCGCAAGCGGGCACTAGACCTCTGATCTGTATTATGCCCTAGGGCGACTGAGACTAATGGCATTGGAAGTGATGAGGACGGAAAATTTGGAGGAGTACGAGGCAGTGACGGCTCGAGATGGCTGCATATGCAGTTCAAATCATGATAACATATAACCATCATGAAGGTAAACCAGCTGACGAAATAGCTATCAAGTAAAAATAAGAAAGTGGTAGCAAATATATGTCTAAAAATTTGCTTAATTTCCGAGTATAATTGGTTTTCTTACTTACTTGTCAATTACTGCAGATTCAATTGGGTATAATATAGCCTACGTCACAGGTTGTGTTGTTCCTACTAAATTTAACCCATGAACGGCATTTTCTGCGAGCCTAACTTCAAGCCACAAATAAACAAACGAAGTGTTCGATCGTTTAAATAGCTGCTCGCCAGATTTTATTGCATTATAAAGAAAAGTTATTGAAACTAAATACAACTAAATAAACAACAACAACTAAAACAAATAACAACAACTTCTAATAACAATAACTAAATAAACAACAACTAAATTCCATTCGTTTAGCATTGCGTCATATGTTGTTCCTACTAAATCGAAGTAGTTGTGTTTTTTTCATATTATACCCAATTCTCCAATGTATATGATAAATTTCTCTTAATTGCTTTTAAAATAGAATTTGGCTTCATGCACAGTACTGGTTCACTTTTAAAATAATCTGCGCAGACTACTTATTAAAAAACCGTGTGAAGGCTTTTTAATATAGGAGGTGATAGTTAGGCCCTCAAACGTAATTGTTTTATTTTGTAATAATCGTAACGGTTAATTTACAGAAGAAAGTGATAGAGTATTTATCTTTTGATGCGCAGCATGCATGACACTATAGAAGCATGTGTATACATATTCAGACTTGTAACGAAAGTATTCGACAGATCTTACCGGTACACTTGATATATACATTTAAGGCTGTTTTTCGAAAACTCCGTCGTCACATAAAATGATTCTTTTTTTGCGAATAGTCGTAAAATCATAGCATTTCGCAAAATTATAACTTTTACAAAGTGCAATGCAATTAAAAATTAAAGCTTTTAGAAGTTTTGGTAATTTTAACCCTTTGCACCCCGAGTACTTTAAAATACTATTTATACAGAAACACTAAATTATTTAATATACCTCCAGGAAAAACGCAGCTATTTACGATCACTTTTGGGAGGCGCGGAATTTTTTCCCTCCACATTATAGTGAAGAAAACTTTATATATATATATATATATATATATACACACACTTTTGTGCAAAACTGAAGCAACAAGTGCGTTTTTTGTCATAACTCTACAAGAAATCATCCGATTGACATGAAATTTGAATATGATGTACATTATTTTGTACTTAAACGCTTAAACGATGGTAAAAGAATAATGGCGCAGAAATTAATATAAAGCTTAAAGTAGGGTATGGAACAAAAAAAGGNATATATATATATATTTCATATGTCTATAATTTTCCTTTGTTTTACTTTCCTTTTGAAAAATAACGTTATAATTTCATAGTATTATTGGAATCCTAAACTTGGCGACATATTTCCATAAATAAGGAGAACATTCGTTCATGAAAACGAAGCAACTGCATGACGTTGTTAGAGCTTTGGATTTGATTCGACGGCTAACAATGGCGAGTCTTAATCTGACATGCTTTTAACAAATCAAGAGCGAGATAAAGAATTTTTACTTTTGTTTCACTGTAAAAGAAAATCGTCTGCAAGAAACAATGTTTATTATTCTTTCATCAGTTTCTTTAAATGCGGACAGAAAGACTTATATTTGTAACGATTTTTAGATATTTTTATAAATACTTGTTAACTGTTTGTGATTATAATTGTTAATAACTGTTATTGTTTTATAATAAAAAAGCAAGCAAAAAGGTAGATGCGCAGCGTCAAGAGTTAGCGATATTGATATACGTTCTCGAGCACTTAGCTGCAAACAGGTTTTCTCTATAGGGATAATGGGTTTTTGTTTTTTCAACTTGCACCAGAGTATGGTAATCACTCGAGTGGTTTGAAGAAAGAAACCGATCGCATACATGAGAGCGAAAATATCTAAGATCCGGAAAAATCATACACAACAGGAAAAAAGAATTTCACAGTGTTATAACGTACACTTTTAGCCTAAGAAAAGTAATAAAAAATGCATACCTTTTTTCCTGTTCTCAGCATTCACCAGTGCAGTTAAACACTGGTAGATGCCCCTAGCTTAAGTATAACTTAGTTAAACTGTACCTTAATTGAGTTGTAATTGACTCGATTTAATATAATGTTAATTTTATTATTTAAAGTGGTAGATAAATAATGTTTCAATCTTTATTTATGTAAAATGAAAAAATTTACATACTTACGACTCTCATTTTATCACAATTGTTTTGTAAAGTGATATTACAATTACGAAGGTAAGTGTTAAAAGGTTTTCCGTTAGAATTTATTTTCATCTATAAAGAGGTGGAATAAATGTTTTTTGTTAACTCCAGGATTTATGAATTTATTTTACAAATATTTTAGCCATAAGAAACCAATCGCATACATGAGCACGAAAATATCTAAGATCTGTAAAAATCATACGCAACAGGAAAAAAGAATTTCCCAGTGTTGTAACGTACACTTTTAGCCTAAGAAAAGAAATAAAAATTCATACATTTTTTTCCCTGTTCTCAGTATTCACCAGTGTAGTTAAATCACTGAAAGATGCCTCTATTTTAAGAAACATTTTCAAATTTCGTTTAATTATCTGGTAATTGACTCGATTTATTATAATGTTAATTTTATTATTTAAAGTGGTTGATAAATAATGTTTCAATCTTTATTTATGTAAAATGAAAAGATTTACATACTTACGACTCTCATTTTATCACAAATGTTTTGTAAAGTGATATTACAATTACGAAGGTAAGTGTTAAAAGGTTTTCCGTAAGAATTTATTTTTATCTATAAAGAGGTGGAATAAATGTTTTTTGTTAACTCCAGGATTTATGAATTTATTTTAAAAAATATTTTAGCCATAAGAAACCAATCGCATACATGAGCACGAAAATATCTAAGATCTGTAAAAATCATACGCAACAGGAAAAAAGAATTTCCCAGTGTTGTAACGTACACTTTTAGCCTATGAAAAGAAATTCATACATTTTTTTCCTGTTCTCAGCATTCACCAGTGTATTTAAATCACTGAAAGATGCCTCTATTTTAAGAAACTTTATCAGATTTCAAATTTCGTTTAATTACCTGGTAATTAACTCGATTTATTATAATGTTAATTTTATTATTTAAAGTGGTTGATAAATAATGTTTCTATCTTTATTTATGTTAAATTAAAAAATTTACATACTTACGACTCTCATTTTATCACAATAGTTTTGTAAAGTGATATTACAATTACGAAAGTAAGTGTTAAAAGGTTTTCCGTTAGAATTTATTTTCATCTATAAAGAGGTGGAATTATTTAGGTTTTTTTCGTTAACTCCGTATTTATAAATTTATTTTCAAAATATTTTACCGTTCGCCACACGTAAACTAAATTAACATAAGTATAAAATGCACAAAAAATTTATTGATGGTTTATATAAGCTGCAGTAGAATAAAAGTATATTATTGTCTACTATTACATTAGGTCTAACTGAAAATTTTGCCTGCTATAGCAAACGCCGCATTTTAGAGCAATGTTAAGGATTAATTTATAAAAGAAAGTGGTTCAGTATTTACTCTTTAACTCAAGGATAATATTTTATCTTAAAGATGCGCAATATACTTGACGCTAAAGAGCATGTGCATACATATTCAGATTTGTAACGGAAGTATCCGACAGATCTTACCGTTACACTTAATAAATATATTTTAGGCTGTTTTTCGAAGGCTTCGTCGCCATTTAAAATTAAGCTTTTTTTTGCGAATAGTCGTAAAATTGTAGCATTAACCCAGCAGTCAAGTACTACGCTCTTCACAAAATGTTATTAAAAAGTGCAAGACAATTAAAAACTAAAGCTTTTAGAAGTTTCGGTAATTTGGCATTATTTAATCCCTTTGCACCCCGAGTACTCTAAAATGATATTTGAAATAATATAAACACTAAGTTATTTAATATACAGTGAAACCTCCAGGAAAGATCATCTCTATTTAATGCCACTTTTGGGAGGCACTGAATTTTTTCCATTGACTTTGTATTGAAGGAGAGATAATTATAACCTCTCCCAACGACTGGACAAACATCTGCACCAAATGATTAAGAAAATCACGAAAAAATATTTAAAGAAAAAGTTAAACAAAATAAATAAGTAGACTAAAATTGATTCCAAATATTTGTGTGTGACTCTTATTCAGAGAGTTCATTTTGACGATACAACCTCATGTTGCAGTCAGAGTNATGATTAAGAGGTTAATTAAGGAATCACGAAAAAATATAACCAAAAAGAAATTAACAAAATAAATAATAAGATTAAAATGTATTCTAAATATTTGTGTGTGATTCTTATTTAAGAGTTCTTTATGAAGATGCAACCTCATGTTGCAGTCAGAGTTGCATGAAAGACGATCGATATTGATAGCATCGTCTTTAATGCAACCTCATGTTGCATTAAAGACGATGCTATCAATGATATTGAATGTGAAATGAGGAAAAAAAAGTTAATTTAGAAGAAAAAAAAAAGCATCTCAAACAAACCTCTTCTCATCTCATGTTGCAACCTCATGTTGCAATGCAACCTCATGTTGCAATCAGAGCGCACTAAACACGATGCTATACTGAGGAAGAGAAGAAAAAGTGCATTTTTGTATCATGATTTCACGAGTCTATGACTTGAAACATAGATTCTAGACTCAACGTAACAAAACAAATCAACAACTAAAGCGTTTTCAAATAAAGAAAAAAGATAAAGAAACTGCAGAATTTTCAGAATCATTTTATAATGGCAAGGGAAAAAATATTTCTGTAAAAGAAAAAAGTAGCGCATTTTTAAGATTTGTAGCCTTCGGAAAATAATGAGTAGCCCTTAGAGTAGCGGGTAGCCAAAATTCGATTTTCAGTAGCGGGGACTTTTAAAAGTAGCCCAATCCGCTACTTGTAGCCCAATCTGGCAACACTGCTCAGAGATCCGTCTTTTCATGAAGCCAACAGAAGTGGCATGTCCTCACCATCAAAATGACACTGAATAAAAATAAAATCGTTTGAGAAAAATCATGTACCTTCGATAACAATTTTGAAGTCGACGCAGGTAACCTCTAAGAACGACCAACCCCCATCAACGACCGTTTTACTCTGGAACAGAGAGTGGTCGCTCCAGAGAGGTTTTACTGTAGTTTCCTTTTTTATTTACTTGCTTTTCTATAAGCAACAACAGATTAAATAATTAATTGTATAACTTACTCAGCCCCATGTAATAAGGGCAAACTAGCATGGACAAACACGTGTTTTTCACCTTCAAAGAAAGATGATTAATGAAAAAGTATATTTTCAAATTAGTGTATTGCTCATTTAGAATGAAGAAAAATTTTAAATTTTTATTTAAAAAAAGACAGATATGTTTAAAATAATGATTAGTAAGCTTTTTTACAATAGTTTGCAAATTGTACTAACACCCAATTTCAATTAATAATGGAGTTAAATGATGCTCTTATTTATATACATGAAATTTTTCATGAAATAACTTTTTCACCAAATTCTGTTTGATTTATAACATGCAAAAGAGGTTTGGAATTTTCCCCCCAACATTTTTATCCAATTCAGACTATGTTTTGGGCAATTAACAGAAACTTTAATCTTTACTTTACACTATTTAAAAAATGAAAACCTTACATTTACCTTTTCATTATAGAAAGATTTGGAAAAAAAATAATAATAGCTAATATGCGAAAGAGAATAGAGCTTATATTATATAAAAATAAAAAGCCCTTTATAGCCTATATAAAAAATAAACAATTTTTACTTTCGTTTTATTCATTTCTTGAAGCTTTTCTATCAAAGATAAAATTTATAACAGTAAATTAACAAAATTAATATGAGATGAGTTGTTTTATAATACATTACGTAATACAAAAATCGTGAAATTTAAATCTAACTAATGAATGAGGTTTTTAAATTCGCCATGAAAAATTGGTACATTGTTTTAAAAAGAAACTAAAACAGTGTGTTTTGAATAAGGTTTTTGTAGCAAAATGAATGTATTAATTTTAAACTATATGAATGGAATCTTTTATTTCTGATCGTGAATTCGTTCATTAACCTTAAGCCTAACCTCGGTGAGTTCATTGTAAAATCTAGGAAATTACAATGATTCTATTCATTAATAAAATATATAGAATTAAATATTTGAACAGAAGGAACACCATAATTGACTTTTCATACAATCTTCTTTTTCTGGTTTTATTTCTTGTATATTAATTTTGAGTATAGTTCTTTTTTAAAATTAGATTTGGCAACCGGCGTACGACAAACGATCTGTTGTAGGTTTGCGTGACTTCTAAAAAATAAAGCGGTATCACGAATTCGTCAAAAGGGGGCGCACGCGTCGTACCGAACTTCACGGTTTGGTCATTAAATGCAAATGAGAACTTCTCATAAGATCGTTAGCGTTTCGAAAGGGATTTTAAACTGATTCTGACAGTCATATAATTGATTTAAACCAGAAATAAAAAAAATTGTTCCGAAATATTTTCTATCATTTATTATTTTTACTCAGCAATAAAATGTTTTTTACCTAAAAAAAGATTTTATTTGAAAATAAACATAGTTAAATTTACATTAATAAAAAGTTGTTTTTTTAATTTTTTTGCTAAAATTTATTATACGTATCCGGAGCAAGGTGGCATCCTGTGTATGTAAATAATACTATTTTGTGTGTTCCATATTGCATTAATTTCTTCAAACCATTTTAGTAATAATAATAAAAAAAAAAATTAAAAATTTACTCGAATTACGTGTTTCTAATAATCTTGGCTTCGCTGGTCACCGGTGACCTCCATGGTGCTACGAACAAGCTTAGTGCCGGTCACCAGTGACCACATGGCATTCAACGTGTACGTGTTAAAAAACTTCTTTCTTTTTTCAACAACCACAAATTGAAAAAGCTTTCTAGCATACATATAGCAATCTTATAGAATAATTTAAAAATTGATAGTTTTTTGAAAATAGAAAGACGTTATTAAATCCTTCTCATTTTCGTCCATCCGAATTTCGCATGGGTAAAAATGACATCATTTCTAAAAGCTAAACCAGGTCAGCCAACTTTCTGCGCTTTTTTTTTGGGGGGGGGGGAATTCATCTAGTGGTACCTAAGTTTATGCTTTAATGCAGTGTTTCTTAACCTTTTGATATAATGGACCCCTTTTAAAATTTTTTAAGAAGTCACGGACCACCCCCCCCCCCCTGAAAAAAAATAATTGCAAAAAACATCAATTATTAGAAAAAATTTAATTTTATTATTTTAATANACCCCTTAGGGGTTCATGAACCACATGTTAAGAAACCCTGCTTTAATGTATTATTCTTTCTTTTATAAATTTGATTCAAAGTTATATTTCTCTTCACTAGCTGTAAATGATTCAGAAGCTTATATAAAAAGCTACTTTGCTAAAGCTGATTCCCTCGCACTGACCTCTTACTGCCATTATCTCAGCTGCCCATGGGCACTACTACAGATAAAGAAGTAAAGGTGTCCGCTTCGTGGACAGGCACTTCGTTACAAACACCAGTTCAAGTTTAGGACCTTAGCTTGAATTTCCGCTACCGCTTCTGTTACTTCTGTTAAAGCTCACATGAAAAGCCACTTGTGGAGCTTTTGAAAAGTTGGCAAAATAACCAAAAATTCAAAATGCGCTTTCATCTGTAAGATTTAATTTTGAATTGTCTTCCACTCAATAAAATATTTTGCAAAAAGCGAAGTAGTTGGCAGCCCTCCTAAAAGCATAATTTTTCAATTCACACTTCTACCAAACGTTCTGTAGCGTGGAGTTTTTTTTAAAATTTCAAATGAGCTGCACAATCAGACCTAGACAAATGAGCTGCACAATGAGCAGACCTAGTGCGTTCTCCAGAAGTGGTATCCACTCTTTCAGGACCACCGCAATGGGTGAGATACCGTTGGTCATGTTAATTTGGACGTCTAGTTTCTGCCACACTAGATGGCAGCACCGAGACTCTATCTGGATGCTAAAGTGCACGAGGAATTTAATTTTGCCGGAAATGCCAAGAGCCAATAAGGCACTCCAGGGATCTTTTACATGCCGCATAATCATACGACATGGCTGCTGAGGATTTTCTGCATCCCGAAAATCCGGTGTCTGGGCCGGGGATCGAACCAGCAGACTTGCACTCAGAAGGCCGACGGCAAACCAACTGCTCCACCCAGCCACTGTAACGAGGAGGTAGCAGGTTCGAATCTCGCCATAACCTTGTATCTTTGCGTTGTCCTTCTTTAACTTGGCTTGATAAGGGCTTATAAGCTACCTTATCACGTTGAATGCCATGGGATCTTCGGTGACCGGCACAGAATTTGTTCGTAGCTTCACGGGTGTCACCGGTGTCCGGTGAAGCCTAGATTTTTAGAAACACATAATTCGAGTAAATGCTTTAGTTTTTTTTATACTATTATCGTTGCTAAAATGGTTTGAAGAAATTAATGTAATATGGAATACACAAAAATAGTTTTATTTACATACACAAAGATGCCAACTTGCTCCGGATGGTGAATAAATATTTTCAAGTGGTAGCATATTCATTGTAATTCTTGGTTTAATAAATTTAATTCAGTAGATTTTTTTCCACCATTATTTCCAAACAATTTGTAGGCTTATATAATTCACCATTTTTTTCAGAAATGTCATGCTAAACCCTTTAAAAAGCTATCAAAATCTGTCTAATATTTGCAAATTTAGTTTGTAGTTATTTAGCGTTGTGACCAGACGGGCAGGTCATGTAAAATTAGTGTGGTATTCAACGTGTTAATAATCCGTCTTAGAAATGAGCACACAAAACTACATATGTTGTGACAATACTCAGAGATATTTTTATAGCACGCAAACTTAAATCTTAACCTTTTTATAACAAAACTTTTTTGATCTCGATTTTTTCTCATCCCGTTAAATATTATATATATAAACCATTTCAGTA
>NC_092213.1:70442402-70474682 GCF_043381705.1 Parasteatoda tepidariorum | reverse complement strand
TATATATATATATTACTACCCCTTATTGCTGCTTGCTAACTCAATTATTATTTAACTACCTCTTTAAATAATGGTATAGAGCTAGAACTTCTGTGTTGGCAGATCTAACAGTATATATTTAAACTAGTTTTTAAACTGTATTTAAAATGTTTGGTGTTTAAAAAGAATTATTACCAGTTTTGTCTTGTCTAAAGAATAATTTAAATTTATAATAGAAATTTAAATATTATCACTACCTCCTGTGCCACAAGCACGTGATAATTCTTAAGACTGCCCTATAAACTAGAGTTCAATGGAAGATAGTACAAACCAGAAGAATTTTTACCACTTTTCGAATTCTTTAACAACCCTGAACTTCATTTAAATTCATGACATAAACAAGTTTAGAGGGAAGAACACTGAAACGATGACAAAACTATTAATGTTTAGTTATAACGAATATTCAACTTTAAAATGCGAAGATAAAATGCCACTGAAATAATCTTACAATTATAACGACATATAAAATAACTTTTTTTAAATAAGACATAGTGCGCATTTAAACGATGTTAAATTATTTAAATTATGATTTCATGAGCTGTGAAAATCACACTGAGTTAGGTACTTATTTAACTTTTGTTATCACGGAACTAAAAGCGAAGGTTAAACTGATATGAATTTTTGGTTAAGTTTTTATTTTAACTAATGTAGAATTCCTTCGTAAATTTTTCAAATTTTTAGGCTTAAGCACATGATAATTTAAGAGAATTTCTATTGATAGAAATTGTTTAAAAATAAGCAAAAATGAAATAATTCAAAAATTACCTCAATTGTCTTTATTTATATTTTAAAATTTTAACTAATGATGCCTAATTCAAGTATTAATGGACAAAAAATATCAGTTTCTGCTTCATTTTAGAAGGTTTCAAGCGTGGAATAATTTTGATGGTTTTTTATTTATTTATTATTATTATATTCTTTTTTTTTGAAAATTATAAGTTCCGATGTATTTAAAATACAATAAAAATTTTGCAAAATCGCTATTTCTTTTGACAAAACAATTTTTAGCTTTTTTAAAAATCATTTCATAAAGCTTTTATGCCAAATTTTTAGAAAAATTAATAAAAAATACTGAGATACGCGGAGAATAATTTTAAAAAAAAACTATATATAAAAAAAATATTTTATAAAGATAAGAAGCTGACTTTTTAGCAACTAAGCCCTTAATTGCAAATACAATAGTTACAGTCAGAGTTATATGGTTGTTCGAGGCTTTAAGGCCTCGTAGGAGCCTTTTATCTCTCCATCATGTGTTATAGTCCATCTTAGAAATGTTTTAATCACGAATTAGTATTTAGAAGTAAGCAAAAGAAAATAAAAGAGATAAGAATTGACTTATAAAATCATAAATTATGATAATAGTTACATAAATTTTTTAAATATTTTTTTCAATAAATATATTAATGCGAACTGCTAAAAATAAATTTCATTAGATGAAAATATTATTTTCTGTAATATGATAGTTTTAAAGGCTTCATGATTTTTTTAATTTTTTTTAATGGAAATGCACATAGTTTTTCTCTAGTTCAAAGTTACCTTTATAGATATTTAAAATACAACATTGTATTTATAAGCAGATAGCTGATTGACTATTCAAAGATTACGTAAGCTCCTAAAAGGGGGGGGGAGGTTTGTGATTTGCTTATTTTTGCTGACAAAGGAGAGCAATGCTTTTATAAAACATTAAAAGCCACTTGTTTTCAAAATTTTTTTGAAAAACCAACTAAAAAATGTCAAAAAATTGCTTGTTTAAAGAAATTTTGAAATTCCAGATAAAAATTGAATTTAAGGAAAGAAGAATAAGAAGAAAAAAATTTCCTCGAAGAAATTCAGAGATCGAGTGTTTCGAACACAAAAGGAAAACACGAAAGATTTCTAAGGAATAATCTACTCAAAATTTCAAAAAAATAAATTAAAAAGCAAATTTTGTTTCATGCCATGTTACATCGTTTATTTAAATTTAATTCTAATTAAATTACTACTGAAATAGATTTGCACATAGTATATATATATATATATATATATAAATANATATATATTCTTATTACTGTCAAATATAAATTCGCCTGTACAAAAAACGAACAAGGAAGTTCAAGATTTAAATTATATAAGTATAACTTAGCGTTTCAAAAAAATAAATATTTTGATAAAATAAAAAAGCATGAAAAAGCTTGCTTTTACGATTAATTTAATTATATGTCGCAATCGCGTAGAATAGTAAGAAGAAAAAAATAGAACAGAACACAATTCAATTCTTTCATATTAAAAGAACAATCAACTTAAATCTGTTGTTTCATGAGTAAAAAAAATTATAATAATATTCGCAAACCAGTTTTTTCCCAAGTTTGACTTCTTATGTTTGCATTCATTAGTTAATATGATAATGAATAGCTTACCCGAACTCATTCATATGCATAACTATTAAAAAAATTTCTGAAGCATTATCCATCAAAAAATATGACAAGTGCAGAGAGCACGCGAGGGAAAACTAACTCGGAATTGATACAAAGTAGCAAGTTGCCAAAATTAAAAAAGTAAAAGAAAGAAAAAAATTACGCATTCAAATACGCAGACGAGATTTTAAGTACAATCGAGGAAAAAAACTCAAACGATGTCAGCTTTTTTTTCTTCCACCGTGATCTCTTTAGAATTAGAAATAATTATTGGATATGGTGACCTTGAGCAATTTAAAGGCAAAAGGAACTATTATTAAATGTAATGTATAACCTGGAAGTTTAAAAAATGTTTCGTTCAGTGATACTAAAGGGCTTTTTTTCTTTCTGTTCTTTACTTTAATGTGTTTTCTTCTGAAATGATTAAGTAATTCAAAGTTTCTTTTACTAATGGTATCAAATACGACGATTATAAAGAAAATATTTATTTAAAAATAAGTTCTGGTAATTAAAACTTAAGCTTTATTGCCATAAGTTTGAAGCAGAGCTTAAATTATCAAATTTAAATGTGATTTGTTAGTTTAACTGCAGTTCAATGCACAGACGTTGCTTCTGCAGTTATGGCGAAACTTAGTTATTTTCTTCTTGGATTCTTTGTTTATTTGTTCTGTAATCGGGGTATTCTTTTTATCTTTATTTATTGCAAGATTTCGAATGTTTCGTCACTATAAATTTTGTAATCAAATTGCTCTAATTTGTTTCTAATTTTGTTAAAAAATGAAGCAACAAGCAAATGCAGAAAAAAGCCTTTGAAGCTGATGGGATACCGGCGTCCCTTCTGTGCATTTTTTATGACACTTTAATTGCACGCTGAAATATATGTTGGTATTTTCTAATTATAAAAAACAGTCTAATAGTTACAAAACAATTATGTTAGAGTATCGGAATTATATTTGTACTAAAATATAAAATCCGAAAAAAGCAGTTTAAAAAATATTTTTTCATTCATATTATCATCATTATTCATATTATATCATCATTATTTCATTCGAAAATTTATCAAAAATTGATTTTGAAAATTTAAAAAATTTTAATAATGAAAAACTGTTTCTCTTAGATATAAATAAATACAATTTGAAAAATTATTTCTTGAAAAATTTTAACATTAACGCAGAACAAACATAGGTGCTCTTTGCTTATTTTTATAACCATAAATTATTAAAATGTAACATATTATATTTTTCACTTATTTTGACCTTAGAGAATAATGCGGAAAAAAAAGAAAATATATGTTTAATAAAAATCTGCGTCAAAGGGTTAACAAATAAAGAATTTACTCAATAAGCTCATGAAAATCCTTTAATTGCGAGCCAAAATAATGATAATAATATTAGTAGTAGTAATAACTTGTTTATTAACATTTTTGTCGCAGCTCTTTATGCTATTTCTTCGTTTACAGCTTCATTCACATTTTTATCTTTTTATTCATTAAAGTTACAGTATTAATACATTCATACATTTGAAAAAAGTGGAGAAATTTTATTACAATTTGATTACACTCACAAATGTTCGATCTTTAAGGAGTTAAAATGATTTAATTTTTTTCCGACTAATATCACCAGCAAACGATAAAAAAAAACTATTTTATTTACTAACTTTTACAGCTTTATTCACATTTTTATCTTTTTATTCATTAAAGTTACAGTAAAAATACATTCATACATTTGAAAAGAGTGAAAACATTTTATTACTATTTAATTACTCTCACAAATGTTCGATCTTTACTTTAAGGAGTTAAAATGATTTAATTTTTTTCGAAGTAATATCACGCAGCAAACGATAAAAAAACTATTTTATTTACTAACTTTTAAGCATTGAATATTTGAGCTATTTGAGTGTTTGAGAATATGTTTTTGAATGAAAATTTCTATTCTCGTGGTTTAAAACTTAATTTACATTCTATAAAACAATCAAAACTCTGACCTAATAATAATGTAATCTTACGTCAGAAATATTACTTGAAACATTCTCCATTAATCAAATATTTTCTCAACTTGTTGATTAGTAGTTCGTTTTCATTAGCCGTCGGTATTTTCGATGACAAATTCCACCAGACGATAAAAAAAACTTTTTTATTTACTGACTTTTAAGCATTGCATATTTGAGCTATTTGTGTGATTAAGAATATGTTTTGGAATGAAAATTTTTTATTCTCGTGGTTTAAAACTTAATTTACATTTTGTAAAACAATCAAAACTCTGACCTAATAATAATGTAATCTTACGTCAGGGATATTACTTGAAACATTCTCCATTAATCAAACATTTTCTCAACTTGTTGATTAGTAGTTCGTTTTCATTAGCCGTCGGTATTTTCGATGACAAATTCCACCGATTTCAACGCAACTTTTAATCTCAAAACCACATTAAACACTCCATTTTTCTTTCAATTGATCTTTTTTTTTTCTGCATCCGCCAATGTTAATTAAAGAGCTACAATATCTTTTACGGGTAAAAGTTAATCGTTATCTTTAATCAGTGAATAAAAACTCTTTAGAATTTTTTTCTTCCTCTTCACTATAAAGAGAAATGATATTAAGCGAGATAAGGTTTTATCTCTAAAACCACCTCGTATCGTAGAAGTTTTTTTTAAAGGACCATTTGATAATTTATAATATTATAAGGATAATTAATATCGGTATTGGAACAGAAGTTTTTTTTCTCCTTTTTAGATGGAAAAAAAAATAGAACAGAGGCAGTCCGGTTATAAATTCTGATGTCAAAACTTGTTGAAATACCTACAGGGGAAACAAGCGAGACACTGTAAGCGAGCGTTATTAAATTAATACAGTGTATCGTTTTTTTTTATGGATTCGATTAGGAATATTTAGATCAGTTTTTTAGATGTATGTATGATTTATATTCACTTCTGAAGAAATTTTAAGACTAAAATTAATTCGCGGCCTCTTCAAAGGCTTGAAATGTTTTACTGTAACGACAATGATATATTTGGTACTATTAGTTTTTAGTTGTTAGATGAAAAACTATCTATGTTAATTTTGAAACAGTGTAGTCATTTTTCAATTTTTTTTTATAAGGAAAACAAAATATAATATTAGGTTTTTTAGAACAGTTGCAGAAAAAAGTTTGAAAATCAGAGAAAAGTTAAATTTTTTTTTCGTTTTTTAAATAAATTTCTCTTAAATATAAGGGAATATTTAATATTTTAAATAGAGCAGTGGCGACTCAGTGGATAAAGTGCTCGCCTCCTAATGAGGTGAACCGGGTTCGAATCCCAGCGGACAGCTCGCACCAACCACAGTGCTGACATAAAATATCCACAGTGGTAGACGGATCATGGATAAGAGTCTTTTTGCAATTAGGCTGACCGTGGAGGTATTCGTGGTTTTTTTACCATGTAACGCAAATGTGGGTAAGTTCCATCAAAAAAATTTCCACGAAAGTAAATTTCTCCCAATACTTGATCCAGGGGTTCCCTTGCTTTTTAGATTCGATTAAAAACTACAAGGCTACGGAATTGAACATCGGTAGTCGTAAACTCAAAATTGGGTCGGCAGTTCAACAACTGTTAGAAAATAAAACATTTTAAACAAGAAAATTTAAGAAAGTCATATAATATATATGTCATATGTTATACTGTATTTTTTTTATATTATTCTACACATACTTAAAATGAACATGATTACTGATTCCTGCAGCATGATTACCGATGAGCATGTCTACCGATTGCTGCAATTTGATTGGGTCTATAAATCATATGATATATGATCCGGTTTTCTCACAGAAAGATTCACATTTCCTTGGCTGTCATCAGCATAAATTAATAAAAGTTATGATGGTAACTAGTAAAATATTTCTTTATCGCTAGTTGAATGGTATTGACCAGTAATATTTATTTATTATTATTTATTATCTTTTATCATGCTTTCTTTTATCCTTACTTCTCCACTATTACGTTTCCAATTTTAATTATTCAGAGTTTATTTCATATTAAAGACTTAAAACTAATATTAGTGTTTCTTTATTGAAGTAAAATTCCATGGCATTACTTTATGACGCAAAACAGTTTTTGATAAACATATTTAAATCCGTGTGTAAACTTATTAACAGTTTTACTTAGAAAATAGTAATATAAAATAAGTATATATTTATTTTCATTATAAGCTTTGTGTAGAACTGTGCTCCGTCAACACTTGGAATTGAAATAATGAATATAAAACTGGGAAACAATATTTGGAATTAACTTTTGCTGTCTTTATTAGAAAATTTATTTGGAAAAAATATATACTGAATTTTTATATCAATGAAAAATTAAATAGTAATTTTTTTGCTTATAATATTAGTTGCATTTTACAAGACTCGGGATGTAAAAGGTTAATCGGTTAACTGTGTTTCTCAGAACAATTTCGGAATATAAAAAAGAAAAAATCGCAGTTTATGTGTCATACAATTCATGCAAAGCTATAACTCAAAGTACCATTTCGCCGTAAAGAATTAATTATCTTTGCTTTAGAGAGGACAAGTAACTTAAATATTTTAAAATCCATTATAATTTTTAAAAATCACCAATTTGGCGAGATATTTCCACCTAGATGAATATTACCAAAATCAATGAATAATTCTAATTTTTTACAAATTTTCATGATCTCAGATAAGGTAGCGCCGGGGTAACTATTCGAATTTTTTAAGAATAAAACCAATAACTCTTTCTATTTTCACAAAACTATGGCCTTTCTTCATGTTGACGTTTTGCCACATTTTCCGAATTAGTATAGAGGGCGTTGATTAAAAGGCTAAACTTGTCCTAAAAACCATGAATGTTGCAAACGCACAGCTATTATGAAAATAGCATGTTATTAGCAAAAAAGCATAACTTCGTGTTACGACAAAGCCTTCGAAAAACAACCTTTATGTAAGTCTATCAAAAGCTTTGATCTCTAATGTCAGTTTCTACGCTTCTTCATACCATGGGTAACTTATCTATTGCATATTTGCGCAAGTGAAAGTTTCACAGTTGCGCGAATCAGAACAGTAAATTGCACCTCAATAGTTAGTTTAACGTTAGTTCATAGCAAGTTTAATTGCAATAATTTGTTCGATGCCTAGTAGCAATCTAAATCTTTTCTATTTCTGTAATACGAACCACGAACGTTTTATTTATTCCTTTGATAATTATAACCTATCGACGTGCACAACACGTCATTGGCGATTTTGTGACACCAGCATGTTGACGTGAGTGGCACGTCTTTCAAGCCCAAGGGGTTAAAAAATGTAGCAGATTACTTTTAATTTCTTATTTTACAATGAATGAATTTAAACACATTTTTATTAATAACTTTGAAACAACGGTGTCTCTTTTATATATACTTTCTCTGACGCTAATTACATGCAAAAATATATTTTGGTATTTTTTACAGCCTAATAGTTAATTTTAATAGTGATAATATGTTTAGGCTTAATAGTAATAGTTAATTTTTAACAGCTTAATATAAAAAAATCTGTTAGATTATCGGAATTGTATTAGTACTACAATATAAAATCCAAAAAAAGTTCTTTGAGAAAAATGTTTTTTTTTCCTTTCATATTTAAAAATTTATCAATCAGTTATTTTGTAAATATAAGAAATTTCAATAATGAATAACTATTTCTCTTAAATGTAATTAATTGCAAATAAGTACGAATTTGAAAGTGAGCAGCGTTTGGAAAATTTAATCTTTAACGCTCAAAAAAGACACCGAAGTTTTATGCACTGTTTCGAAACCATAAATAATTAAAATGCTAAATATGATATTTTTCACTCAGATTGATGCAAAATAATGAAAAATATGTTAAACAAAAATTCTACATCAAAGGGTTAAACGTTGTAGAACCTAGATAACGCTGATTTTTAAACAAAATCGAACGAAATTTCGTTTTATTTTTTATTACCATTAAGATGTAAATGCAAAATATTTTAAAATTTGATCTAAATGTAACAAAAACAAAGATTTTAGAACAGTATTTCTTTATTTTAAAATGAATGGAAATATCAACATTTCTACTAATTTAACGCATTCCTACATAAACTGTAGATTAAGCTGATTTTTTTTTCAAAGAAAATCTAAGAATAAAAAAAGAAAACTTTTTTTTCGTCCCTCATTTAAATAAAATGATATTTCAAAAAATAAGTCCAGATGAAACAAAAATAATAAAAACTTGAGTACAGTAGCAAACTTGATACAAAAAAGAATGAAACTAAGAATAAAACGCTGAAAATTATTGCAATGTTTTGCATAATTATTACTATTGCATTTTTTTTTTTTTTAAGTTAGATGGCGATGTGCTCTAAGTTTTGATTTCAGTGCAAAAAGAAAAATGACGTCATATACACTAAATCTGAAACAATGTTTAAGATTAATAAAAATAAGGTTTATAAAGAATTCTGAAAATCTCTGTTGCTTTTTAATGAAATGTTTAAGATATCCAAAAGAGCAATAAAAAGTTTCAACAACACCCGAAGCGTGGCAAAAGCTCCAGTCGCGCGTGCGTCAGATTCCATCTCATGATTATTCTCGGAAAAAAGTGATTCGTCTGTGCTCTTATCATCCTCATTAGTTATTCTATTTTGATACGATAGCATAAATCCATACCCCTCCCTCCTTCGAGACTGCGCGTGCCAAGACAGAGTCACGTGACAGGTCAGTCACTTTTAATAGGGACCTGGAAGGGTTAAAAAAGAACACCATCGCAATTTCTGAATAGTTCTTTTCTGTTCCGGCAATACGGCACGTGCGAGAACAGATGGCCGAAGCATAATTAAAGTCAAATTTTTATTCGAAAAAGCGATGTTGTTGAACCGTACTGCAAAATGTCACTGCAATCTTGGCGACAGGGGGGTAGGACTCAGGCAATTAATGCTGCCGTGGAAAATTAGAAGAAAACCGCATCATTCTGCGCCCCCAGGGGGCAATTGATACACTTTGTCAAACCGTGGATTGTCGCAACATGTGATTGAGATTATAAATCAGGATGAAATATGGGAGAATACAGAACTAAGTTATTTCTGAGTAACCAGTTTTGCAGTCATTATATCTCAAATTTATTTCTGGTAATGAAAGTAATAAATATCGATAAGTTTCCGGATTTTTAACATCTGAAATTATCTTTAAATTAGATAGAGAGGAGTTGTTTGGGATCATGCTTATAAAAAAATGCATAGACATGTTTGGAATCACAATTCAAATATTCTACATAAACGTTTAGAATCTTACTTAGAAAACTATTGTTTTTATTATGAACAAAGATCTGGTTTAAAAATCCGGAAACTAATCGATATATACATTTATTACCCGAATTAAATTTAAGATAAATTAAGCGAGTGTTTTCGTAATTAATTAAATTTATTTCGGGTGATGAAAGTAATAAATATCGATAAGTTTCCGGATTTTTAACATCTGAAATTATCTTTAAATTAAATTGAGGAGTTATTTGGGATCGTATTTATAAGAAATGCATAGATATGTTTGGAATCTCATTCAAAAAAAATCTATAGAGACGTTTGGAATCATACTTCTAAAGGTGTTGTATTTGTTGGGTACGGAGATCTAGTTTAAAAATCAGAAATATTATCGATATTTATCAAATTTTTACCAGAAATAAATTTAAGATAAATTTAGCGAATGTTTTCGTAATTAATTAAATTTATTGAGTGATGCAAGTAATAAATATCTATAATTTTACGGAATTTTAGCATCTGAAAATATCTTAAAATTAGATTGCGGAGTTGTTTGGGATTTTGCTTATAAGAAATGCATAGAGATGCTTGGAATCTCGGTTAAAAAAAATTCTATAGAGACGTTTGGAATGATAATTCTAAAAATATTGTATTTGTTAGGTATGTAGATCTTGTTTAAAAATCAGAAAACTTATTGATATTTATTACATTTTTCACAAGAAATAAATTTAAGGAAAATTAAGTGTATGTTTCCGAATTTTTAACATCTGAAATTGTCTTCAAATTAGAGCAGTTGTTTGGGATCCTACTTATAAAAAATGTATAGAGATATTTGGAATCACAATTAAGAAATTCTGTAGAGGCGTTTAGACTCATGCTTATAAAACTATTGTTTTTGTTGTGTACGAAGATCTGTTTTAAAAATCTGGAAAATTATCGATATTTATTACATTTTTTGCCGGAAATAACTTTATGATAAGTTAAGTGTTCCGGAACAACTAAAATTTTCATTAAATTAGATAGAACAATTGTGTGTCGCCGTTTCAACCTTATATTATACTAAGTATTATATGAAGAATAGCGATGAATGCAAACTTTTTTAATTGTAATTTTTAAAATTCTTAATTTTTCAAACACTTTCGGACGGTTCGAATCTTTTTGAATAAATGTATACATACTTCTTGATTCAAAGGAGAGGGGGAGCACACTTTTTAGTTAAAAACTTGAGTTTTCTGTCTAAATTACTTTATATTCTTAATTTTTCAAGCACTTTCGGACGGTTCAAAACTTCTTGAATAAATATATACATATTTCTTGATTTAAAGGAGAGGGGGAGCACACTAAAAGCTTGAGTTTTCTGTCGAAATTACTTTTTGCGTGAATTTTGAGACTCTGTAAATAATTTTAAAAACGTTCTTTTTTAAAAACATATTTTTTTTCCAAATCTTTTGCGAAGGGGAGCTTTCCTGTCACTATTTTTTCTGTCACAGGTTTCCACCACACCCACATCGAGGAGTGCCTGTACGGCACAAGCCAACTTTTCCCAACTTCCCTCCTTTAAATAAATCATAATTGATTTACTCCTGGATTTAAAGTACATCGCCTATACCCATGCAGGCTTAGTTGGCGAATTAATTGATTTGGCATCCGAATCTTCTGTCAATTAAGGAGACCGCTTTTCTTCTTCTAGAGCGGGCGCGGCTGATCAAAAATTCCAGCGTATGCACCTTATGTATGAATGAATGAATGAAAAAACTGTGCTCACACTGTAATGACTGTAAAGGGATGGGTGCTAATGCATTGTTTCATGATCCTGTGTCTGTGGGGTCTATGGCAATCTTAGATTTGAGATACACAATTCCTGTCTCATTGTTACCCACCATGTAATGGGTGCAGAAAGGCGCCAAAATGTAGCAAAACTGAGCAATTACCTTAAAGGTTGAGTATAATTATACCGTTGAATTAATTATGATCTTCGATTATAGAGTATTTGGTTGATAATCGATAAAAATGGTTTGATGTAGTATGGAGTAATGAATATTTATGTTTTTGTGAGGTGATTTCTGATGGCTTTTACCTCCTAAAATGTGGAAAATCATAGAACTGTTATTTATTGAATGGCTTATGCTCAACAAGACATGTAGGTTGACTTTTATTATTAGGTTGATGTTAATAATTTTAAAAATAGTTTCTAAAATTTTGAAAAATTATCAGGAAATTTCAAATAATTTATATAAGCCATAGACAGGCGGCATTTTAGAATCATAGAACTTTCTTTTTTTATTATACTATGCAAAGTATATAGAAAAATTAATTATTTACTATTATATGAACTACAGGAATTACGGAACACAGAACTACCGAATAAAAAGAAATTTTTTTATACCATACAACAACTAAAAATATAGAACTCTAGAAAACGTAGAACATGTTTTACTGTAATTTACAAACTATAAAAACATAAAACACTATTTACTATACTGTACTAATTGCTCAAAAGTATAACGATTCTGCAAAAATATAATATTTCTTTTACTACGTATTGCAAATACGAAAGCATAACAATTGAATGCAAAAATAAAACAATCGTACAAAAATAAAAAATAATTTTTACTACGCTATACAAACATTGAACTATAGAAAACATAGAACATTTACTCATTTATTTACTTATTTTAATTTATTTCGGTGTAGTATGTTGAGAATGTATTGTTTGTATGCTATTTGTGTGTTTTAAAGTTTGATAAAAAGTACAAGGTAAGTCCAGGTTTATTCACTAGAGCTGGGAGCCAAATAGATATTAAAAAAAAGGTTGATTATCACAGATGATGAGATTTATAGTTTTTTCCCTAATATATAATACAAGGCTGCCCACTTTTTTCACGTTTTGGTAATTTTTTTTCTAAGTTTATGTTTTAGTGTATGATTCCTTAAATTAGATATAAAGTTATTTACCCCATCATTACATGTAAATGATTCAATTGTTCACTGGAAACGCCATTTTGTTCCATCGCTGCCTGGGTGAGGCTTGTAAAATGTTGGCAAAATTATCAAGAATTCTAAGAGTTATAGTTTTCAGTTGTCTATCATTCTATAAAATATTTTGCAAAAAGCGTAGTAGTTGGCAACCCTACTATACGTTACGTGGGAAGGGTTGCATGTTGCAGTAGATTATGCTCGATTTTTTGCACGAATTGAAATATCGACATTGTTAACAATGAAAAATACATTTAAGAAAGTTATAATTTGATTAAAATTATCTAATTAAAAATTAATTATAATTTGATAGTTCTTGCCCAAGCATTGTGCGATCGATTATATATTGATGTAGGGGGAGAGAAGAACTGAGGTAAATAAAATCATACCTGCCAACTCTTCCGGATTTTCCGGAAGATTTTATTTTCATATTTAAAGTGGTAGCAATACTCAGGTTACTCCAATTACCTTTTTGAATTATAATGATAATTATAAATGAATTTGACCACCACTACATATATATAATTACAATAAATATATCAAAGAATAACGCATGTAAGTCGGACTGTTTTACGTTTATTGCTTTACAACCACTCTGAAAATCGATTATCGGAAAGAGTGAAAGTTGGCAGGTATGTAAAATGAATATTTTTGTTATTTATCAATCAAAATGTGGAAGATTGACAAAACTGTGCACCACTTTTATATGCGGTTGCATAACTGTCAACTTGTACAACCGTTGAGAAATAATTTTTACAGTGAATATTTTTATTTCAACGTTAGCGTTTTCGCATATTAAGTCTTGAACTTTGAAGTTCCGAAATAATTTTTAAATTATCGCGACGAAACAATAATTTAAAGAAAAAAATATGTAAATATGAGATCTATTTATTTATTAAATGCTTAGAAAGCATTGATTTAATTTAAAACTATGATACATTGCGGCGATAAGAAATTCAATGACATTTTATTACGACTTTATTAATAAAAGCATTTTATGTATCACCGCAATGGATGAAGTCGAGTGTAAAAAAAAAGAACTTTTGCAACTAAGCTGTCGAAATTATTTCGCCATTTTCTGATTGCTTTTTAAAATTTTATTTTGTTTATATTTAACGTGTTCGAAAGATGTGTATAACAGCAAAAATACGATTAATATCATCTTTCATGTAGAAAGACTGAAACATTCCTGTTCTTGATAATATTCTATAAAGCTAATTTAAAGAATATTAGAGAACAGTTTTTTTTTTCAATTGTTACATCAAATTTTTGAACTAATCTTACATACTTTCGTGTCACTGATGCAATCGATTTATCTCTACAAGTTACAGCTATTACGGAATTTAATAATACATTCCAATCAGGATTTTTTAAAACCCTCTCGAGTGGATACTAAAGTGTCCCCATTTCTCTGCTACGTAGGGAGTTCTAGAATAAAATCAATGACGCATTTCAGTTTATGATGCGATTCGTTGAGATCATGTTTCTTGTCTTAACAGTTATTGTCAAAGAAACAGACAAGTGTACATGTATATATATTAATCTATACGCTCCTTACTAACATGTGTACGTTATACACCTGCACAGGTGCAGGTATACGTTATATACCTGCACATTCAACTAAACTAAACTAAACTAAAAATATAATTTTGGGAAGAAAAAAAAATCTGTTGCTTTCCGAACGAATTCCCAGGACCATATTATGTAAGATCAAATATTTGTATAAATGAAATAAAAAATTTGTTTCTCAGTGTAATTTGTCCTGAGTTTTATTTCTTAATTAATTCTTTCTAATGTAAAAGTTCTAATATAAATTTTAATTTGTATTTGGTGATTATAAAGATTATTTTTTATAAACTTTCTGCTCCCCATGCATCAACAATGAAATATACCAATTTCAAGCTAACGATATTAAGGAATAAATCATTCTAAAAGGAATGTCGAAATTTAGATTTTTTTTTCTGTAAGTTATCGCTATTTTTTATTACTTACTATCAATCTTTAGTCTCATTAGAATTTGCATCTTAACTCCTTTTTCATGCTAATTATCAACTCTTCGAGCATTTTTTTCTTTTATTTTTTTATGAACTGTTCCAAGAATTAACTCGAAACCGAAAACAAAAGCCAGCAGACGATTCATCATCAGTAGCTACGGTCGCAGTGGCACGCGCTTTGGTTATCGTCTGCACGCGAATAGGAAAACGACCCATCATCACAGACGGAATCTAAGTTCGCGTGCGATTCGCGCGCTTTTCTTTCCAAGTCACGTGCCAAAAGTGAAAGGTGGAGAGGGGGAATTCCGATAAGATGCTGAACTGGAGGCCCAACAAGTGATGGCATCAAAATGATCAAGGAATTATTTAACATTTTTTCTTTATACAAGTATTATTTTTTCATTTTTTTTATTATAAGGATATTGACCCAAATGCTGTTAATAAGAATTCAGAGATATACATTTTTTGGTGACTATTTGTCATATTGTGGGCCGCAGGGGGACGCATATTCATAGACGAGGGACGTGTACGGAATCGAACGGTAATGGTTAGAACAACTTTGGTAAAGTTCAATATAAGAGTCGTTTCGAATTTTGATGAAGTAATTTGGTTTTAGAAAAGCAGCTATTATTGTCAAACTAATGACGCTAAAACGTTTATAGACAGAAAGTAAAAAGGACAGCGTCATTCTCTCAGTAAAAATTAAAGATTTTTAGATAGGGCGGTTGGCAACATTTAATTAGAGCTTATGGACACAAGTCAGTTAATCACAAATTTTAATTTGAAATGTTAAAAAATTTTTAATTTGATGTTCCAAGAAATATTCAATTTATAGATAATGATGCATATGCATATTTCTTTAATAAGATAAGTTTTTAAGCAACTGCTTTAATTGAAATTATTGATTTTAAGAGCCATTCATAGATTACGTAAGCTATTTTGGGGTGTTTCTCCCCTTCCCCCTAGTCAGTAAAAGTAAGCAAATTACAAGCCTCATCCCATATTCCTGATTTTTGCTTTAACTTTTAATGTATAATATAATTCTAGGATTAAATTTAAATGAAAAACGTAACTTTGCATACAGCTAAATTCCCATTTTAGTTCATTTTATACTTTTTTGAGACTAAACTTTTTAGGAGTCTTTTGTATTTTTTTTTCTGTGAGTTCCAACTGTAAAATCCTTGAAAACAATTTAAAATTATTTTCCAATCCTTAATTAAATTTTCTTCTTTCATGCCGAATTTGAAAATTTTCCGAAAACAGTTCATTCATTACGTTTTTTTTTCTTTCATTTTTTCTTAATAATCAGGAAACTCTTGAAAATTTCCAAATTTAACGTCTTGCACAAGCATTGCTAAAGCTTTCTAGATCTTTTTTATCCTTCCTTACATTCATCCTTTCTTCCAAATGCGAAAATTTTCCGAAAATAGTTCTTTTATTAAGATTTTTTTTCCCTTGATCATTGAGAAAATCTTGAAAATTTTCGAATTTAACGTTTTACGTAAGCATTGCTCAAAATTCCACTTCTTTGTCAGCAAAAAAACAATTAAAAAAATCGTCTTTCTGTTAGGTGCTTACGTATTATTTGAACACTCCCTTGGACATATTTATTTATTGTTACAGATACATATAGATACAGATACAGGCTCTTGTGCTAATTACAAAGAACGACTAACACACCCTAATCAAATTGAAGAACAGATTAGCACGAGTTAGAGGAAGAGAGCTTATATAGACCGTGGATAAATTTTTGGGCCTTTTATATTTATGTTTATTTAGTTTATATGTGGAGAAGGCTAAAATATTTTAAAAGCAAATTTATAAATACTGGAGTTACCAAAAAAGAAAAAAAAACCTAAATTATTCCACCTTTTTATAGATAAAAATAAATTCTTACGGAAAACCTTTTTACACTTACCTTCGTAATTGTAATATCACTTTACGAAACATTTGTGATAAAATGAGAGTCGTAAGTATGTAAATTTTTTAATTTAACATAAATAAAGATCGAAACGTTATTTATTTACCACTTTAAATAATAAAATTAACATTATATTAAATCGAGTCAATTACAATAAAATCAATTTATTAATAAACTCCGAAATTTTTTTTTTTGAAATAGAGGCATCTTCCAGTGTTTAACTACACTGGTGAATGCTGAGAACAGGAAAATAAAATATGCATTTTTTTTATTAATTTTCTTAGGCTGAAAGTGCAGGATAGTACACTGGGAAATTCTTTTTTCCTGTTGCGTATGATTTTTCGGATCTTAGATATTTTCACGCTCATGTCTGCGATCGGTTTCTTATGGCTAAAATATTTTTGAAATAAATTCATAAATCCTGGAGTTAACAAAAAAAATTTATTCCACCTCTTTATAGATAAAAATAAATTCTTACGGAAAACCTTTTAACACTTACCTTCGTAATTGTAACCTCGCTTTACAGAACATTTGTGATAAAATGAGAGTCGTAAGTATGTAAATTTTTTAATTTAACATAAATAAAGATTGAAACATTATTTATCTACCATTTTAAATAATAAAATTAATATCAATTTAAATCGATTCAATTAGGTGTAAATTAAACGTGATTTGTATTTCGGCTAATTTTCTTAAAATAGAGGCATCTTCCAGTGTTTAACTACACTGGTGAATGCTGAGAACAGGAAAAAAAGTATGCATTTTTTATTATTTTTCTTAGGCTAAAAGTGTAGGTTAGTACGCTGGGAAATTCTTTTTTCCTGTTGCGTATGTTTTTTGCGGATCTTAGGTATTTTCACGCTCATCGATCGGTTTCTTTCTTCTGACTTTCAACTTTCTTCAAACCACTCCAGTGATTGCTATACTTTTGGGGTCCTTCTCCCACTCCCCCTTATCAGTTAGAATAAGCAAATTACAAGCCTCCTCCCATATACCTGATTTTTGCTTTAACTTTTAATGTACTCAAGAAATGTAATTTAAGGATTAAATTCAAACGAAAAACGTAACTTACAGATAGCTAAATTGCCATTTTAGTTCATTTTATACTATTTTGAGTAAAAAACGTTTTAGGAATCTTTTGTATTTTTTTTTCTGTGAGTTCAAACTGTAAAAGTCTTGAAAAAAATTTTAAAATTTTCTTCCAATCCTTAATTAAATTTTCATCTTTCATATCAAATTTGAAAATTTTCCGATAGCAGTTCTTTCATCACGTTTTTTTTTCATTTCTTCTTAATAATCAGGAAAATCTTGAAAATTTCCAAATTTAACGTCTTGCATAAGCATTGCTAAAGCTTTCTAAATCTTCTTTATCCTTCTTCATATTCATCTTTTCTTCCAAATTTGAAAATTTTCCGATAGCAGTTCTTTCATTACGTTTTTTTTTCATTTCTTCGTAATAATCAGGAAAATCTTGAAAATTTCCAAATTTAACGTCTTGCATAAGCATTGCTAAAGCTTTCTAAATCTTATTTATCCTTCTTTATCATATTCATCTTTTCTTCCGAATTTGAAAATTTTCCGATAGCAGTTCTTTCATTACGTTTTCTTTTTCATTTCTTCATAATAATCAGGAAAATCTTGAAAATTTCCAAATTTAACGTCTTGCATAAGCATTGCTAAACCTTTCTAAATCTTCTTTATCCTTCTTCATATTCATCTTTTCTTCCAAATTTGAAAATTTTCCGATAGCAGTTCTTTCATTACGTTTTTTTTTTCATTTTTTCTTAATAATCAGAAAATCTTGAAAATTTCCAAATTTAACGTCTTGCATAAGCATTGCTAAAGCTTTCTTAATCTTTTTTATCCTTCTTCATATTCATATTTTCATCTCTTTTGACCTCTTCATCTGGTATAATTGGCATTGGAAAGGATAAAGGGAGGAGTACAAGGCAGTGAGCGGCTCGTANAGCATTGCTAAAGCTTTCTTAATCTTTTTTATCCTTCTTCATATTCATATTTTCTTCCAAATTCGAAAATTTTCCGAAAGCAGTTCTTTCATAACGTTTTTCTTTTCCTTTTTTTTTTTTTTTTTTTTTTTTTTTTTTTTTTTTTTTTTTCTTTTTTCATTTTTTCTTAATAATTAGAAAATCTTGAAAATTTCCAAACTTAACGTCTTGCATAAGCATTGCTAAAGCTTTCTAAATCTTCTTTATCCTTCTTCATATTCTTCTTTTCTTCCAAATTCCAAAGTTTTCCGAAAGCAGTTCTTTCATAACGTTTTTCTTTCCCTTTTTTTTTTTCTTTTTTCATTTTTTCTTAATATAATCAGAAAATCTTGAAATTTTCTAAATTTAACGTCTTGCATAAGCATTGCTAAAGCTTTCTTAATCTTTTTTATCCTTCCTCATATTCATATTTTCTTCCAAATTTGAAAATTTTCCGAAAGCAGTTCTTTCATAACGTTTTTCTTTTCCTTTTCCTTTTTTTTTTTTTTTTCTTTTTTCATTTTTTCTTAATAATCAGAAAATCTTGAAAATTTCCAAATTTAACGTCTTGCATAAGCATTGCTAAAGCTTTCTAAATCTTCTTTATCCTTCTTCATATTCATCTTTTCTTCCAAATATGAAAATTTTCCGATAGCAGTTCTTTCATTACGTTTTTTTTTTCATTTTTCTTAATAATCAGGAAAATATTGAAAATTTCCAAATTTAACGTCTTGCATAAACATTGCTAAAGCTTTCTTAATCTTTTTTATCCTTCCTCATATTCATATTTTCTTCCAAATTTGAAACTTTTCCGATAGCAGTTCTTTCATTACGTTTTTTTTTTCATTTCTTCTTAATAATCAGGAAAATCTTGAAAATTTCCAAATTTAACGTCTTGCATAAGCATTGCTAAAGCTTTCTAAATCTTCTTTATCCTTCTTCATATTCATCTTTTCTTCCAAATTCGAAAATTTTCCGAAAGTAGTTCTTTTATTAAGATTTTTTTTCTTGATCATTAAGGAAATCTTGAAAATTTTCAAATTTAACGTTTTATGTAAACATTGCTCAAAATTCTACTTCTTTGTCAGCAAAAAAGCAATTAAATAACCCCTCTTTCTGTTAGGTGCTCACGTATTATTTGAACAATCTCTTGGACATATTTATTTATTGTTACAGAGATGCATATACAGTACGTATAGCATACATGCCAACTTTTACACATTTGGCGTAAAAGTTTATTTTTATATTTAAAGTGGTAGTAAATATAAACTATTTTTTCTTTCAATCACTTATTTTTTAAATGATTTGGATCACCACTATTCTTAAAAATATTAAATATATAAATTACAATGCGTTACTATCAAGGTTAAGTCAAACCAAGATAAACCACATTGAGAACCTGAAACAGCATACCTGCCAACTTTTAAGCCCTTCCATTATTATTTTCTCCAGTGGTATTAAAATGGAATTAAAACTTCAATTTTAAGCAAGCAAATACGTTGTAATTGAGAAAACTTAAGTTGACGACGACGATCTGGATTTGGTGAGGTGCCTGCCCGCGTCAGCGGGCTCTTGACCTCTTCATCTGGTATAATTGGCATTGGAAANTCCACATGGGTAGAACAGTTAGTGCTCTAAAAAAGACAACTAAGGAATAAATTCATCCTTCTAATATCGAAAACTAGAATACGGATGAGTAACATCAATTACAGTTGCTCTGAAATTCAATTTAATTCTTTAAAGAAAAGTAATCAGAGTAAACAAATCACAACTTTATACAACGTCGCAAGCTCACAGTGAGAATTCTTGCACTCCCTATGTGACGTCACACGCACCGGAAAATGTAAACATTACGGCTTGTTGCCACTTCTCTAGGAGGCTTTGGTGGTACTGTCTTTAGCAAGAGATACAAGAGAAGTAGCAGAAGCTTTGGTTGGCGTTGGTTTATACCCTGAGCCTAGCTATAAAACTGTAAGATATTTGATCAAAAAATTGATAACTGATAGTGAGGGGGAGAAGTTAGGTTGAATGCTAGGGGTCGATACCCCCGAGTCGGCGATCACATGAAGATCCTTTCTCCTCTCTAGGGGTATCCATGAGAATAATAATGGGGGGGGGGATTTATTATCTGTAATGCTTTGAGAGGATGCAATCTGATAGTAATTGGGTTGTGTTGGGTCATATTTGGCAGTAGTTCCTTATATAAGAGTTCGTTGAAACCAACTGGATCTGGTTCCTTGGCAGTACTGAAGAATGAGATTTTCAGTTTGCTAATGTATTCACTAATAGTAGACAACCAGGATAGTAACGCATACTAATATATGTGCTTAATTTTTGTAAGAATAGTGGTGATCAA
Source organism: Parasteatoda tepidariorum (assembly GCF_043381705.1). Taxonomy (NCBI): domain Eukaryota; kingdom Metazoa; phylum Arthropoda; class Arachnida; order Araneae; family Theridiidae; genus Parasteatoda; species Parasteatoda tepidariorum. The sequence continues at coordinate 70,453,785 of NC_092213.1, read as the reverse complement.
TATCATTTAAACATTAAGATTATAAAAGAAAAAAATAGTATATAAATACTACCACTTTAAATATGAAAATAAAATCTTCCGGAAAATCCGGATGAGTTGGCAGGTATGAAACAGATAATGATCGCCGTGGAGATGTACAGAGGAGGAAGAAGACTCATTCAGTGCTTTAGATGCCAGGCTTTGGGCATTCACAACGAAACTGCACCAAGGAAGTCAGATGCATGAAATGTGCTGAAAGGCATTTTTCGTACCAGTGCCAAAAGCCCAGAGACACCCCGGCCCAAGTGCTGCAACTGCCAGAAAAACCATACTTCAAACTTTACTGGGTGCGAGGCATGCCTCAATAAAAGGAGATCAAATAATAGAGATTCTACTCCAACCTCCAGTGCCCATAGACTAGTTAATCTTATTAGTGAATTCAAAGATTTGTTGAAAGACCAAGAAGTACTTCAGCTGCTCACGACATTAATCCAGGGGAATACCCCATCAAACTGATGTCTTACTGCTATCAACTCATGCCTCACCACATCATGGACTTAACCTGAACTTTTAGTTCAGCACTTTTATTTACATATGACTTTTAGTTTTATGTCTACTCAGATTTGACGAATCGGTTAGTGGCCCTTCGGGCCAAATGCCGAGTTACTATGCATATCCAGCATCAAGGTTATCAACTAAAGATTTTTCAAATACAACCTATATTTTTGCTTACAAATGAAATTTTAATTCCATTTTACTACCACTGAGAAGAATCNTATCGCATTAATTTTCTCGTGACAAGTGGTGAATTGTACAAACCTACGAATTGTTTAGAAATAGTGGTGGATTAAAATCTGCTAAATTTAATTTATTAAATCAAGAATCCCAATTAATAAACTACCACTTTAAAATATTTATTTGCTGTCCGGAGCAAGGTGGCATCTCTGTGTATATAAACAAAACTATTTTTGCGTGTTCGCATTAATTTCTATATCGCATTAATTTCTTCAAACCATTTTAGTAACGATAATATAAAAAGAATTAAAAATTTACTCGAATTATGTGTTTCTAATAATCTTGGCTTCGCCGTTCACCGGTGACTCCCGTTGCGCTACGAACAAACTCAGTGCCGGTCACCGGTGACCCCCATGGCATTCAACGTGTTAAATATGTACATTCTATGAATGAAGAAATTCTAATTTTTTTTCTCATTGCAGCATTATTTATTTTTTGCAATTTACCTAGATCTATATAGATCACCTATTTTAAATTCTATTTATTTGAACTACATCACTTTAGCTTAAATGTTAAAAAAGTTGTGGCTCAGAGTAGTCACACTACCGCATAAAGGTAACAAAAATGATCAAAATAATGTCTAATACTATATGGTTTATATTGTTGGATTCGTGAACATTTATGATTTTCATTTGAAGTTTTTCAAGAAAATAGAGCAATTACCTGTGGGGGGATCTATTTGTGAGCAGTAAGAAGAAACTTAGATAAACGTGATTGGATATCGCCTTTCCACCATCACGATCAGTACATCCCTTTTTAACAATTGAAAGTGATCGATCACGAAGCGAGGGTGAGATATTGCTATGACCTTCTAAAAACACCCAATATTCTCACTCTATTTACTTCATTAACACTTCATACTTTTTTTTTTATTATTTGTGTATCAGGGAGCTTCTACTTATTTAGTTTTATTTTACTTTATAACCGTCACTGAACCAGAAGACAAGGGAACTCCTGGATCCTGTCTTCGTGGAGAACATTTTGATGGTAGTAACCCGCAGTTGCGTTGCATGGAGAGGGAAACAACGGAAAATCCCACAGTTAGCCTGATGGCAAGGGTACTCTAACCCGTGATTGAATTTTACATCAGCACTGTAGTCGGTGTAATATTGATTTCGACAACTATCGCTGGGATTTGAACCGAGTCACCTTAATAGGAGCCAAGCGCTGTATCACCTGGCCACCACAGCTCCTAATTTCTTAGTTAACGTGAATGGAGATTAGTTTTTAACTAATTAAGATTCAGAGTAAATTAAGAATTGGAAGGATATCGAGGCATTTTTATACTGCCTATTTACATATGTCACTTTTTCATATCAATGCAGCATTCGAATTGACGCTTGCTATTTTAACACGTTCACGCCGGGGTGACCCACCGGTGGGTCACGCTAGATTGTCGCACCTTGGCAACGCACCGGTGTAAAAACTGGTGAAAATAAATTTCATATTTTAGTTTTTTTCCGGGAATAATAAAAATCCATAACTACCAATTGTTTTTAACGGATGCAATTTTTATATTGAATTGCTTCTTCGCGGTGATAATTTTACTTGCGGTGAATTGTTATTGTTGAGGATAGATTAACTCCTCCCGAATATTATCTAATATCATACCTGCCAACTCTTCCGGATTTTCCGGAAGATTTTATTTTCATATTTAAAGTGGTAGTAAGTATATACTATTTTTTCTTTTATAAACTTAATATTTAGATGATTTTGATCACCACTATTCTTACAAAAATTAAGCACATATATTAATATGCGTTACTATCATGCTTATTAACTTAAGTTTTCTCAAATCAACGTATTTGTTTGCATAAAATTGAAGTTTTAATTCCATTTTAATACCACTGGGAAAAATGATNCTACCAATTGTTTTTAACGGATGCAATTTTTATATTGAATTGCTTCTTCGCGGTGATAAATTTACTTGAAAGTGAATTGTTATTGTTGAGAATAGATTAACTCCTCCCGAATATTATCTAATATTAAAATAGTTCTTCTACCAGTATTTTCAATTTTCCCGGCGTGAGCGTGTTAAAACGAAGCTTTCTCAAAATAATGCATTACATTCAGTACCACTTTTTTTAAAAAATTTTAGCACTTTTCGCTCAGTATCAATCTGGCAACACTTAACCCATAGCTGCCAACAACTTCGGATTATTCGTAGTATTCTATTCTAGTATTTAAAGTGGTAAAGAATATTATAATTTCCTTTTTTATTCTTGGATTTATAAAATTTAATTTAATAGGATTTTGATTAACACACTAGATGCAAATAAACCAATTTTATACAATATGAGCAAGATATAGAAACGAAAACGAGTGTAATTCAATTTGTCTTTCACAACCACTTGGGAAATATTTCCTCGGAAAGAATAAAATTAAACACAGGTCTGCCTAATCCAAACAGAAAAAATATAAATTTAATTGAACGCTTCTAAGCGTTCATAAATTTTTACAAACCACCTAAAGCTTGAATATAGCATATACCTCTTCAATAAGAGGGAAGAAATATAAAGCTATTTGCCTCTAAACCTTTACCAATTTTTAGAAACCACTTGTTCTTTAAGCCACAAAGAAACAAAATATGTCTGATTGAGGTCGCAGTTGATAAAGTATTTACAGGCAAAAATTTTCACCTGTAATTCGCTGTTCCGTGAAGTGTGAACAAAAAGATTATAACTAATTCAGTTCCCACTGAACAAACATGTTTTTTGTATTCATAGATGTTATTTAATTAAATAGTATACCCTGATTTTTAAGGAAATTTTTTGTTCAGTATAAGATCATTTTGTTCAAAAAATTCTTCATCACTGTTGCAAACCCAAACCTGCCAACTCTTCCGGATTTTCCGGAAGATTTTATTTTCATTTTTAAAGTGGTAGCAATACTCAGGCTATTCCAATTAACTGTTTGAATTATAATGATAATTATAAATGAGTTTGACCACCACTACATATAAATAATTACAATAAATATATGAAAGCATAATAATCCTTGATCAAGCGAATTTCAACGGGATCAAAATATAAATATATTTTTGAGTCAGATTGTTTTTCGTTTATTGTTGTTTTACAACCACTCTGAAAATCCATTTTCGAAAAGAATGAAAGTTGGCAGGTATGCATACCTGCCAACTATTACACATTTGGCGTAAAATTTTATTTTTATATTTACAGTGGTAGTAAATATAAACTATTTTTTCTTTCATAAACTTATTTTTTAAATGATTTGGATCACCACTATTCTTAAAAATATTTAACATATAAATTACAATGTGTTACTATCAAGGCATACCCTCCAACTTATGAGGATTTTGAAAATAATTTTTTCTAGTAGTAGCGAACCAAAGTAGAAATTTTTAAAGCAAATGGATCTATCATAAAACTTTTATCAGAACTTAAGAATCTAGCCATATGGCCTGCACTTTTATAAGTAATAGTGGACAAGTTACGCTAAAATTAATTTTTTTTAAATATTAAAACATTAATTTTGCTAACGTCTGAAAAGAAGATTTCTGAAACTACGGAAATTCCGTAGCAGTTGGAGGGTATGTCAAGGTTAAGTCAAACCAAGATAAACCACATTGAGAACCTGAAACAGATACCGATCGCCGTGGAGATGTACAGAGGAGGAAGAAGACTCATTCAGTGCTTTAGATGCCAGGCTTTGGGCATTCACAACGTTACTGCACCAAGGAAGTCAGATGCATGAAATGTGCTGAAAGGCATTTTTCGTACCAGTGCCAAAAGCCCAGAGACACCCCGGCCCAAGTGCTGCAACTGCCAGAAAAACCATACTTCAAACTTTACTGGGTGCGAGGCATGCCTCAATAAAAGGAGATCAAATAATAGAGATTCTACTCCAACCTCCAGTGCCCATAGACTTGTTAATCTTATTAGTGAATTCAAAGATTTGTTGAAAGACCAAGAAGTACTTCAGCTGCTCACGACATTAATCCAGGGGAATACCCCATCAAACTGATGTCTTACTGCTATCAACTCATGCCTCACCACATCATGGACTTAACCTGAACTTTTAGTTCAGCACTTTTATTTACATATGACTTTTAGTTTTATGTCTACTCAGATTTGACGAATCGGTTAGTGGCCCTTCGGGCCAAATGCCGAGTTACTATGCATATCCAGCATCAAGGTTATCAACTAAAGATTTTTCAAATACAACCTATATTTTTGCTTACAAATGAAATTTTAATTCCATTTTACTACCACTGAGAAGAATCATAATGGAAGGGATCAAAAGTTGGCAGGTATGGTATAGATACAGATGCAGATACAGGCTCTTGTGCTAACTACAAAGAACGGCTAACATACCCTAATCAAATTGAAGAACAGATTAGCACGAGTTAGAGGAAAACAGTTTATATAGACCGTGGATAAATTTTTGTGCTTTTTATACTTACGCAAATTTAGTTTATATGTGGAGAAGGCTAAAATATTTTAAAAACAAATTTATAAATACTGAAGTTAACAAAAAAAGAAACCTAAATTATTCCACCTCTTTATAGATAAAAAAAAAATTCTTACGGAAAGCCTTTTTACACTTACCTTCGTAATTGTAATATCACTTTACAAAATATTGGTGATAAAATGAGAATCGTAGTTCAACATAAATAAAGATTGGAACAATATTTATCTACCACTTTAAATAATAAAATTAATATTATATTAGATCGAGTCAATTACAAAATATTATGATAAATATCTAAAAAATTTCTCTTAAAACAGAGGCGTCTTCCAGTGTTTAACTACACTGGTGAATGCTGAGAACAGGAAAAAAAAGTATGCTTTTTTAATTATTTTTCTTAGGCTAAAAGTGTAGGTTGGTACACTAGGAAATTCTTTTTTCCTGTTGCGTATGATTTTTGCGGATCTTCGATATTTTCACGCTCATGTCTGCAATCGATTCCTTTCTTCAGACTTTCAACTTTCTTCAAACCACTCTAGTGATTACTATACTTTTGGGGTCCTTCTCCCACTCCCCCTTTAATTGAAATTATTTATTTTAAGGACCAATCATAGATGACATAAGCTATTTTGGGATCTTTCTCCCCTTACCCTAGGCAGTAAAAATAAGCAAATTACAAGCCTCATCCCATATTCCTGATTTTTTGCTTTAACTTTTAATGTATAATATAATTTAAGGATTAAATTCAAATGAAAAACGTAACTTTGCATACAGCTAAATTCCCATTTTAGTTCATTTTATACCATTTTGAGTCGAAAAACTTTTAGGAATCTTTTGTATTTTTTTGTAAATTCAAATTATAAAAGCCTTAAAAAAATTTCAAATTTTCTTCCCAATCTCTCCTTAAATTTTCATCTTTTATTCAAAATTTGAAAATTTTCCGAAAGCAGTTCTTTAATTACTTTTTTTTCCTTCCATCATTAAGAAATTCTTAGAAATTTGCGAATTTAACGTCTTGCGTAAGCATTGCAAAAGCCTTGTAAAAGTTTTTATTATTTTTTTTTTAATTTTTCAATATCAGTTCTCTTACTAAGTTTTTTTTGTCTTGGCCATTAAGAAAATCTTGAAAATTTAAGAATCTAACGTCTTACGTAAGCATTGCTTAAAAGTCTCATTCTTCTTTGTCCACAAAAAAGACCCTGTTTTTGCCTACGTAATATTTGAACAATTTCTTGAACATATTTATTTATTGTTACAGAGATGCATATACAGTACGCATAGATACAGATGCAGATACAGGCTCTTGTGCTAATTACAAAGAACGGCTAACAAACCCTAATCAAATTGAAGAACAGATTAGCACGAGTTAGGGAAAGACATCTCTCAAATGCATCTAAATTTGCGGAGGGATTCGAACCCACTACCTTCGCATTACATAATGTTGACGGAAGTGATACCAGTAGGACCCTTTGGATAATTGGTCATCATGGTAAAAGCCAAATTATCACATCTTTAAGGTGATTATGATTAGGATTACTTACCCACGCGAAATTTTGCAAAACATGGCTAAGAAATAAATTTATTCTAGTGATGAATTATAACAGTACTCTTAAAAATTATGAATTGTAGTATTTGAAGAAAGTTATTTTGGATTTTGCCTTCCCATTTGCAAACCCATTTAGGTAGCAGAGTTCCCATGTACTATAAAAAAAAGGGATTTGTAACTCAATTATTTAATTCTTAATACCTATACTGGAGAAACTTAGTATTCAACATATTAATAAGTGTATTTATGTTTTAATGTGTTTTTCTCTGTTTAGTAAAATTTGATTTAAAGTTTTTTTCCTTCCTCACTACATGTAATTGATTCAAAAAGTTTTTATGAAACGTCCCTTTGATACAATTTCCTCTCGTTTTGAAGTTTTTCACCCTCTGCACACCGGTGCCGGCTCTACACATCAACAGTCATGGCTCTAAAATGAAAAAAATTATACCTTAATAATAAATAAACACATTAATTAAAGAATTCTAACAATTAGATTCTAAAATACTGTATTAATTACAGTGAAAACCACTCGGGAGAGACCATTGCACGTTAAAATGGTCGTTGATGAAGGTTGGTCGTTCTTAGAGAGGTTACCTGCATGGACTTCAAAATTGTTATCAAAGGTCATGAGGTTTAGCAAAGTTAGTTTTCAGGCAGTGTCATTTCTTGGTCAGTGTCGGAAATGCCACTTCTTTTTTGCGCCATGAAAAAATAAATCCAGGAATTAAATTTAGCGTCTATAAAAATGATCAATCCTGATTTAATTAAGTGCAAAAACAAATTTACTAATTATGAATGATGAAGCTATTTTAAATAAATAAACTATTTTATATTTTGTTTAAGTTTGCTTTTAAATTTTATATCACAAAAATGAGTTAGCTTTAAAAGATGCGAAGGGGTTCGTTAGAGATGCTTGTTTTGTTCTAAAATAACTTGTTTTCCTAATTTAACTTTCAGTATCATTGATAGAATCGTCTTTAATGCAACTTTGACTGCAACATGAGGTTGCATCGTCAAAATGAACTCTCTGAATAAGAGTCACACACAAATATTTGGAATACATTTTAATATACTCATTTATTTTGATAATTTTTTATATATTTTTTTGTGATTCCTTAATTGACCTCTTACTCATTTGGTGCAGATATTTGCCCTGTCGCTGGGAGAGGCTGTAATGGTCTCTCCTAAAGGTTTTCTTCAATACAAAGTCTATGGAAAAAATTCAGTGTCTCCCAAAAGTGGTAGTAAATAGAGATGGTCTTTCCAGGACGTTTCACTGTATATTAAATAATTTAGTGTTTATATTAGTTCAAATAGCATTTTAAAGTACTCGGGGCGCAAAAGGATTAAATAATGCCAAATTATCAAAACTTCTAAAAGCTTAAGCTTTTAATTGTCTTGCACTTTGTAAAACACTTTGTGAAGAGCGTAGTAGCTGACAGCTGTGTTAATGCTATAATTTTACGAAATGCTATGATTTTACGACTATTCGCAAAGAAAGCATAATTTTAAATTGCGACGGAGCTTTCGAAAAACAGCATTAAATGTATATATCAAGTGTATAAGTGAGATCTCTTGTATACTTTCGTTACAGGTCTGAATATGTATACACATGCTCTTTAGTGCCATGCATGCTGCGCATCTTTAAAATATAGAATATTATTCTTGAGTTAAAGGGCAAATACTGAACCACTTTCTTTTAAATATTATTCCTTAGCATTGCTATAGAATGCGGCGTTTTGCTTTCGCAAGCAAAATTTTCAAGTACACCTAATACAATAGTAGACAAAAATATCGTATTATTCTACTACAGCTTTATACAAACCATCGCTAAATTTTTCTGCACTTTATACTTATGTTAATTTAGTTTATATGTGGTGATGGCTGAAATATTTTTAAAATAAATTTATAAATACTGGAGTTAACAACAACAAAAAAATAAAAACCTAAATCATTTCACCTCTTTATAGATAAAAATAAATGCTTACGGAAAACCTTTTTTTTTACACTTACCTTTGCAATTTTAATATTACTCTACAAAATATTGGTGATAAAATGAGAGTCGTAGTATGTAAATTTTTTAATTGAATATAAATAAAGATCTAGGCATTATTTATCTACCACTTTAAATAATAAAATTAATATTAAATTAATTGATTCACACTTTACACTATACTGTAGCTAGATTAAAGACGATACATTGCATTTTCTTAAATAAAGACATCTTCTAGTGTTTAAATACACTGGTAGATGCTGAAAACATAAAACAATTTATACACTTTAATTTGTTTTGCTTTGGGTAAAAAATATGCTATTACATTGGGGAAATTTTTTTTCCTCTTGCTTACGATTCAAATTCATGTCTGCGATCGGATTCTTTGTTCAAACTAATGATTTTCAACTTTCTTCAAACCACTCGAGTGATTACTATACTATGTTGCAAGTTAAGAAACAAAAAACCATTTTCCCTATGGAGAAAACCTATTTGCAGCTAAGTGCTCGCCAATTGGAAGCCAAGCTCCCAGCGAGAACGTATATCAATATCGCCAATTCTTGACGTTGCGCAGCTACCACTTTGCTTACTTTCTCATTATAAAATAACATCAGTTGTTAACAATATTACAGTTAACAAGTAATAAGTATTTATAGAAATATCTAAAATTCGTTACAAATATAAGTCTTTCTGTCTACGTTTAAAGAAACTGATGAAAGAAATAAATAGTGCGTGGAGTCCCTCCGCGCGGGAGAAGTGAAACTTCGTAATGTGGAAATGAAAATAGGAAGGGGTAGAAATTGATTTTTAGTGAAATCATATTGTTTCTTTAAGACAAACTTTATTAACAATGCTTACAATTTGTTCGGCCTTAAATTCAATTTGCCTCATCACTAGAGGGCGCTATTATTCATGTTTTATTCTTTCTATTAATTTTGTTGTTCAGTGTGTGTGTGTAAACAAAGAGGATTAAAGTTAGATTTAGAAGCGCGTGCTGTTTCTTGTCTCGTCTCATCATCGAAATGGTCCGTCCGAGCCCCAGCATATAATTTTTAAGATGAATGACAGTAACACAGTCAACGAAACTTCTAAATCAACGGAATAACATTCAAAAAACCCAAAAGCAAATCGAAAGCGAAACCATCGCACTCGTTAATTGAGAAGGTCACAAACACAATGGATCAATTACTACAGCAAAAAAGGATCCTAAAAGGTAAGCTAACTAGATTAACTAATCAAATTGACTTACTTAACAATCAAACAATATCTACTTCAATAATTGAAGTCTATGAAAATAATGTAAACACATTAAACATCGAAATCGATAAATTGAATATTGACATACTAAGCACATGTCAAGATACAGATTATAACAATTATGAAGAGGAAATGCATGATATCTTTTCAAAACTAGATAAATTAAAAATAACCTTAAAAGATGAAATGATAAAATTAAACGAAAATAATAGTACAACTATTAACAATACTGCATCTAACAATGACATATCCTTAAATACTTCAAACTGTCAAAACAATGTAAAATTACCGCGAGTTGAATTGCCAATTTTTACATCAAATTTCATTGATTGGATTTCCTTTAGAGATCTATTTTTAGCTTGCGTTGGAGACAACGATAACTTAAGTAAAAGTCAGAAATTACAATATCTTAAACTTTCAGTTAAAGGCGAAGCATTTGGTTTGTTGCAATCTATACAAATTTCTAATGATAATTATGACACAGCGTGGCAAATTCTAAAAGACAGATACGAAAATGAATCAGAAATAACAAATGCAGCTTTAAGCAAATTAGTTTCGCAGCCTAATCTAAAGCATGAATCAGCTACTGGTTTGCGAAAACTTATTGACACCACACAACAATGTATCGACACATTAAAAATTCTCAAACAACCTGTCGAGCATTGGGATACAATAATTATATTTCTATTGCGCAACAAATTAGATCACGAAACACTCAAAAATTGGTCGTTAGAAGAATCAAAACAAATTAAACCTTCTTTTCAATATTTTAAAGAATTTATATTAAAAAGAGCAAATGTGCTCGCATCCTTGGCTAATTGCCAGAAAGAAAAACAAGGTCAAAGTTCGTTTTGCGGTTATAGGCAGAATAAAGTTTCTCATCCGATCGTCTCTAATTTATGCGTGTTTTGCAAAGGAGAGAATCATAAACTATTTAATTGCGATAGCTTTAAAAATTTATCGATTAAAGAGAAATGGACAATAATTAAAAGTAACCGTTTATGTTCTAATTGTTTAAAAGATAATAGAAGTCATCCACTCTCTAAATGTAGAGCTAGCATGTGTAAAAATTGTTCGAAACCACATAATACAATATTATGTTCAAAAAATACGAGCGAAAACAAATCAGACTCGCAAACTGAGGGCAATGAACTCACCATTACTAGCAATAGTACAGTTGTATCTCGTGGCGTATTATTGCCTACTGCGATTGTTTACGTTAAAGACATTAATGGTGCGCTAAATAAATGCAGAGTTTTAATTGATTCAGCTAGTCAAGGCACATTTATTAGAGAAAATTGCGTAAATTTATTACAATTAAAGCGTTCTAAAACAAATGTTAACGTAGATGGTTTGAGTTCCCAAAAAATTGGTAAGGTTGCAAG
>NC_092213.1:70432824-70439954 GCF_043381705.1 Parasteatoda tepidariorum | reverse complement strand
ATCCACCACTATTTCTAAATAATTCGTAGGCTTATATAATTCACCACTTTATAGTACTTTTGTCATGCTATACCTTTTAAAAAGCAAGCAAAAGTCTCGCCGTCTCGAATGGATTAAGTTTTGGTGAAATTGCTTAAAATTTAGAATATTCACAATTTCCTAAATATTGTTGATCTAGGACTTCAAAAATTATTGGTGATAAAATGAGAGTTTTTTTTCTTCTTTTTCTAATGCCCTCCTGGAGAATGACCTACGTCATACAGGCATGTTAAGGGCCGATTCGTTGGCCACTCTTTCAGGGGTACCATATTAGGTGACAAAATGTTGCTCCAACAGTAAAGACAGATAGTACAGAAAAGGAAAGATCATCCATGCCTTGCTCGGGATTCGAACCCAGAACCTTTCTGGCCCTCCCTCCCTAACCCCTACAGAACCCTCCCTAACCCCTACAGAACCCTCCCTAACCCCTACACAAGCTCGTTGGCAAATGAGAGTCGTAGTATGAAAATTTTTTTAATCGAACATAAATAAAGATCTACACATTACTTACCTACCACTTTAAATAATAAAATTAACATATAATTTAATTGAGTCTAATCACAACATATATTTTGAGTATAATCATAACATATAATTTAATTGTGTCTATTCTAAAGTTATTGAAATTAAACTTAAATTTAGGACATTTTCTTAAAATATGTCATGTAGTGTTTAATTACTCCGGTGAATGCTGAGAATAGAAAAATATGTGCGCATTTTTTATTATTTAGCTTAGGCAAAAAGTGTACGCTATTACACTGGGAAATTTCTTTTGCTGTTGCATACGATTTTTGCGGATCTTAGATATTTTCACGTTCATGTCTGCGATCGATTTCTTTCTTCAAACTACAGATTTTCAACTTTCTTCAAACTACAGATTTTCAACTTTCTTCAACCACTCGAGTGATTATTATACTCTGTTGCAAGTTAAGAAACAGAAAACAATTATTTCTATGGAGAAAACCTGTTTGCAGCAAAGTGCGCGCCAAATAGAAGCCAAGCTCCCAGCTAGAACGTATATCAATATCACTTACTCTTGACTTTGCTCAGCTACGTTTTTGCTTGCTTTCCTATTATAAAATAATTACAGTTATTAACAATAATAATCACACAGTTAACAGGTAATAAGTATTTATAGAAATATCTAAAAATCGTTACAAAAATGCGTCTTTCTGTCCGCATTTAAAGAAACTGATGAAAGAATAATAAATATTGTTTCTTGCAGACCATTTTCTTCTACAGCCAGGGGTGAAAGCGAGACAGAAAAGAGGAAAGGCTGGTAGTAAAACCATTTCAGTTATAGCTAGTTTTGGGGAGGAGTTTACTTATTCTCTTTTTAAATTTTTCAACAATATCTACTTTATCTTGGAAAAGAAGCAGTTTTATATATATGCCAGAATTATAAAAGAAATCTTGATAGTTACAGATATTTCATTTTTTTCGAAAAAAATGCTGGAATGAAATGTTTTACGTACCAGGTTTTTCTCTTTTCCGTCTTGCTATATAAGGGCTTTCACCCTTGTCTACAGCCAAACAAAAGTAAAAATTTATTATCTCGCACTTGATTAGTTAAAAGCATGTGAGAATAAGACGCGCCATTGCTAACCGTCGAATCAAATCCAAAGCTCTAGCAACGTCAAGCAGCTCTTTCGTTAAACGTTCTTTCGTTCCAACTAAGAAGTGGTAAATTAAATAAAGTGAACTATCATTACCCTTCCAACAAATACACTATTACAAAAATAGTTTGGCGGCCAGTTTTATTTTTTTTACCCTGATTAACGACACCCTGTGTATGTATATATGACTCGCCGCCTCGAATAGGTTAAATTTGGGTGATATCGCTTAAATATTAGAATATTCACAGTATCTTAAATATTGTTGAACTTGCACTTCAAAAAATTTTGGTGATAAAATGAGAGTTTTTTCTTTCTTTTTCTAATGCCCTCCTGGAGAATGCCCTACGTCATACAGGCATGTTAAGGGCCGATTCGTTGGCCACTCTTTCAGGGGTACCATATTAGGTGAGAAAATGTTGCTCCAACAGTAAAGACATATAGTACAGAAAAGGAAAGATCATCCATGCCTTGCTCGGGATTCGAACCCAGAACCTTTCTGATGCAAGGGCAGTTCCCTAACCCCTACACAGGCCGGTCGACAAATGAGAGTCGTAGTATGTAAATTTTTCAATCGAACATAAATAAAGATTTACACATTAATTATCTACCACTATAAATAATAAAATATACATATAATCAATTGAGTCAATTCCGAACTGATAAAATGTTGTGGGAAATTCTAAAAACTTTTCTTAAAACAGAAGCATCTTCTAGTGTTTAATTACGCTGGTGAATGCTGAGAATAGAAAAATATGTATGCATTTTTTATTATTTTGCTTAGGTTGAGAGTGTACGCTATTACACTGGGAATTTTCTTTTCTTACTGCATACGATTTTTGCGGATTTTAGATATTTTCACGTGCATGTCTGCGATCGGTTTCTTTCTTCAAACTATAGATTTTCAACTTTCTTCAAACCACTCAAGTGATTAGTGTTGCAAGTTAAGAAACAAAAAACCATTATCCGTATGGAGAAAACCAGTTGGCAGCTAAGTGCGCGCCAAATAGAAGCCAAGTTCCCAGCGAGAACGCATATCAATATCGCTTACTCTTGACTTTGCTCAGCTACCTTTTTGCTTGCTTTATTATTATGAAATAATAACAGTTATTAACAATAATAATCACACAGTTAACAAGTAATAAGTATTTATAGAAATATCTAAAAATCGTTACAAATATACGCCTTTCTGTCCGCATTTAAAGAAACTGATGAAAGAATAATAAATAGTGTTTCTTGCAGACCATTTTCTTCTACAGCGAAACAAAAGCAAAAATTCTTTATTTCACATTTGATTTGTTAAAAGCATGTCAGAATAAGACGCGCCATTGCTAGCCGTCGAATCAAATCCAAAGCTCTAGCAACGTCATGCAGTTCTTTCGTTTTCATGAACGAATGTTTTCCTTATTTATGGAAATATGTCGCCAAGTTTCGGATTCCAATAAAACTACGAAGTTATAACCATATTTTTTAATAATTCTATGATATATAACATCGTGAAAGGTAGCACGAATTAAATTTCTCCCTGGCGTGTGTAATTTTTAAAGGCTTATTGCTTTTGAAAGCTTAGTTGTATAATTTGATTATGAAATAGAACGAAACTGTATACAGTAGCGGATGATTACTTAAATCCTACTCCGCACTGGTTTTTTCTTAATTTACAACTGGAGTATAAGTATCTACAGATCCCCACTTCTCCAGTACATAGTGTGTAGTAGGCAAGTAAAACTTGCTTACATATCAAAACAAGTCAATAATCCAATGTATATGTGATAAATTACTTTGGCAATTTTGTTATTAAGTTTCGGCGAAACTGCTTAAATTTTAGAATATTCTCAATATCTTAAATATTGTTGAACTAGCACTTTTATTTTAGAAAATCTTTCCCATCAACGGTACAGGCTGACAGGATTTCGTTACAGTTAAAATGTTGTGTAACAAGGAAAGAAGTTTAATAAAGATGTTGCAAAATAAAGTAGGAAGAATATTCCAGAAACTAAGCTAATGCATGTAAACCAATTAAGCTTAATGTCTTTTCAAAAGCACGGCTGAAGAAAAAAAAAAGGGTATTAGAAATATTTCATTACGGGAACTTAATTTTATCGAAACAACATACTTACGTAAACCGCTTAATATATTAAAGGGGAAAATATATATGGATTTGAAATCGAGTATTATTTTAAGCCTTAGGTGTTGAGTAATGAAAAAGAAAAAAACATAAGTTTGACTTAAACAAGTATAACTACCACTGTCTTCCTAGAGTTGGTTTTCATTGTATATATTACTTTTAATGAATAAATAACATGATGTCAACTTGCTCCAGACACCAAATATATACTTTAAAGTGGTAGTTGATCAATTGTAATTCTTTGTTTAATAAATTCAATTTGGTAGATGTTTGTCCACCACTATTTCTAAATAATTCGTAGTCTTATATAATTCACCACGTTACAGTACTAATGTCATGCTATACCTTTTAAAAAGCAAGCAAAAGTAGTCAAATATTTACAAATTTTACTTTGTAGTTAGTTACCGTTTTTTAATTATATTGGCTTGTCCGGAGCAGTTGGCATCTCTGCTGCTACCTGCAAAAGTCTTAATGAATTAGTGAATTATAAGAGTAAATCTTGTAGAATAAGGACAATTGCGCTTTTTCCTTAAATGAGTCACCGCTTGATGTTAGCAATAAAGTCCATATCATGCTTCGAATTTTCGATACATAGTAGTTTTTAAAGTTGCTTCGAATGTCAAAGAAAAATAACTTATTTTTCTTCAACACTAGAACATATTTTTTTTACTAAATGGGGCAAGTTGTCATCGCTGCGCTTAGAAACAGCAAAGCCGTGTTGAGGAGGCTTTGGTTGAGTCGTTCCAAAATTTTGCGAAATTAACCGAAAATCAACAAATTTGGTTCCTAGTTCTCTGCCATTTTTCAAAACATTCGGTAAAAATGTAAGAAACAGTAGAAACTCTTAGTTTATTTATTTAATCTATTTATCCTAAACTCGTAACTACCACCATCATTTACATTGCAAATTGTTCATATTAAAAAATATATATATAAATTGTGTCGAACTGAATACTTTAGCTAAAAAAAACATGCTAGAAAAAGCTACTAATTTAAAACTCTTTTAATAATTCACGTTTAACATTTTTAGTCGCCAGTAGCATCCCTGAATTATTATGTAGAATACAGAACAGAGAAGCTAAATTGTTCTGCTTTGTGCAAAAGCATTTCCGTGCGGTTAAAAATTTTACGTTTTTGTACACGAATCTTGGCTTAGTTATTTTGATTTAAAACTATTCGCTCTAGCACTAAACATAAATTACTCTGCACAACGAATTTTTTGTTCCACTTTATTCATGTGCGAGAATTTCAAATCTGAAATAAATAGTAGTTCTTCTTACATTTATTTTTAAGTTAAAAATTACTAAAATAATGTAAAAACAAAGTACTCCTTAACGGCAAATAACTTTAAAAAAATATTTTACTATTTGTAATTGTTTTACAATACAGCAAATCAATTTTTTGTAAATTGGCTGCCACATATTTATTTTTATAGCTCGCTACGACCACTAATTTTAACGTAAAGTAAATATATAAAAATATTTCAAGAGTAACAAGCCAATATTTTTTTAATGCTCAATTCCAAATTTCTACTGCAATTAATGTAAATTTCACAGATTAAGCTCGTATTTCATGTATATCCATCTAATCATGGCTGTATTCATTTTTCAATGGCAATTAATGTAAATCTCCGATCAAGTTTGCACATATTTCTAATCATGGTTACTTTATTATAATGTTACCACATTGTTACATAATTCAAAATGTTTTATTCACTGTATATAATTTTCATGATGAATGGGGTAGGGGACGCTGCGCGGCCTAGGCACCCAGTTTTGTTTAAATAAAGAAGAAGAAGAAGCCAATATTTTCTTATTCTCCCCAAAATCCAAGGCAAAAAAAAGAAAAAAAGAAAAAAAAAAAAAACTGGAAGGGGAAGAAAAACGACACTTTCTTGCAATTTCTTCTCGCTTTGAAGTTTTTTACCCTCTGCTCACCGGCTCTACACATCTACAGTCACAACTCTAAAATTTAAAAAAAAAACTTAATGATTAGTAAACACATTATTTAAAGAATTAAAAAAAAATTGTATTATAAAATACTGTATAATTATGTACAGGATAATTATGTACAAAATAATTAAGTACTGGAAAAACCGCTCGGGAGCGACCACTCTTCGTTCCACAGTAAAATGGTCGTCAAAGAAGGTTGGTCGTTCTTAGAGGTTACCTGAACTGACTTCAAAATTGTTATCGAAAGTATATGATTTTTCGCTAACAATTTTATTTCGAGTCAGTGTCGTTTTCTTGGTGCGGAAATGCCACTTCTGTTGGCGTCATGAAAAGATAAATCTGTTAATTAAATTTAGCGTCTATAAAAATGATCAGTCCTGATATAATTATGTGCAAAAACAAATTTACCAATTATAAATGATAAAGCTATTTTAAATAAATAAACAATTATGTTTCTTGTTTAAGTTTGCTTTTAAATTTTATATCACAAAAATTAGTTAGCTTTAAAAGATGAGAAGAGGTTTGTTTGAGATGCTTTTTTTTCTTCTTCTAAATTAACTTTTTTTTCCTCATTTCACATTCAATATCATTGATAGCATCGTCTTTAATGCAACATGAGGTTGCATTATAGACGATGCTATCAATATCGATCGTCTTTCATGCAACTCTGATTGCAACATGAGGTTGCATCGTCATAAAGAACTCTCTAAATAAGAGTCACACACAAATATTTAGAATACATTTTAATCTACTTATTTATTTTGTTTAATTTCTTTTTGGTTATATTTTTTCGTGATTCCTTAATTAACCTCTTAATCATTTGGTGCAGATGTTTGCCCGGTCTCTGGGAGAGGCTGTAATGGTCTCTCCTAAAGGTTTACTTCTATACAATGTCTACGGAAAAAATTCAGAGTCTCCCGAAAGTAGTAGTAAATAGTGATGGTCTTTCCAGGAGGTTTCATTGTATATTAGATAATTCAGTGTTTATATTATTTCAAATAGCATTTTAGAGTACTCGGGACGCAGAAGAACTAAATAATGCCAAATTACTATAACTTCTAAAAGTTTTAACTTTTAATTGTCTTGCACTTCGTAAAACATTTTGAGAAGAGCGTAGTAGCTGACAGCTGTGTTAATGCTATAGTTTTACGAAATGCTATGATTTTACGAATATTCGCAAAAAAAGCATTATTTTATATGGCGATGGAGCTTTCGAAAAACAGCTTTAAATGTATATATCAAGTGTATAAGTAAGATCTCTCGTATACTTTCGTTACAGGTCTGAACATGGGTGAAAGCCCTTATATAGCAAGACGGAAAAGACAAAAACCTGGTACGTAAAACATTTCATTCCAGCATTTTTTTCGAAAGAAATGAAATAGTCCCATGTACATATTT
>NC_092213.1:70200700-70432572 GCF_043381705.1 Parasteatoda tepidariorum | reverse complement strand
TACTACAGATGAATCGGTTAATGCCGCTTCGCGGCAGCGCACCGAGATTTATATGATTTCTACCATTCTACCATTCCAAGATAAAGTAGATATTGTTGAAAAATTAAAAAAAAGAATAAGTAAACTCCTCGCCAAAACTAGCTATAACTGAAATGGTTTTACTACCAGCCTTTCCTCTTTTCCGTCTCGCTTTCACCCCTGGGTCTGAATTCAACTCATGATCTTTAGTGCCATGCCTGCTGCGCATCTTTAAGATATAGAATATTATCATTGCGTTAAACGGTAATTACTGAACCACTTTCTTTTATAAATTATTCTTTAGCATTGCTCTAAAATGCGGAGTTTGTTTCGCAAGCAAAATTTTCAGGTGCATCTAATACAATGGTAGATAAAAAATATTATTTTATTCTACTACAGCTTATCTAAATCAACGATAAATTTTTGTGCACTTTATACTTATGTTAATTTAGCTTATATGTGGTGATGGCTAAAATATTTTTAAAATAAATTTATAAATACTGGAGTTAACAACAAAAAAAACCTTAATTATTCCACCTCTTTATAGATAAAAATAAATTCTTACGGAAAACCTTTTTGCACTTACCTTTGCAATTGTAATATTACTCTACAAAAAATTGGTGATAAAATGAGAGTCGTAGTACGTAAATTTTTTAATTGAATATAAATAGAGATCTAGGCATTACTTATCTACCACTTTAAAAAATAAAATTAACATTTAATTATATTGATTTAATAGTTAGAGAGATAGTATGTTCATATTTTCATATTATTAAAATTGAAGCATCTTCTAGTGTTTAATTGCACTGGTAAATGCTGATAACAGGTAAAAATATATGCCATTTTTTTTTCGAGGAACCAAGAGCATTTTGGAAAATTCTTTTTTAACCCTTTCGCGCCGACTGTCACAAATACGTGACAGCATAAAACCGAATCAATCAGGGTAAGAAGATAAAACTGGTAATCAAAGTATTTCTTTAGCAGTTTATTTGTGGGCGGAGTTATAATTGTTTGATTTATTTAATTCACCATTACTTTGTTCAAAATAAAACTATTTAGTTATACTTTGAATTAACATTGATTATATATGTGATTAAACTAACAATAATTAAAGTAAAAGCAAAGTAAGTCTGTCAAATTAGAAACGACTACATTTAAGTTACCGTTTTTTATTTAATTACAACTTGATTCTGATTTTGTACGAATGCTTTTCTGAATCACCCGGTCCCAAGTGGTTAAATAACTTCCAAATGGCGAAGTGAATTTTCTATTTAACGAACTTTTCTTTGAGATCCACTTTCCCTATTTCCCAAAAATATTTTAGAACATTTCTAACTTGTTCACGCATTTAAAGAGGGAAATGACCTTAAAGTGATTTTTGGAAACCAGTTAACTTTTAGAGAAAGCAGTAAAACCTCTTTTTGTTTGCATTTCAAACAAAAAACTCAGACAAAATTAACGAATTTTATCATTAGCAATTAAACTTAAGAACGCATGTGGTAATGTATGTTTAAAAGTACTTTTATAATAAATGCAGCTATAATTTTATACATAAATTTAGTTTTTTTTTTAGGTTAAGATTTATAAAATAAATAATACTTTACAAGATAAAGGTGAATCAAGTGTTTATGAATTTTAAGCCTGTTTTGTGTTATTCAAGTATTTCAAAAGGTGATTTTCTATTTAACGAATTTTCCATATAACGTACTTATTATCGGGATTTAGAGACTTCGTTAAAAAGAGGTCCGACTGTATTTTATTATCATTAATTTATATACTTAAAATTTTTTTTTTAATTTGTTGCAAATTGGCTAAAACATATTTATTTTTATAGCTCGCTACGACCACTAATTTTAACATAAAGTAAATATATAAATATATTTCAAGAGTAACTGGCCAATATTTTCCTATTCACCTCCCCCCCCCCAAAAAAAAAAAAAAAAAAAAAATCGANGAACTTTTCTTTGAGATCCACTTTCCCTATTTCCCAAAAATATTTTAGAACATTTCTAACTTGTTCACGCATTTAAAGAGGGAAATGACCTTAAAGTGATTTTTGGAAACCAGTTAACTTTTAGAGAAAGCAGTAAAACCTCTTTTTGTTTGCATTTCAAACAAAAAACTCAGACAAAATTAACGAATTTTATCATTAGCAGTAAAACTTAAGAACGCATGTGGTAATGTATGTTTAAAAGTACTTTTATAATAAATGCAACTATAATTTTATACATAAATTTAGCTTTTTTTTTAGGTTAAGATTTATAAAATAAATAATAGATACTAATTTACAAGATAAAGGTGAATCAAGTGTTTATGAAAATTTAAGCCTGTTTTGTGTTGTTCAAGTATTTCAAAAGGTGATTTTCTATTTAACGAATTTTCCATATAACGTACTTATTATCGGGATTTAGAGACTTCGTTAAAAAGAGGTCCGACTGTATTTCACTATCTATAATTTATATACTTAAAATTTTTTTTTTAATTTGTTGCAAATTGGCTAAGACATATTTATTTTTATAGTTCTCTACGAATACTAATTTTAACATAAAGTAAATATATTTCAAGTGTGACTGGCCAATATTTTCTTATTCACCCCCTCCCCCCCAACAAAAAAACTCTGAAAGGGGGAAAAAACCGTTATTCTAATAGAAACAGCGATAGAATACAAATTCCTTTTCAAGCTTTACTCAGAAGAGGAAAATACCTGTCTTTCCCCTAATCTAGGTTTTTGTTTTAATCCTTAATTACCCGGTGTAAGGGGCCAACAGAAAATGAAACCCTATAATAACGGATCATTTAGAAAACCAGGCGCCTTCATCTTACTCAAATGGAAGTCTAGATTTAGTTGGTCGACATAAATTGTTTTTTTTTTCCCGTTCACATACACTCTGATCTAGGCGAAAAGATAAACTAACAAGAAAAATTTTCAAATTTAACTCAAAAATCAAGAATATATATATATATATTCCGGATTTTCCGTAGTTTAATAAGAATTCCCGCAATTTAAATAAGTATTATACAAGACTTTTATCTACCACTACATATAAATAATAATTTAAAAGTGTATAAAGTTAAAAAAACAAATTATTGGTAGAATCATTTTAAAAAAAATTAATTATGTTCGTTAACCCCTTGGGGACGGGTGATTCATAAATGCATGCGTACAAAATCAGGATGAAAATAAATAAAAAAACGGTAGCTTAAATGTAGGCGTTGCTAATTTGACAGACTTACTCTGCTTTTACTTTAATTATTGCTGGTTTAATCATATATATGTATAATAAATGTTAGTTCAAAGTATAATTAAATAATTTTATTTTGAACGAAGTAATGGTGAATTAAATAAATCAAACAATTATAACTACTTCGGTTACCAGTTTTATCTTTTGATACGGTTTTATGCTGACACATATTTCTTTTTTTAAATATTAATACTGCAGAGATTAAATCGTATTTGAAGTTATTAAAATATTTCAAATTCACTACATATTTTTAAAAAAAAACATCTTATTTGACGATTTTAGAAATAATTATTAATCATTTGAAGGGTTTATTAGTAACTGACTCATAAACCCTTAATAGTAGCATTTCAAACTTTTCAACTACTACGCTTTTTGTAGAATAATTTATTGAGTAGTACACATTTGAAAACCTAAGTCTTCAGAATTTTTAGTAGTTTTGCCAACATTTTAATAGCAAACATTTTTAAATAAATAGCTAATACATTAAAACATATGCTTAGCTACCACTATGTATATACCCGCCTCGTCATCCTCATAGTTGCGCTCCGCAAATTTTATTACGTCACTCAATCAGATGGTTGAGTTAAAGCTCTTAAATGGGCTATATAATCTGATAACAAACTCATCTGGTATATATAAATATATATATATGTAATTGTTCAGTGGTACAGGTTTTAAATGTTGACGAAATTAAATAATCTTATTCTAACTGTCATTGTGCTACATCTCTTAATATTGTGGGGAACTCTAACCTCCAGGTTAGGCAACTGTAAAAGTCGCAACTAAAAAGAAAAATTTATATCTAATAATGGTTTCTGCAAACTACAGATAAGATTACAAACTTATTTTTTGAATTCTTCGTCTAATAAAAACTAGCAGAATATTGACATATAAGCAGATTTCGTTGAAAATTACATTTTTGTGAATATATATATAGCTAGCACCGACCGGCCTGTGTAGGGAACTGCCCTTGCATCAGAAAGGTTCTGGGTTCGAATCCAGGGCAAGGCATGGATGTTCTTCTTTCCTTCTCTGTACTATATGTCCTTACTGTGCTAGCAAAGTTGGCCCACTGGCCCACCTAATATGGTGCCCCTGAAAGAGAGGCATACAAAAATCGTCCTGCAAATGCCTGAATTGACGAAATGTTAACACAAGTGGGCATATATATATATATATATACTAACCTACTATAAAAGAGTTCATTTAAGATTGATTACAAAATTGTCAATTTAAAATTTAGGAACATAAGTAGTCGTAAACCCAAACAATTGGGTGGGATGTTCGACGACGGTAATAAAATAGAGATTAATAGGGCTGATCTGGAATAGGCTTGCTGGTAGGGATCTAGCCAGCCAAAGAATCTCCATGCATTAAATGGTGATGGGTGCACGTTAAATCTGTCGGGGTCACAAAATCTTCTAGTACCCATAACAAATCTATACCTCTGGGGGTACTGACCCCAGAGTACTCTTGTCTTCTTGGATTGGGCAAAAAATTACAAAGACTACGGAGTTGAAAATCAGTAGTCGTAAATCCAAAATCGGGTCAACTGTTCAACGACGGTTATAAAATAATATATCTAATTGAATAAGCAGTAAAAGAATAAAACGAGTTAACCTGATGCAATGAGTTTTTTTAGTTGATAAAACTGAGCAACGAGCAATCCATCTTATTTTAATCTCATCTGAAACATTGCGCTCAAGTTATTATTTTATTTTGTTTCAAACTTATGTTAAATATATGTATAGTGTTTCAGATTATGAAAGAAGATTTCTCCTAACTATAAAACAAATTATCTTCGAGACCCGGGGAATTCTTCAGTGGTGATAAATAGCGATATAATTGGTGAATTAATTATTGCTCAGTTGGCAGGCGATTTTTAATAAAATGATGGAACGTGCAAGATGGTATCAGTAGTTGATGAAACTAGTTTGGCGAGAAATTATGTTTTCTTTTTTTTTTTAAATTAGAAAATTTCGAAGAACTAAACTTGTTTTTTGTTTTGAGGACAATTTTTTTCTAGAGATTAAAAAATCTGTGTTCTTATGTTTTCATTAAATTATAAATGGTTAAAAGTTATTCTTTTCATGTAAGCTAGTTTTTAAAAATTCAGATAAAATAACGTTTATAATTTGCTTACCGGTCTGTTGTCAAAGATAAATTTAGTAAGTTCAGAGATGCCAACTTGCTCCGGACAGCAAATATATATTTTAAAGTGGTAGTTTATCAATTGCAATTCTTGATTTAATAAATTCAATTTAGTATATTTTTATCCACCACTATTTTTAAATAATTCATAAGCATATATAATTCACTGCCCTATATTTACCGCGTGCATATCTCACACGGATAAATAAGCTAAAGCTGCATTCTGCGGCTGGTACTCAGGTTCAAATTTGACTGTACTTTAACAGAGGCTTCGGCTTCCTTGCCAAAGCCATTTAGTCTCAATTTATATCATATCATCAGATGAAGTAGTAAGATGCCCGCTTCGCGGGCAGGTACTCTGCTACAATTTATATCAAGTCAAGTACTGATGTAATGCTGTACTTTTTGAAAAGCAAGCAAAAATAGTCAAATATTTGCAAAATTTAGTTTATAGTTATTTACCGTTTTTTAAATTATTTTGGCGTGTCCGGAGCAGTTGGCATCTCTGTTGTAGTTAACTCGTGCTATACCGTTTAAAAAGTAAAAAAAAAAATTAGTCAGACATTTATAATTGCTAGATTGTAGTTTTGCGTGTTTTAAGTAAATTATAACTCGTCCGGAGCAGTTGGCATATTCTGTGTTAAGCTATAAAATGATTCCTACTTTTCGAACTCGTTTGAAGAATTTGGTGAGGCGAGTGAACTACATAATAATAATTTATCATGAATAAATTCAAAAGGAATTTTTTTTAAAATTAATAACGGTACGATAAGATTTCCGTTAAAAAAAAAAAAAGTGATTTAATCTTGTTTTTTTCTTTAGAGTTGTTGATGTGACCATCGTCTAAAGTCTGAAATTTCCTGAGTTATAGTAAGTTAAGCTCAATATTTAATTTGCTTACAGGTGAAGGTATTCAAACAAAACTTTTTTTTAACAAAATATTTTCATAAACGAGATAAAATTAAGTACAAACACGAGATAGTGTAAATCATATTGACGATTTCTAATAAACTCGATGTTTCTGGGGTTAGAAAATAATTGCAATCTATTCTAATCCGAGTTAACTCAGTTAACCGAGGAAACTTAAATTGCGGTTATGATTGTATTCTGTACTTTAAATATTAGAACATTTACATTTTAACTACAAACATTAGTTTGACTGCCGACCAGGTGGTCGAGTGGTTGATGTCCCTGACTGAGGAGCCGATGGTTGCGGGTTCGAATCCTACTCAGGGCATGGATGTTTATTTCTCTCTGTGTGTTCTATGTCCCTTCTTCTGTGTGAATGTAACCCTCGCTATAAACGAATTCGACCTCGCTATATATATTTGNACGCAATAAACAGTTATTGTTATATGTAACTCGTGCTATACCGTTTAAAAAGTAAAAAAAAAATTAGTCAAATATTTATAAATGCTAGATTGTAGTTAAGCGTTTTTTAAGTAAATTATAACTCGTCCGGAGCAGTTGGCATCTATTGTGTTAAGCTATAAAATGATTCCCACTTTTCGAATTCGTTTGGAGAAATTGGTGAGTCGAGTGAACTACGTAATAATAACAGAGATGCCAACTGCTCCGGACACGCCAAATTAATTAAAAAAACGGTAAATAAATACAATGTAAAATTTGCAAATATTTGACTATTTTTGCTTGCTTTTTCAAAGTTATAGCATGGCATAAAGTATTATACAGTGGTAAATTATATAAGCCTACGAATTATTTAGAAATAGTGGTGGATTATAATCCACTAAATTGAATTAATTAAACCAAGAATTACAATTGATAAACTACCACTTTAAAATATATATTTGCTGCCCGGAGCAAGTTGGCATCTCTGTAATAAAAATTTTATGAATAAATTCAAAAGGAATTTTTTTTTAAATTTATAACGGTACGATAAGATTTCCGTTAAAAAAAATAAAGTGATTTAATCTTGTTTTTTTCTTTAGAGTTGTTGATGTGACCATCGACTAAAGTCTGAAATTTCCTGAGTTATAGTAAGTTAAGCTCAATATTTAATTTGTTTACAGGTGAAGGCATTCAAACAAAACTTTGCAATCTGTTAACTTGAACAAAATATTTTCATAAACGAGATAAAATTAAGTACAAACACGAGATATTGTAAATCATATTGACGAATTCTACTAAACTCGATGTTTCTGGGGTTAGAAAATAATTGCAATCTATTCTAATCCGAGTTAACTCAGTTAACCGAGGAAACTTAAATTGCGGTTATGATTGTATTCTGTACTTTAAATATTAGAACATTTACATTTTAACTACAAACATTAGTTTGACTGCCGACCAGGAGGCCGAGTGGTTGATGTCCCTGACTGAGGAGCCGATGGTTGCGGGTTCGAATCCTACTCAGGGCATGGATGTTTATTTCTCTCTGTGTGTTCTATGTCCCTTCTTCTGTGTGAATGTAACCCTCGCTATAAACGAATTCGACCTCGCTATATATATTTGTGGTTGTATGATGTGGGCGACGCTACTCCACATGCAACATCATGTAATTTTTCAATTTCTTAATTTTTAAAATTTTCCTTGAAACATTGCTGAATGAATATCAAATCCTTAAACACGTAACCAAATAATATTTATATGCAGTATTTGATATCTTTATCAGATTACATTAATGAAATTAAAAAATAAACTTTAAATCTTTTATTTTACAACCACTAGAAAAAAAAACTGCTTTAAAACTGCAACAATAAATAAAATGTTTAAATATTTTTTTAAAGAGTGAAAATAAATTTTTTACTTTCGCTTTCATAGATAAATTTGAGAATGATTACTAAATATTATAAATCAGTTCCTATACATCCGAAATACCAGCAAAAATATTTGTTTATTCGTTAATAAATAAATGAACACAAATATTTTGTGAATATTGTTCATTATTTCGAAGTTAATAAAATATGAATTTGGAGAAAATAAAATATGCATTTTGAAGTTAATAAAATATGCATTTTGAAGTTAATAAAATATGTATTTTGAAGTTAATAAAATATGCATTTTGAAGTGAATAAAATATGTATTCTGAAGTTAAAAAAATATAAACATTTGATTCACATTTTCAAAAGAGAAAAATTAACGGTTTGTTGAAAATAAACAAATGTTTCTATGAATATCTTTAATAATATCTTCACTACGCTTGAAAAACAATTCTTTTCAGTGTTAGCAGAACGTTAAGACGTTAAAAAGCCTGTTATAAAATATTGAAGTTTAAAAAGACAAAAATCAAAATGAGTTAAAAATTTAATAAAATTCCTTTCAACAACCAAGAGTTCAACCAAGATTTGAATTCGGATCGCTGGATTCTAAAACCAGAGTGCTAACCATCACAACATGGAACCACACCGAAACGGCATGCATACAACTGAATTTCAAATGGTATAATGTCTAATAAAAACATAAATTGGCTTGGATAGCCTGACTGGTAAGGCGTTGGACTCACTTTCGCGAGAACGGAGAGTCGAATCCCGCCGGCCTATGACTCCCCGTGTAGGAAATGGCGACTGGTGCACGTTAAATCTGTTGATTCACAAAGTCCTCCATATTTCCATAACAAATTATATTTCCGGGGGTTCCGGATCGGAGATTGATCGTTCTCTGGTGCAGGTCAAAATTATGATCTGTGTATGAATGTATAGATATACGAATGGGTTCGCCCTATAAACGGGTGTGACTTATGGGAGACACAGAAGTCGAACATTTGGCCATAGATGGCGCCATTGGAAAACAAGAACAATCCCACCCCCAGTGCCTTAATATCCTACGACAACAACTACAACAACAGCTGGTCATAAATTGAATTTAATTATAAAATAGTGGAATTGCTTCCTTGTAAAAAAGATTATTTAGTCGAAATATATTTATCCTAATTATTTAGATAACTTTAAAGAGTAAATCGTGCATGTTCTACGTTATTAATAGATAAATAAACACCACAATATTAAAGACTATTTAAATTGAATAGAAATATATTAGAATAATAAAATAAATATAAAAAATTTTATGGGGATATTTTTTTTAATAAAATAATTGATTCGAAAAATTAATTTTGTAAAAAGATTAATTTACTCAGGTTCCACCGAGATTTGAACTCGGATCGCTGGATTCAAAGTCCAGAGTGCTAACCATTACACCATGGAACCCACGTCCAGTAACTTTCTTTCTTTGATATTATCTTTTTAAATAACAAGCAGAAGTCTGTGTGCTTACGTAATATCCCAGAATGCTGAGCAAACAGAGGAGAATATCAGTTACATCTTTCTTACGAGTATAGTTTTCAAAGAGGATACAAAGCTAT
The DNA here is from genome assembly GCF_043381705.1 of Parasteatoda tepidariorum. NCBI lineage: Eukaryota > Metazoa > Arthropoda > Arachnida > Araneae > Theridiidae > Parasteatoda > Parasteatoda tepidariorum. Next base: position 70,422,846 of record NC_092213.1, on the reverse strand, counting down.
TTTTTATGTTTACACTGATAACCACGAAAAAGAATCAAATAACTAAACCTTTAAAGCACTTAAATTTTATTTGCCAACATTTATGAGTTCTCAGTTTGTTAATGAAATGCAGTGCGTTGGCAAGGCTTTTTATGCAATAAGCAGCAATGACAATTAACAAGCCTCTACAGAGGCTTGTTAATTGTCATTGCTTTCGATTTTCCTTTTCCATTTAACATAATTCTACTGAAGGAACATTTTTAAACAACAATCAAAATATGCCACGTTCTAGATTAAATTTAATTATTCAAACTGTTTCTTTTATAAAAATTTATTNACAAGTATAGTTTTCAAAGAGGATACAAATCTATTTTTTATGTTTACACTGATAACCACGAAAAAGAATCAAATTACTAAACCTTTAAAGTACTTAAATTTTATTTGCCAACATTTATGAGTTCTCAGTTTGTTAATTAAATGCAGTGAGTTGGCAAAGCTTTTTACGCAATAAACAGTCCTCTACAGAGGCTTGTTAATTGTCATTGCTTTCGATTTTCCTTTTCCATTTAACATAATTCTACTGAAAGAACATTTTAAAACAACAATCAAAATATGCCACGTTCTAGATTAAATTTAACTATTCAAACTGTTTCTTTTATAAAAATTTATTTTCAATAATTCATTGTAATCATTTTCTATTTATAACCTAACCTCTTTAATTTTCAATAACTGAAGTGAATATATAAAAGAGCTGAATTATAATATCTCAATAATAGGTAAATATTAAATAGTTTCCATTTCTTAAAACCGGATGTATTTTTCTTTGCAAAGGCAGATCAAAAAGCTCTTTACAAATATATTCAATGAAATCAGGCGAAATTAATTAATTAAATAAATAATTGATTAATTAAATAAATCATGTTTTAAACGGAAAATAATATACTTTTACTTATCAGAACATAACTTAGCACTTATGTTCCGATAAGTATAAGTATATAATTTTCCGTTTAAAATATGAAAGCTGTTTTTTTTTTCTTTTTAAATAAATAAGTTTTAAAACGCCGGCATTCTAATAGAATGCCTAGTAATTTCTAATAGTGCCAGACGTTTTTAGACGAATTATGAAATATGAGAATTATTACATACTTTCCTTAGGAATGGTACATAAGACCTAGGCATTCATTAGAATGATAGAAGCTACTTAACACGTTGAATGCCATGGGGGTCACCGTTGACCGGCTCTAAGTTAGTTCGTAGCACCACGGGGGTCAACAAGAACAATCCCACCCCCAGTTCCTTAATAGCCTAGGACAACAACTACAAGAACAACAGGACATAAATTGAATTTAATTATAAAATAGTAGAATTGCTTCGTTGTAAAATAGATTATTTAGTCGAAATATATTTATCGTAATTATTCAGATAACTTAAAATAGTAAACCAAGCATGTTCTACGTTATTAATAGATAAATAAACACCTTAATATTATTTAAATTTAATAAAATTATATTATGATAAAATAAATATAAAAAATTTCATGGGGATATTTTTTTATAAAAAAAATCGATAATATAGTAAAAATACATATAATAATAATAAATATTATTTAAATTAAATGAAAATATATCACGGTAAAGTAATTGTAAAAAAAAAAAGTTATGAGGACATAATTTTTAAAAACAATTGATTGGAAAAATTTATTTTATAAAAAAAAAAATATCAATTCAGGTTCCACCGAGATTTGAACTCGGATCGCTGGATTCAAAGTCCAGAGTGCTAACCATTACACCATGGAACCCACATTCAACAAAACTCTTTCTCTGATTTTATCTTTTTGATTAACAAGTAGCAGCCAGATGCTTACATAAGGTTGCAGAAAGCTGATTAAACAGAAGAACATATCAGTTACATCTTGTACAAGGGCTGTTTTCAAGATTAATTCTTTGATGTTATAAATAATATAGGTTTAAAATGATATTTTATAATACAATGCATTTTAAATGATAGATTAAAATACCATACGTTATTTATTGCTCTTCTTAATATTCTAATTGCATATGCATACCTGCCAAATTTTACGCATTTGGCGTAAAATTTTATTTTTATATTTAAAGTGGTAGTAAATATATACTATTTTTTCTTTTATAAACTAATTTTTAAATGATTTTGATCACCACTATTCTTAAAAAAATTAAGCATATACATAATTAAGCGTTACTTTCTTGCTTGTCAGCTATACCACATTGTTACATAATTCAAAATGTTTTATTCACTGTATATAATTTTCATGATGAATGGGGTAGGGGCTGCTGCGCGGCCTAGGCACCCAGTTTTGTTTAAAGAAAGAAAGAAAAGATGTTTGTCAGCTAACGTTCTTTCAAATACAATACATTTTTTTGTTTTCAATTGAAATTTTAATTCCATTTCACTACCACTGGGAAAAATCATAATGGAAGGGATCAAAAGTTGGCAGGTATGCATATGCCATAAAAATATTTGAATACAATTGAAAAATATTAGTTTCATAGAGCAAAACAAAGAAAATGTTTGATAAATAAGTTGATTTTTGAAAGATTTCTGTGACATAGTATTTACCTCGGCTCAAAATAATTTGCCAAAATTGAGAATATGCGTTGATTTTGATATTTTTAATCTAGGAGGAAAAATTACGCCAAATTGGAGATTTAAAAAAAATGTATAACTTTTTAAACATTTAAGTTATTTTTCCATTACAAAGCTCATATAATTCTTTATGGCAAATTGGTTTATATAGTTTAAAACTGTAGCTTTTATTTCCAGTATAGCACATTTAATCTGTGACTTTTTTTTAAACTTGGCTTAAATAACTTCAAAAAAAAATCATCATCATCACTTCCCAAGGAGTAATTAACAAAAGTCCGAAATTTGATTTTTTTTTTTTTTTTTTTTTTTTTTTTTTTTTTTTTTTTTTTTTTTTTTTTTTTTTNTTTTTTTTTTTTTTTTTTGCATTTAAGATATTTTTGCACTTTTATTTTGCATTTTCAGAGGTTTCTGGGTATGTTTTTTAAACTTTACTTATGGGAACTCTTAATTTTTTATAGAGCTTTATATAATTTATCTATAGGATCAAGGGTGTCACAGTTTCATAAGCAATTACGTGAAGTTTGCAAATATTTCTCAACTGCAAATGTTTCGTGTTTGCAAATAAAATTAAATAATTCCAATTTATGCCAGTTTTCAGAAAGAAATTTTTTTTTTCTATAGTCTTTTGAAAATTAATGAAAAATGAAAATTACATCTCAATTTTTCTTAATATCCATGTTTCAATACAAGCATATTAAGAGTGTAACAAATACATTTTTAATATATTGTATGATTGGGAAAGATTGGAAACTATATTGTATTTTTGGAAAAGAAATACTAATGCTTCAGTTTAAAATTCATGTTTAATTACTAGGTAGTTTTTTAAATTTCACGGTTTTTTTTTCTTCTTCATGTTTTTAATGGAATGTTTGTACATTTACGGGTACTTATAGAAATATTTTAGGTCATCAAAATTGAGCTTTAATTGCAACATATGACAGATGTAACCCACGACCCGTTAACTGTACGTCAAGCTAAATTGTAAATATTTGCATTAAGAAACCATCTCACTTACGAAAAATATGTATAAAATCGATTTAGAGCATTAATTTCTTTAAGATTAACAATATATCTCTCGAAAAAAATTTCGGCATCTCTTTCAGAGACATAATAAATCTTATTTCTTTCCTTAAAAATGAATTCCATGAATACAAAATATCACTAAAAAACTCACGAAAACCAACACTTCATCAATCATATAATAATCAGATAATGCTTCCAAGCCCACCAAATCATCAAAAATCATCTTTATCGCAAATAAATAAACAAATTATAGGAATTACAGCGTTCTACAAATCATCGACATGTCATTTTTATGTCACTGAAAACGATAAAAATGCTATTGCCAGATGAAGTAAGCCGGAAAAAAAATCCAATAAAAATATCGCATTTGTTTGTTTAACTAAGTGACAAAATAGCTAGCTCCCCTAATTGGTTGCATTAATAACAGATGGATACGATTCACCGCCAATTGACTACTGAATTCCGCCAATTATGTGATTATGGCGGAGAAACTGTTTCGTTATCGAACAAACCATCGCATATTTGGAGAGGAGTTGTAAACAATGAGATTGAGCAATTTTCAAACATCCCGTTAAGTCTTTAAAAGTCAACGGAAATCGATGCGGAGATTTGCCTCTCTGTCAATGATAACAGCTGATAGAAACAAGTCTTCCTTCGATTTATATATTCCCACTCCAAAAATTTGTGGGTATTTATTTGTTTATAATTTATGCCGTGTAAACAAGCTCGGGAGATGCGGTTGGAAGATAACGCTCTTGGAGATGAATTCGAGAGATTGAGGCGATTGAACGAAAACTGAGAAGTTGTAAAGTATCTGTTTCTGATAAACACATAAGTTTCTATTTTTTCTCTTTTTTTGTTGAAAATCTAGATTAGTTAAAATAAGGAAAAGATTACAGCCTCATGCGATGCTATTCGAAATGTGTTTGTAAAATTAATTTGTTTATGATGTACACAAATGTTTTGTTTGTTGAAAGCAGCGATTAAATCGGCTTTAGCCTTCTAAAAAATATTATTATTTTAAGAAACTTTGCTTAATCAGTGTTTTTCGAAACTCTTTTGCCAAAGAAAATAAGAAAGCAACAGCTAAAATGTCTTACACTCGAGGCAAAGCTATTTTATTATTATTACCACGTTTATATAAACTTGCCTTAGTGTATGTCTGTCCGGGTGGAATTTTGTAATCGATTTTAAACTAACTTCCCGACTAGCTACAAACTTCAAATTTGGCACATAGTTCAGAATTGGATGACAATGCATGAAAATGAAGAGAAAAAAGACATACAAAGTAAAATAAAATTAAAATTTAAAAAAAAAATTATTTTCGAGATTGTCTTTTGTTGTCGATTCCATTATTTCAAATTAGTATTACATGTCAGGTGAAAAGATTTTTATTGTCGGAGTATTTTTATTGGCTGAAAAATCACGTGGTAGGATCCAGTTTTTCCTCATTCATTTCCAGATTGTTTTGGTTGTCATCAGCATAAAACTAATGAAAGTCGTAAAGGTATTGTTTTTCTATAAAGATTTTTGTATCCCTAATTTAAAATGAAAGTTCTATTATTTTAGTAGTGGTCTTGTAGTAGTCTTGACTACTCTTGACTAAGAAAAATAATCTAAATAAAAATATATATTTTTAAAAACCACGTTTTTTGTAGTGAAGAATAATAATTGAAAAGTAATAACTTTTAAAAAATATAAAATAAAAATTAAAAAAATTATAATTTAAAATAAAAAAATTCAAAGTAAAAAATAATATTTTTAAAAACCACGTTTTTGTAGTGAATAATAAATATTAAAAAAAAATTGAAAAACGAAAAACGTGGGGCGCATGAAATACATAACAGTATATATACATTATATATACATTATATAACAGTATATATACTTGGATATTTTTTTACTCATACACATGCACAGCCTCATATACATCCACATACATATGCATATACACAAACTATTCCACATCCACATTCAGATACAATTACAATTACAGATATACCATACACATATTTTCAAGAGCACACATACACACACTAATATAACATTACTGTTATGTATTTCATGCTCCCCACGTTTTTCGTTTTTCAATTTTTTTTTAATTATTATTCTGCACTACAAAAACGGGGTTTTTAAAAATATTATTTTTTACTTTGAATTTTTATCTATATAAGTATACCAATCTTGCTGCAGACAATTACCTGCGCTTTAGAGCAAACAATTAACTTCATTTTAAAAGTCATTATTTTTTTTTTAAAAGAATAAACTCGCCAATCTGGCGAGATTTTTCCACCTGGAAAACTATAATTAACAATGAATAATTCTCAATTTTTGCAAGTGTAAATGATCCCAGATAATGCAGTGTTGGAGAAACTTTTTAAATATCAAAAAATTAGATCACAAATCAGTGTCATTTTCACTACACCGGTTTTTCTTCATACAGACGTTTTGCACCATTATCAGAATTAACATAAGGCTCTAACTAAAGATTTGCAAATTTTGACCTATAATGTATGATTGATTGCAAACTCACAGCAGTTATTAAAATTACATATTATTCACAAAAAAGTATTATTTCAAATGACAACATAGCCTTCGACAGTCTTAAGGTACCTGAATTCCTTTAGAGACCAAATTTTGAAATCTTTAGATGTATCTCATATGGCCCTATGATGCACTAAAACAAGATAATAGTACACTGAAACTTAAATTTTTTCTCGAAATTTAGGGTGGAGTGGTAAAAAATCATTCGAGACAACAACTTTTTTTTAAAGTACATTGTTGCAAGTTATTATTTTTTAGGTAGTTTTGCTCTGCACTGTAAGAAATACCGGATCAAATTACGGCAAAAAGTACTGTCACCCTGGGTGCATTACATTTCTTACATAACATTTGTTATTAAAAAATTTAAAGCTAATATCAAATCCTATTTTAAAAAAACGTTAAAAAAAATATAACCGCTTGACTACTTTTTAATCTGGCTACAAAATTAAAAATAATAACTTCATCAGTTAATGCGTAGTATATTCCCTAGTCATATATATGTCAAAAAAAACTTGGTGGAAAATTGTAACCACTGACTTAGCCCATAGGGCCATCGGCTCTGTCATTAAAATTAATTTAGATGAGGTATAGAGATATAAGATAAGAATTAGTTACAAAATATAATATTTACGTAATACACTGGGTATTGGTAGGTAAACTCAATGATATCATTATAAATTAGTGTTAAAATTACTTTGAACTTTAAATTAGTAGTTTTAGCACGTTCACATCGGGGTGACCCACCGGTGGGTCACGCTAGATTGTCTCGTCTTGGCACCTCACAGGAAACAATAAATTTCATTTTTTACTTTTTTTTCGGGAATAATAAAAATCCATAACTACCAATTGTTTTTAACGGATGCAATTTTTATATTGAATTTCTTCTTCGCTGTGATGAATTACATACTACAACTTCAAAGATATGTAGGACCTCCCAGAATACAACAAAACAGAATCGATGAATCGGTTAGTGGCGCTTCGCGCCAAACGCCGAGATAACCCCAATATCCAGCATCCAGCTGTGATGAATTTTCTTACAGTGAATTGTTATTGTTGAGAATAGATTAACTCCTCCCGAATATTATATAATATTGAAATAGTTCTTCTACCATTATTTTCACTTTTCCCGGCGAGAACGTGTTAAACAATCATAACGTAATTTACAACAACTATTAAATTTTAAGTCCTACGAATACCATGTGTAAAACAAAAGTATATAAGGATACCATATCACCTCCCAACAGTTCGAATTCTTTTCAACTCCCGACTATTAAATATAAAAACTAAAATACAACAGTTAAACCATTATACTTCGTTCAATTCGTTTTTTAAAGAGTGTGGACACTTTTTGAAAGTTTCATGTTTTTCAACTTTGTGTGCTTGTGGAATATATTAATTTTCACTTAAATATAAACGTTTACATATCAAATTGAAGGTAATTTAATGTAGAATTTAATAATAAATACAGTATTACAATATCTGAATTACAAAAGAAGTTATGCAACTATAAGTAAGATCTATCTTAGATTTGCATTTTTTTAAAGTGATACTTACAAATCAATACTTAGTAGGATAACCCTTATTTTTTAAGACAGCTTCACAGTGTCTTTTCATCGAGTGAATGAGTGTTTGGAGTTCATCTTTCGTGATCACATGGTGCCAAGAATCAATTCTAGCTTCACTTAGTTGTCTTTTATTGGATGGACGTTTTTTTCGTACAAGAATTTTCAAACGTCGCCACANCAATTGATCGTATAAGATAATCGATATATGACTTGAGATATATGATAATCGATATATATGACCCTTTACTTCAATTGAAATATTTCTTGCCTCATTCTGTTTCATCTTTATTAGTATTTTAAAAATAACTGAAAAGATAATTCAGATAAAACTAGGGTAAACTTTTAAGTTTTATATACTGAAATACTTTCAAAATATCAAAATAAAGATAAACTATGGCATGATTACTCCCCGTTGAGTAATCTTCTTTTACTTTGCTTCATTTTAATACTTTAAAAGCATTTCTTCATGGTTTAAACCTAAGTTTAACTGCAGTTTCCTTTCCATAAATTTTAAACTTGCATAATTACTTTCCTTTGCCTAATCCTGCCATACTTTCTTATTTTGAAAATATTTTTTCAGTGTTTGAAATTTCATGGTTTGGAACTAGATTTAACTACACTCACTTTTTTTTATAAATTTTAAATTTGTATGATTACTTCCCATTGCGTAATCCTGTCCAATTTTTTTCGCATTTTTATATTTTGAAAATATTTCTTTTCGAACTTTATATTTTGAAACAAGGTTTAAATGCCCTCACTTTTTCCTAAAATTGAAACTTGCACGAATACTTCCCATTGCCATACCTGCCAACTTTTCCGGATTTTCCGGAAGATTTCATTTTCATATTTAAAGTGGTAGTAAGTATATACTATTTTTCCTTTTATAAACTTAATTTTTAGATGATTTTGATCACCACTATTCTTACAAAAATTAAGCACATATATTAATATGCGTTACTATCATGGTTGTTAACTTAAGTTTTCTCAAATACAACGTATTTGTTTGCTTAAAATTGAAGTTTTAATTCCATTTTAATACCACTGGGAAAAATGATAATGGAAGGGATTAAAAGTTGGCAGGTATGCATTGCGTAATTCTGCCATATTTTGTTCGCATTTTGATATTTTGAAAACATTTTTGCGGTATTTGAAACTTCATGGTTAGGAACTAGATTTAACTGCACCCACTTTTTTATAAATTTTTAACTTGCATAATTACTTCCCATTGCGTAATCCTGCCCAATTTTTTTTCGCATTTTTATAGTTTGAAAACATTTTTTTTTAAACTTAATGGTTTGCAACTAGGTTCAACTGCCCTCACTTTTTCTTAAAATTTAAACTTGCATGATTACTTTCCATTGCGTAATCCTGCCGAATTTCATTCGCATTTTAAACCATTTTTTTTCCTTGGTATTTCAAAATTTATATGGTTAGGAGCTAGGTTTAACTGCACCCACTTTTTCCTAACTTTAAACTTGCATGATTACTTCCCATTGCGTAATCTTACCATACTTTGTTCGCATTCTGATATTTTGGAAAACATTTTTCCAGTATTTGAAACTTCATGGTTTGAAACTTGTTTTTTATTTAATTTTATAACCGTCATTGAACCTATGTTCAACCAATGAGAGAAGGCCTCAGCACGGGTTACCATAAACAAGAAATTTAGTCCATTAGTAGTCCAAACGTAATGACATCCTTACTATTTTCCGCCACTGCGCAGCTAAGTAGCCAGAATGTAGTGACATCTTTCTTATTTTCCTTCACCGCATAATTTATTTTCGTTACGTCGGACAACTGCATTGATTCTTGCTGAGGCCTTTTTTTCTTCTAGAAGGTGTTAGTTCAACTCCGGAGCTTTGTATTTTTGAATCCAATCCAGAAGACAAGGAACTCGTGGATCAAGTATTGGAAGAAATTTGCCTTTCTTGGATGACTTTTTGATGGTACTAACTCACATTTGCGATACATGGAGACAATAAGTAAACCATTAAACATTACAAAGGCTATGGCAGCCTCTTTACATAATTTTCAAATGGATTTGCCAAATTTTTATTGAAATAATAATAATAATGCTAGCTAAAATCGGTAACTTTTGAAGATTAAAAATGATTCATGTTGAATATAATTAATCAGACTACAAAACTAAAACTTCTAATAAAAGCCATCTACAAAATAATTGTCAAACCTAAATTAAAATTCATTGTTTACATTTATTCCGATTCAAAGAAAGCTGCCTTTTTTTATAAATAGTCAAAATTAATGAAGAATTTTTGCGAATAAATGCAATGTGTTTACCAAATAATGATTTTTATCTCTAAAATTGGCAAGTTTATAAATTAAAAAAACAATTTAATAGGGATATAATAAATTCAAATGCAAAACTAAAACTTCTACTAAAAACCCTGTACTGAATATTTGCCAAACATAAATTAATATTCACAACTTACATTTATTCCATTTCTAAGAAAGCTGCACCTTTTATTAGTTCTCAAATAAAAGAAGAGTATATGTATAAGTAATTTGAGAACAATTACAATATGTATCGTAACCATCCGTTATAAAATTAGTTTAACCCCTTGGGGACGGGTGATTCAGAAAAGCATTCGTACAAAATCAGAATCAAGTTGTAATTAAATAAAAAACGGTAACTTAAATGTAGTCGTTGCTAATTTGACAGACTTACTTTGATTTTACTTTAATTATTGTTAGTTTAATCATATATATAATCAATGTTAATTCAAAGTATAACTAAATAGTTTTATTTTGAACAAAGTAATGGTGATTTAAATAAATCTAACAATTATAACTCCGCCCACAAATAAACTGCTAAAGAAATACTTTGATTACCAGTTTTATATTTTTACCCTGATTGATACGGATTTATGCTGGCACGTATTTGTGACAGTCGGCGCGAAAGGGTTAAACGAAGCAATGTGATTAATTAGTTTACATTAAATTTAAACTTTTATATACGCCAACTGATGTCGGCACTCTTTAAAGATTTAGAACAGAATTTAGTTATTAATATAATATAAATAAAAATTTTATTGTTTTATAAATATTTTTTTAAAATATGTCGTGGTAGTATAATGAGTTCTTGATTTAGTATTTTTCCCCTTCTATTTTTGGCACTTCACAACTGTTACAACTCCCTCTTTTTCATTTCACTAACTCAATTATTGAGATATATTATTTACACTGTGCAATATTATTATTAATAAGACTCTAATTATTATATTAAAAATTATATTTTTAATATAATAATTAGAATTTGTTCAATAATCGAAATTATTTGAACAAAATATTAAAATCGTTTACAACTTTATTACACCGTTGCTGAAAGGCCAAAGACAGAAAACATTTAAAGCGTGGTAACCACAATGTTGTTGGAAATGTAATAAGTTTTATATTTTTCGGAAAATTATAGTTTTAGGAATTCGATTTGTCAGTTTTAACATTCAGATAGATTTCTTTTAATTAATTAATATTTTTCGGTAAGCAGAAATCAGTGAGATCATTTCGCCACTTCGATATTTTTAACCACTTTTTTAAGTTTTCAAGACATTAAAAATCAAACATTAAAAATCAAATATTAAACAAGACATTAAATTTCCCCGAAATGGGAATAAAACAGGAGGTGAAACGCTTTCATTCTTGCCTATTTTCGGGGAATAAAATTACCGTTATTTCTATAACTTATTAACGGTTGAAATATGTATACATGAATGTGTAATTCTTCCATCGAAAATAGCTAAAAATTTATTAGTTTAAATAATATTTTTTTTCTGTTTTCAAAAAAATCTACCCATTTAACAGCCCTTAACTGTTAGTATTTCTCTCAGTTAAGGGGTGCAACTCTAATTTAGAGTCTAGCAGAAAACAAAAAGAAAAGAAAGAATGGGAAAAGTGAAAAAAAGTGGTAGCAGGTTTGCATGTAAGTAAAATGTAACCTAGAGTTAGAGTATTTAAACTCAAAGTGAAGCTAATATTTTAAACTATGAATACTACCACTATGAAGTAAAGAATTATTTGGAATTTTTAAACGGAAAAATAGTTGCAATGCGTAAAAAAATATAAAACTTTTTAAAATTCGCCAATTTGGCGAAATTTTTCTCCATGCATGATAATCAATGAATAATTCTCAATTTTTGCAGATTTCTATGAGTCTAAATAATGTAGTATGCGTCATTGAGACGAAAACACATTTTATTTACATGAAACTGTGGCTGTCTTCATAGTGACATTTGACGTCATTTTTATTACAAAAAGCGTTGACCTGTGATGTAACTACCACTATAAATAGTAAATACCAATTCACTAGTATATAAAGCTTGTTAACTTGATGAAATTGATGGATACCTTTTGATAGGTAAAGGTTGACATTGTCGATTACGGCTTCAATATCAATGATAGCATTGGCAGGCAATATAACTTGTTTTACATGAGCTCACAGCGTGCTATTTGCTCAAATGCGTAGATTAATATCAAGACTGAAACCTTTGAAAGAAGAATCTTATTATTTTTTTGATTAAAGAATTTAAACTGTAAAATTCATAAACGAAAGTAACGCGCAATCTCATGTAAGAGCATAAATACATAGATTTATTCGCTTAAACGAACTAGAACAACTAATTTGAAAGATTTAGCGCTTCATTACCGATTTCTTAATGTTTTGAGCCATTTCATCTTATTCATATGTAACCCCATCCATTTAAACTCAAAAATGAGAAACTTTTCATTCCCATAATAGAATCCTTTTAATACCAAACAATTTCTGATTGTACTTTACAAAATTGCAAAATCTAGTCATGTAGACCAAGCCAGACGCCTTCAAATTGCATGATGGATCGCCAACAAAAAGGGACAAATGAATTTTCTCACGTTCTTTTTTTTTTTCTTTTCATTATTGGCGATGCAATTGGAATTGTTTGCTTCATTAAAACTCGCCAGTTGAATGGCATCGCCAAATAGGCACACGCGAAGATTGTAAGTGCGAAATGTCATTGAATGATGAGGTATGGAAAATAAGTAAATTCCATATGATAGTTTTTAAATGAGCTTTTACTTAAAAAGTTATTAGAACTTGTTGTTAGAAATGACGGCTGGGTCTCATTCTCGTTTTGCGAAAGTGACGTTTAATACGCGTTTACGTATCGTTACAGTAATTGGTTTAGAATTGTGTCTAATTGTGGTAATAAGAATCTGTCATGTCTGTTTCTATGTCATTCTGAATGTGAAGTTTTCTAAAACACTGAACTATCTGTAAAAGAACCATTTGAAGCGTGAGCCGACTGTTAATTGCTATAATATAAAACTAATATTTTATAAATGGCATTAAATTATATAATGAACTAATATTTTATTTCTCGCAGTGAGAGGTATTTACATGAGTATGGGTAAAAAAGAGCACCCCAAAAAAGGTAGTGGAAAAAATAGGCCAAAAAAAGCACCGAAAAAGAGCACAGGTAAAAAAAAAACTCTTCATTAGTAATTATAATTATTTATTAACTGAATCTATTCGGGTAGTTGAATCAGAATGTAAAGTAATTAAATATTTTTAAATGTTTTAAGAGATAAATAAGGATGGATTTTATGTAAGGATACATTTTTAATTTATAGGCATGAACTTTCCCAACTTCATATCATTTAACAAAAGGACTCTGACTCTTAAGCTATTCTAAATTTCATGAATTACGCTTATTGTATTGTGTTATAATAATGTACAAATAACAGATTTTCAACTAGTTGTTATTTAAAGATTGTATCAAATTAAAATACTTCATCATTTGTGTTTATATTTTTAACTTTTCAAAAGTTTAATCCCCTGATAAATTATTGTTATTTGATTTAAACAATATATTTTTTATGGTAATAATTTAATATATTATATAGTTGTATTAAAAATAAATTATTAAAAGTTTCTTAAAGTAAACTTAAAAATAAAAATTGAATACTGATTAATTATTTGAAAAATATCTTGTTACCTACGAATTTTTTTTTTTTTAATTGTATCAAATTCGAGTTCAATATCCTGAATAGAACATTTATACAGTAGTTAATGAGATTCTTTTTTATCGAATTATTTTTTCCAGTGCTTTCTTCCAGTCGGTGCTTTTTCGTCATGATTTATAAGCGTGCATGAAGATACAAATTATAATAATAATAATAAAATTCCTGAAGATTAAACAATATCGCATCACAATTTGAGTAAAGTTAAATACGTTTTTCTAGTCGCCACCACCATTTTCTCTTTAAATCTCTTCAGAGCCTAAGTATGTATATAAATAAATCAAGGCATGTTAATTTTTAGCTACCATTTTAAAGCAATTTTCAGGCCGTGCTTTGGCGTGACATATCAGGTTTGAAGAGGATAAATTTTGCACATAAATAGCGAATATTTTAAAATTAAAAATTTTTCCAAAGCACTAACTTAAAAGGAAAAAAAACCCATAATGGGTTTATTAAGCCTAATTAGGTTTCAGGTGCAGAATATTCTTGTAAGGTTCTGTCACTTAAGGCCCTGCCGCTAGTGTACTTTTTAAAATCCATTTAAAATATTTTTCTTTTTCTAAAATAACCGTGTCAGGGGTGTTTCACCGAATGTCTCTGCTTCCCCCTTTTTATGGGCGTGGGGATGATCAATCACCATACTCTGAACCAAGTCTAGGTTTTATTACCTACTAGATTGGCACTCTTTTTCGCCCCAGTATATGCCAAATGATGATCGCCAAAGGGGAGAGTTTATAGGAAGGAAAGCTCTTTCTTAAAACACAACTGGTATATTCGCTTATAGTCGTCTGCTGTCGAAGTACCAGGAGAATGTATATATGATTCTCGAGAACTCTCATATTCTGAGGAAGAAAAGATTACAAGCTAACGAATTAATCAATAAAATAAAATTCTAATAAAAAATAATTAATTTCTGCTAGTTTCTGACTGTAAGCAATCTGAACAATCAATAAAATAAAATTCTCACGATATAATAAATTACCCAAAAGAGCTCAAAACGAATAGTCATGACTAGGACTGGGCGATATTAGAAATTATATATCGTGATGCACCGTCAGTTTTGCATCGCGATATAGTATTTTTGTATTTTGCATCGCGATATAGTATTATTTAATTTCATTTACTTGTAAGGCACAGAAAATCAGATTTCTATCAAAACTCCATACTCAAATTGATTTAAATCAATTTATAAATTTAAAGATATATATNAGAATTTTCTACAGTGAAAAGTTTTCGGAACTTCAGTATTCAAAAAGGTATACAAAAGCTAGACGTTCAGAGCGTATCCAATGAGCGAGCAAAGCGAGCATTGGATTGCGAAGCAATCCGAAATGAACTGCGAAAGCAGTTCCGGGGGTTGGTGAGCGTTAGCGAGTAGGGGGCGAAGCCTCCTAGTAATAATAAAATTCCTGAAGATTAAACAATATTGCATCACAATTAGCGTGAAGGTAAAAACATTTTTCTAGTCGTCGCCACCATTTTCTCTTTAAATCTCTTCAAAACCTAAGTATGTATATAAATACATCAAGGTATGTTAATTTTTAGCTACCACTTTAAAGCAATTTTCAAGACGTGCTTTGGCGTGACATATCAGGTTTGAGGAGGATAAATTTTGCACATAAATAGTCAATATTTTAAAATTAAAAATTCTTCTAAAGCGCTAACTTAAATGAAAAAAAAAGACCATAATGGGTTCATTAAGCCTAATTAGGTTTCAGGTGCAGAATACTCTTTCAAGGTTCTGTCACTTAGTGTACTTTTTAAAATCCATTTAAAATATTTTTTTTTCCCTAAAATAACACAATTAATTGCGTCAGTGTGCTACCAAAGTATATTTCATGATAGTCTACACTAGATAGAATTATTTTATAAAGAAATTTATTTTTGAGAAAATCTCTTTATAAATTAAGTTTGTAAGTGGTACTATCACACTTTCTAAAAAACTCATACTCACAATTTTAACCTATTAATATCACGTCGTAAAAAAGAGGTTGATTCTTCAAAAAATATTTAAGTGAAAAAAGTGGTTGCATATGATCACACCGAGTGGATATTTCTTAACCTCTTCCAGACGGGCGAGTTATAAATGCATTCTCAGGGTGTCAATAATCAGGGTAAAAAAGGATAAAACTGGTAGCCAAACTATTTTTATAGCAGTTTATTTGTGGGCGGTATAATAATAGTTTGCTTTATTTAATTCACCACTACTTAGTTCGCATTAAAAATTACATAGTTATACTATTAACACATACGGATTGGATGTGTTAGTTTTAAAGTGAAAGCAAAAATAAGCTACAGCTTGTTATTTTTTACTATCCTGATTCTGATTCCGTACGAATACATTTATGACATGCCCGTCCCGAAAAGTTTAAAAACTGTAACTGTCACCTTAGATACATTTTTAGTTTTAATTGGCACATGTTTTGACTTCAGAGCGGTAAATTGTACGATTTTGTTTCTGTAAAATCAAATTCGAATAATAAAAACTTTACGCCACCACTTTTATCATCTTTTAGAAAAAATAAATTAAATTGAATTTTAAATTAATCAGTAAAACCTTTCCCTGTGACACATTAATATGGTGACTATAAAATTTACAGTTGCCTTCCGATACGCCCCATTTTATAACGTGGTAAAAAAGCAAGTTTCACAAAGAACAAACATTTTTTCTCTCCCAAGTAATTAAAAGCATAATTGCCTATTTAATTTATGGCACATTCATTAGTTGAGATTATTGATATGTCATGGTATTTAAGAGTTACAGATTTGATTTTTAAAATTAAGATTTAAACCTTAAATTAAATTATCACTGAAAAAAAAATTCTCAACAACAGTTGGCAACAATAGTAATCGAATAAAGTAACTTTAGAAACTAAAGACCAACTATAATACTGCCGTGTAACAGAATAATCAACGAAAGCGACCGAAAATTCAAAACTGTGACTTTTTTTTATATGAGCCCTTTTGTATGATAAGCAGCATATTGAAAAAAAAATTAAATGAATTTTGTTACAACAGCTCTCTGAAATTTTCGAAAAGTAATCATAGCATTACCTATAGAGACAAGAAAACAGTTGAGCAATCAGTTCTCGCTAAATCGATCGTGAGGTACTAATGTTTTAAATCAGCATTTACCAGCCTATTTAAAGACTAGAAAACGCTTCGATTAAGACAGCAAATTTCAGGTTGGTATTTCATTAATAATTTATCCGATTTAACATGTATTGAAATATTTTTTTCGCTATATAAAGTGGTGGATAACAAATATTAATTTTATTATATTTACGTTCGTTTTGAAAATATCCTACAATTATCATTTTTAGAACCAATATTTAACACGGTGAACGCCACGCTAATTTTACGTGGCTTGCCCGTCTGGCCAAATTGCAATTAACTACAAACTAAAAGTGCAAATATTTCAGAGATTTTGCTAGTTTTAAAAGGTTTAGCATGACACATATAAAAAAAGTTGTGAATTATTTAAAAATACGAATTGTTTAAAAATAGGGGTGGATAAAAATCTACTAAATTGAATTTATTAAACTAAAAATCACAATAATTAAGTAAATTTTGAATAAATTTTCTGCAATTCCGTAAAAGAGGGTAAATTTTATAGTTCTATATCATGTTACACGCTGTCAGCCAGCTGTTTTACGCGGCCTATGTGAAAGGTCAGTGTCGGTCACCGGTGGTTGACGCTGTCTAAATGTAATTTCAGTATAAGCCACCGGTGATTGAGGCGGCCTAAATGTAATTTCAGTGTCAGTCACCGGTGGTTGACGAGGCCTAAATGGAATGTCGAGTGTCAGCCACCGATGACTGACTTAATAGAGCAATATTTGTAAATTGCAACAAAGATTTTTTTTTATCAAAATGGATACTATTAAAATAAGGTGAAATTGGTTCACTCATATCACTTCCTAAAACTCAAACCCTCCACATGGCTTCTTAACCCTTTGCACTCTGATGTCGTCAAATTGGATTCTCTGCTCATATATTCTTCTTTGAATATACTTTATACTGGGTNGGGGGGGGGGACTCTTCGGTAATCTTTTCTCAAAGCTTTATGAAGAACGATACAAAAATATTGAAATAAAACACTTTAGTTTTTCCTTTTATATGATAAGGTCGACGTAGTCAAAATTTGAAAATCATATCTTTGTGGCAGACTTAGAAGAAAACATTCTCAAGTATAACTTAGAATTTGATGAAAATTCTTCAGGTATTAGAGGAACTGACAGAGAATCCAAAATCTGAAAATTAGTTGCTAAATTACAACGGTAATAATTGGTAAAGACAGAAAAAAAATAAATAGAAAATCAGATCTTAGCGCTAAATGCATACGAGAATCCAAAGAAAAGCGGCCAATTTCCGGGATGGAGTACCTAAGTTTTCAACGTACGATTTTAAATTTGTTGGAGAGTGAGCATGCATTCGAAGTTACTTGAAATCAGATTTAAATATACATTTTGAGTTAAACCTTTTGTGGAAAAGACAATTTCGGTTGCAAATTTTAGTTACGCGACTTCAGACGGTCTTTTCTTGATGATGCGGCGTATTTAATCTCTTTGTTACTTAAATTATAATGGTTGCTTGGAATTGATCTAGTTACTCGGTACCAGCTTTGGTGGGCTTTCACTGATTCATCGAATCTGATTTGACTCAAAGGGATAAGATAATGACATGGCTTGGCATATACATAGCTGCCAACTCTTCCGGTTTTCCCGGAAGATTTTAATTTCGTATTAAAAGTTTTACCGAAACTCATGTCATGCCATTAGACTTCTTGAATTATAATAATAATTATATATGAGTTTGACCCCCACTACATATAAATAATTACAACGAATATATAAAAGCATAATAATCTTTATGAAAACAGATTTTAACCGAGTCAAAATATAAATATATTTTTGAGTAAGATTGCTTTTCGGTGATTGTTTTACTACCACTTGAAAAATCCACTCTCAGAAAGAGTAAAAGTTGGCAGGTATGCATATAGTTCAGTATATGGATGGCACAAAGATTAATATAGAAAAAAAAAAGGCAATATAGGTGCACGGTCAGTGGACCCACCTCTCCCACGGCTGTCTGCAGCCTCTGATGGTTCGCTCCTTGGTTACACCAGTCTGATATATATGGATGGTTATAAAATGAAAAAATGGGCTTTACTTACACTATTTACATTATTTCTTGGATATTGTACCAGCCGAAAAAGGCCAATGGACTATGTGTAATGCTTTCATTCAAAAATTTAATGTGCATGGTCGATGGACCCATCCTCCCCACGGCTGTCCGCTCGCCCCTTGGTTACATCAGTCATATATTCATGAACGTTAATAACATTTAAAAAATAGGCTATGTGCAATATTTACACTGTTCACAATATTTATTGAATTGTGTACCAGCCGATTAAAAAGCGCCAATGGTCTATGTGCAATATTTTCTGACAAAGATCTTAATAAATATTGCATCGTCACATTTTTCTGCATTACTAAAGAAATCGGCATTTAATGAGACAACACAGTAAGAGTTTTCAAAGATATAAGAAAGGTTGCTTACTGAGGGTGAATAATTAGAAGTATAATAGTTTTTATATTTCTAGTGGTTAATAACTTTTTCGGATTAAGTGTCGCCAGACTGGCAACCCTGCTCTGAAATAGGTTAATAGGGCATTTTCTATTATATCTTTACAGGAAGTTAAACTTATAGCAAGAGGCTATAATTTTCTGTTATTTTGCTTGACACATAAAAATCGTTTTTAGGCTTTTTTGGGGGTTTAATTGTGCATTCTGCCATATTTTTGGAGACATCCCTGAAGATGATCCGACAGCATGCTATTACAATTTTGTGATGCCTGCTTTCTCAATTTAGACATAGATCTGAAGGGGAAGGAAATTTTATCCAGATCCCTGTACCCATGGTTCTGCTCAGCAACCGACCATAAACTTTCGATTCCACAGATTTTACGAGCACAAATATCGTATGTAGTCGATGGGTCTTAGCGGTGTCGGGGATTGAACCCCGGACCCTCCGGAAGAGAGTCCGATTCTCTAACCACTAAGCTACCTCTGCCCAGTGATTAGAGAATTGGACTCTGTTGTAGCGGACGGTTAGAGTAAGTCCCTATCAGAATAAAAGATAAAACTGAGAGCCATACTATTTATTCAGCAATTTATTTGTAGGCAGAAAAATGATATTTTAATTTATTTAATACACCATACCTTAGATTCGAATAAAAACTACGTACTTTGAACAAACATTAATTAAACATCTTAGAATTAAAGTGGAAGTAATAATAAGTCAGTAAAATTAGTAATGCACACATTTAATCTATCATTTTTTATTTTTTTCCATGATTATCACCATCCTGTATTAACCCTTTCTAAGGTAGTGATAAGTACACTTACCACCAATTTTTAAAGTCCATGTTGAACTTTTTTACCACTTTTAATATAGGTTTCCATTTGTAAATAACTTCATCTTTCTTGAAGTGCGTTTGAATAAAATTGGTAGCCATTTGTTAGTTTAACCAGTTAACGCCCAGCGTCATATATTTAAGGACAGTTCCTTTTTTCAAAGACATTCATTGTGGTGGGAAACTTTTTTCAGTATTTTTATTTATCTGGGCGAATTAAAGGATTCTCAGATACCACAATGATTTAGTTATTTCTGATTAGATCTAGAATTCTAAGGAACAAGTACTTTTTGATCTATCAAAGACTTTTTGAATGCCATAACAGTAGAAAAACCAATTACTTTCGCTAATATATTATACCACTTTTTCCATAAAACCACTTTTTGTATCATTTCAATTTATAAATTCGGGACAAAACGGGTTAAGAAAACGTATAAAAGTTAGAAAATACATAATTTCTTTTGAAGTTTGTAGCATTTTTTAAAATATATTTTATAAATAACAAAAAATAAAAGTCAATTAGTTCCTAATACGTAGTGGTAAATATACTTTAAAATTTAGATTAATTTTTTATAAGCTAAATGAGTTCTTTTTTCCTATATGTATTACTATTCTTATATCAATTTCAATTCCAAAATATTTTAATTTACCTTTACTAGAAATAAATGGCCCATTAAAGGGTTCTTGTGTTACTTTTTTCACACCATCAGTTGTCTTTACCTCTTCAATATATCTTGGATGTTACCTATAAACTAATTTTGATCTAATATGACTGACTTTATAGTAACACCACTGAATTGGTTGGAAACATAGTCATAGTTCTTTATTTTTTGGACAGGGGGGGGACTGCATTGATGGATTAAAAGTAGGGAAGGACAAGTTATACCAATGCAAACAGCACCTCAAGGCGAAATCAAAATTGCAAATCAAAAAACAAAATTGCATATTCATATATTCAAAGATCCTGTGAGTTATTAACCGGTATTATTCAGAAAAAAACTAAAACGCTCTCAAAATAACATTTAATTCGGATGGCTGAATTTTCTGCAGGCAGCGCCCATGTAGAATTAATTTTACTTAGATCACGTCGGCATGCCAACAAAGGATAAATATAGGACTTATCGTAGTAATGCCACCAATTTGTAGCCAGAATTCCATCCCTCTTTTAATCCTTTTATCTCGTAGAAGGTGCAGAAATAATCCCGTCAGCAATACAAAATTCTTGAAGGGATAATGGAAATAAAACAATTACGTAATGATATAGTCGTTATTCACCGCTTCTCTAATAGATAACTTAATGAATTGGTAATCGAACACATTAATAGATCTTTTATTACCTGCACTCATAATTCGAAAACAAAAGCATCGACAAGAACAGCGGCACAAGATACACTTTCCGCCATTTTTGACCACTCTGCCGATATAAAGTCGTGATAACGAGTTGATGCAAGAATTAAAGGAAAAAATAGCAACCGTAACTTTGTCTCTGCTGAACATAGCTGCCAACTTATACGGTTATTATTAATTAAGATTGAGTCCTAGTCCTAGTGTTTTAATTTTATTGGGCACCTGGGTCGCGAAGCGACCCCTATCCCATTCATCTAGAATTTTTACACTGTTTTGGTTGACCATTGAGGTAAGCAGGAAGTGGAGTTGCTTTAGTGAATGTTTCAAGCACTTTGCTTGAATAACTAAAAAGCAATCAAAAAATTAAATGAGCAGCTTGCTCTATAGTTGTTAATTAAGATTGATGTGATATTGATTGATAAGATATTGATAATTGAGCTCTGAAAAGTGGTGCTAAAACTATAACTAAAATAGGAAGAGTTTTAAAGCCTCTAAGCTACTTCGTTATCACTTAAAAGTGTAACCTACGAACAAAGAAATCTTACATACCTATGTTTAAATTATCTATTTCATTTTACAACCGTTGTTGAACAGCCGTCCCAAGTTTTGGGTTTGTGTCTACTAATGTTCAACACCGTAGCCTTGTTATTTTGAACCAAATCCAGATGACAAGGGAACTCCTGGATCAAGTATTAGGAGAAATTTTGCCTTCGTGGAGGACTTTTTGATAGAACTAACCTGCTTTTGTGTTACATGGAGAAGAAAACCACGAAAACGTCACATAGTAAGCTCGACGGCAAGTGGACTCTAACTTATGATTCGTCTACCACTGAGGATATTTTACGTCAGCACTGTGGTCGGTTCGAGCCATGGGCGGAATTCGTATCGACCAGCCATCGCTGGGATTTGAACACGGTACACCTCACTGGAAGGCTCTATCCCCTGAGCCACGACGATTCTCAAATTATCTATTTGTCATGGTATGTAAAACAGGTTTTTTTTAAAAACTTAAATAACTAAGATTTGCACACTAACTGTAATTGTTTTATTGTACCATAAATTTATTTATAGTGCCATTTAACATTTTTTTG
Source organism: Parasteatoda tepidariorum (assembly GCF_043381705.1). Classification (NCBI taxonomy): domain Eukaryota; kingdom Metazoa; phylum Arthropoda; class Arachnida; order Araneae; family Theridiidae; genus Parasteatoda; species Parasteatoda tepidariorum. The sequence continues at coordinate 70,400,245 of NC_092213.1, read as the reverse complement.
CTTCTAATTTGATATTAAATAATATGCGATAATACGTGATAGCTCAGGGGATGCGCCTACCAATGCGGTGAACCGGGTTCGAAATCCAGTCGATACGAATTCCGCATCTGGCTTGCACCGACCACAGTGATGGCGTGAAATATTCTCAGTGGTCACGGGTTAGAGTCCCCTAGCCGTCAAGCTAACCGTGGGAGCTTCACGTGGTCTTCCTTTCCATGTAAAGCAAATTCGGGTTAGCTCCATCAAAAAAGTCCTCCAAGAAGGCAAGTTTCTCCTCTCCCAATATTCGATCCAGGAGTTCCCTTGTCTTCCGGACTGGGTTCAAAATTACAAGGCTACGGAGTTGAACAGTAGTAGTCGTAAACTCATAAAATTGGGACGGCTGTTCAACGACGGTAATGAAATAAAATTAAATAACTAAGATTTGTACTCTAAAATAAATTATGGCCAGCCATTGTACACATACTCGCCGGTAATTATAGCTGTATTTCTTAATTTTAAACTACGACAGTTATCCTTTGGGAATAAAATAAAACCACGAATAGTAAAACCTATATGAGTTTGTTTCGCTGTCGCATTGGTACATCTTCATCATGAAGGCATAGTTGCATACTGTTATCAGACAATATGTAACTATAAAAATGTTCTCATATGCTTTCTTTTATTCAACAGTAAAAGTTAAAGACTAAAATTAGAAAATGATAATGAAACGATGACAACCACCATTGTGATTTACTTTTCTAACTTTAAAATATTATTTTTTAATGCAATTAAGAATACCAAGAAAAAGTAGGAATACTATATTTTTGAACAGAAATAATTAGTTTGCAGATTAAAGCTTGATAGCTATTATCAGAAAAGTGTTAAACATTCAACTCATTTCTTACAGAAAGTATATTATAAGTAGCTAAGTTTTCATATCCTTTAGTTCTGATTTTTGACATCTGTGTGCAGCATGACGTCATGAGGTGGTGAATGGCAGCTTCAGCTTTGTTTGAGTAAGGAACGAACCAACCCTTCTCTATATTCTCATTAACCACGCTTAAAAGCAGCATGCTGTGTGTTGCAGTAAATTACAATTATTGTTACATAGATTGAAACTAAGACTTCTAATATATTAAAAAAAACCTTATTAGAGCTCCAAAAAACTTGTATCTGAACTTCAGCTTATTAAATTAATTGGTTCCTAATTTGATTTAACCCTTAGGGTACATTTGACGAGTGAGACCAGGGGTGAAAGCGAGACGGAAAAGAGGAAAGGCTGGTAGTAAAACCATTTCAGTTATAGCTAGTTTTGGGGAGGAGTTTANCATGTCATTTATTTGAATTCAAATTTATTTTGATGACTTAGTATTTACTAAAAAGATGTAATTTTTTTTCTTAAAAATAAGTTGTTAATGGATTTGAATGATTGTTTTGAATTCTTAGAATTTTGTGCATTTGCAATGTACCTAAGTTAGTAGCGAGCGAAGAGAGCTTGGTTTGCGAAGCAAGCCATATGAGATTGCGTAGCAATTTTTGAGGAATGGTGAGCGTTAGCGAGTAGGGGGCGCAGCCCACTAGTTTAAATTATTTATTAAGAAATGTGCAATCACTTTTTTTCATTTTATAAAAATGCTTTTCTCATTTTAAAAACTTGCGAAGAATACACGGTCAAATTAAAACTCTTTTTGATAGATATAAGTCAAAACATCAATGAGCTTCTCAATTTTGATGAGACATAGAAATATTCAATGCATTAAATTATTAAATTATTAAGCATAAAGTAACAATGCACAATATTTTATGTCCCAAAAAAGTTAAATGCCTAATCATAAGCAAATAATCTTCATTATTTGACCAAACATGGCGCTTATTCAATTGACAGTATTCCGCTATTTTCCCACAAAAACAAAATGAAAGATTTGGTGTCAACATGATATGAAAATTCATTAAATAATGGGTTAACGTAAGCGTAGGTTAGGCTGATCATTTTGTGTCACTAAACCCTCTAGAGGTAGATGAAAAAATGGCTTTTTTCAATTACTATATTTTTCTTATTGTTGTATTGATTATCGTAATTAGTGCTTACGCAGAGATGACAACGGGCTTCAGTTGCTCATCGTAAGCTTTACAATAAAATAATACGGATATTTTTTTTATGTTCTTTATAAGATTGCAGGGTTCATGGGCAAGCTGCTTGAATGGCAACACGTCCGATTAAGGTGGGTATTTTATTTTATCACTTTGATTCTGGAGTGTTATTATTGTCTCGCATAACACTGGTTATAACAGAACATGCTATGAAGAAAAAAAATTCTTTGGTTATATTGCTTTTACTGAAGGGTTGTCGAGTAAAGACGAGGCAGGCTCGTGTTAAAATTTTCACAAACTTTTTTACTACTTTTAAATAAACGTTAAGTTCAGTTATATAGCATAAAGTTTTTTTTTATAAATATATTAGGTATAAATAACTGCTATTTCTGTTCTGTGCTTTTGCCTTATTATGTAAACACTAATTGTCAAATGACTTTAATGTTTTTTTTCTTCAGGCGAACTCAGGTGTGGAAAGGGGACGCCAAATTATAACATGTTTTTAATCCTTTTTTATTTAATTTTCACAAATAAACTGACGATGGTTATTCACTCTATTTGTCAGTATCCTTCGATGCGTGTACAGAGATGCCAACTTGTTCCGGACTGCAAATATGTATTTTAAAGTGGTAGTTTATCAATTGTAATTCTTGGTTTAATAACTTCAATTTAGTAGATTTTTATTCACCACTATTTCTAAATAATTCGTAGGTTTATATAATTCACCACTTTACGGTACTTATGGCATGTTATACTTTTTAATAAGCAAGCCAAAATAGTCAAATATTTGCAGAATTTATTTTGTAGTTATTTCCCGTTTTTTTTAATTATTTTGGCGTGTCCGGAGCAGTTGGCATCTCTGGTTACCTCGTGCTAAACCGTTTAAAAAGTAAACAAAATTAGTCAAATATTTACAAATGCTTACAAAGTTGTTTATAGTTTTTTTTTTCCTTTCTTTTTTTAAATTATTTTGGCGTGCCCGGAGCAGTTGGCGTCTCTGCATATAAAATGCAAGGTAGCCACCCAGTAACAATTCGAGATAAAAATCTTGCGGTGTTTTAGATTTTCTATTAATTTTTTCTCTCAAAATTATCCCTATATAATTCTGGAATCAACAGTGGGGCGAGGGTAGGAGCCTCTTAAGACAGTGATTCTTCTTTTTTTAATTTTTTTGTTTCAGTCATCTTGGAATTTCAGTCGGTATTCCAGGCGTTAGACGTCGTTCCCTGACGGATCGAGGTGTGCAAAATAAACTAGTGGTGTTAAAATTATAGAGAAAGAAAATCTATTAACCCCTTAGGGACGGGTAATTCAGAAACGCAATCGTACAAAATCAGAATCAAGATGTAATTAAATAAAAAACGGTAACTTAAATGTAGTCGTTTCTAATTTTACAGACTTACTTTGCTTTTACTTTAACCCTTTCGCGCCGACTGTCACAAATACGTGACAGCATGAAACCGTATCAACCAGGGTAAAAAGATAAAGCTGGTAATCAAAGTAATTCTTTAGCACTGTTTATTTGTGGGCTGAGTTATAATTGTTTGATTTATTTTATTCACCGTTACTTTGTTCAAAATAAAACTATTTAGTTATACTTTGAATTAACATTGATTATATGTATGATTAAACTAACAATAATTAAGATAAAAGCAAAGTAAATCTGTCGAATTAGAAACGATTACATTTAAGTTACCGTTTTTTATTTAATTACATCCTGATTCTGATTTTGTACGAATGCTTTTCTGAATCACCCGTCCCCAAGGGGTTAATGATTGTTAGTTTGATCATATATATAATCTATGTTAATTCAAAGTATATCTAAATAGTTTTATTTTGAACAAAGTAATGGTGAATTAAATAAATCAAACAATTATAACTCCGCCCACAAATAAACTGCTGAAGAATTACTTTGATTACCAGTTTTATCTTTTTACCGTGGTTGATACGGTTTTTTGCTGGGACGTATTTGTGACAGTCGGCGCGAAAGGGTTAAGTATGATTATAAAGAGAATTATTCAATATATCGTGAATGCTTGCGAAGCGAGCACCGCACTATTATAGCTGTTCCCATTTTTTTTCGGCTACGGAACCTTACATGATTATCCTTTTTTTCGGCGGAAACGCGACTTTATAAATACGGTTTATTAGGGTAATTGTGAACATTAACCTATATAAAAACCTTGAAAAAAAATTTTTATGAGAGGATTGAAAAATTTTCAACATGTTATTATTGTCTTAAATTAGGTTTTATAAGCAACATTTGAATTTGCAATCCTTGTGCTATATATAGTCCAGCTATGAATTAGTTTTTGGCGTAAGCGTGGTTTTTATCGAAATGAAAACTTGAACTGCTATAAACGTTGAAAGTTATTATTTGGAAAACAAATTTTTTTATTAATGAATTTAGTTATTTATTTTGATTTGAAAAGAGCAGCAGGAAATACTAATGCCATATTTTAGAAATGCTTACGTTTTTCGTAATTTGTTCAAAATCTTGTTATTAAAAATATTATATTTCATTATAAAAAATGAAATATTTTCTCATTAGCATTTTACTGAAAATAATTTCATAAATGCAAGCGAAATATTAAATAAATTAGAAATTACAGTTTGGATCTAAATATAATCGGTGGTTTCAAAACTCAAAACAGGTTATAAAAAGTACTAACTCACGGAACCCCTCTAACTCTTTAACAGAACACTAGGGTTCCTCGCAACACCATTAGTGAACCTCCGCTGCCCTTGTATATCGGTTAAAATTCGTCCTAGCAGAAACTGCATAGATTAAACGCGATTTATTCGTATGTGCAAAGATGTAGAAATAAATTTGTATAGCGGAAATTGTTGAGGTACAAAAAAGAAAAAGCTCTCTGGAAAAGAATTCATTTCTAGATGAAATGCCAAGTAAAATAACTTTAAAAATCGTATTGACTAAATTAAGAATCGCATATCAAGGCATACATTTTGCTACTACTAGAATACATTTTCCCTTCAAAGCGGTGTAAATTGGCATCACTGCTTACCGACTGTCTGTCTGCAAAAATTTCAAGAAAGTGGTAGAGAATTAAGTAGTAAAACTTGTAAAATATGGATAATTGCTCCAACACTTTATAAGTTCCCACCACGTGATAGCTGTAATTAAGTTACATTTCATACGATACTTTGTAATTTTGATCAAATGAAAAATTGTAAACTAAAAATAACTTAAATTCTGATACCACTACAAAATATTTTTTACGAAATTGAGTAAGTTGGTATTTGTATAAGCAATTGAATTTTATTAAACATTTTATTGGATATTTAATCATTGAAAATATTTATTATTATAGTTCTGGTATTCACTGTAGAAACTCTCATTATACTGAAAAGAAAGAATTTAAGCTTTAGACTCATTTGTAATTTGAGATTTTTAATTTAGGCCTCTCAGGGAGGATAAAAGGGAAAAATAAATCAGCTTTCAACTTTAAATTCGATGCAATTAATTTCTAATTTTGCTTTTAATTAAATTAAACTGGAAAATTAATCTGCAAATAGTAAAATTTTAATAATTATTAACATAGGGACATGGTGCACTCAAACAAATAATTGGTATCTAAAAATTAAGAACATGACTACTAATGATAAAACAACATCTGTAAAAAAAAAGTGTAATAAAAATTTTATGCCTCACGTATGTTTTTTGCCACACGCAATGATTTCATCGATCTTGATTTATAACTCAACCTTCTATCTAAGCCACCCAAAGTCTCAATCGCTGAATAAATTATTCTTTCACTTATTTATTAATAAAATAACAAGCTAAAATATTTAAAAATACATCCAGAGACAGTGAAAGACTATTTATTTGCTTACATCCAATGACTCTGATTCTTTTTTTGATGTCTTTATTTCACTTCAATTCAAAACCATTTCTATTATCTTCTTAAACAAAAGTATCGTCTGCAGCGACCACCTGCGCACTAAAGAAGTTGTTACGTTAAAATAATCTCGTGAGCAATACGTAATAATAAACCAGACATAAATGACCAGTAAATCCGAAGTTCTTTTCGTCTCGTGATTAGTTTTATGTCTGTTTTGGGTAAACAACATCTTTATTTAGGGAGAATATTTCCTAAAAAGAAATGGAACACTCATAAACTCGATCCGATGAGAACGTAAAGCATTGTTTTTTTTCTTCTTCTTCGTCATTGTTAAAACAAACATAATAAAATTATGGAACACGCGTTGATAATTCAAATTGACAGTATTGCTGTATGTATTTCAAAAATGCTTTTTTTTTCTCTTTTTTTATTACTTGCTTTCTTATTATTGAAAAAAAAAAAACTGCTTTAAAAGCTCGTAATAACTTCCAACGGTTTCTTGGAACAAAGCCAACTAAGATTAAGGCGTGAAAAATAATAATGAATCCAACATTCATAAAAATCTTAATTCCGCCATATTTATGAATAATCTGTAAAGATAGTTTTTAATTATCAGTTTAAGTAATACAATAATATTTATTTGTTTGTAACTTATTACCACTTTTATTCTTAAATTTAAATATATAAATATTTGAATCTGACAGAGCATTTCAATTTTTTCTTAAAGCTTGTTGTTCAAAAAAGTTGGTCATATGATCAATTTCCAGTGATAAAATTTAGTGTATCCCCTTAACTGGCATCAAAATTATTAATAAAATTTTCTGTATGGAAGTACTTCGATTCACGTAGGCAAAGACAATACTGAAACAACTATTCTATTACAATAAATGCTTTTTTAAAAAAGAATCCGTCTAATAAATATGACGATGGATGGCTAGCCAATTAAAATTAAATTAATGATTATATGTTGATATAGAAATAGAGTATAGATTGATAATTAGCAGAAGTGAAACTATTTACTGAATTTTTTTCATTCTAGATTCTCTTGAATTGGACTTCAGAGAGAAGATTTGAAACAAAATCTCTTTCTTGTCTTGGACTTGTTTAAGCGCGAACAGAATTATGGAGCTGGTCTAGCCTATTGGCTAGACCAGTTAAGATAAGCAACAACAAAGTTTGATATCATATGATTTTGACTACTACCTTTTGAGACATTATTGTTAAAATGGATAAAGAACAAGGGACAAACGCAAAATAATACCAAAACATTAGTCAATAGATTTACATACTTTACAAACGTTTCTAATTATAATAGCGTTAAAGTTTATTGATATAAGCCTAATGATAAATATAACTGAAATATGTGACTAAATTACTGAAAATATCAAAGTAAAAAAAAAAACAAATAAAATGTAATTCCAGGGCATAATTTTTCAATTGAGTTCTAAAACATACATTACTTCTAAAAGCCAATTATAAGTTCTTAAGTTCCTTTTGGAATTTTCTTTAGTTTGACAAGCAAGGTCAAGAACGGTGCTAATATTTAAAAAGAATAAAATACTTATATTAGAATTAATTAAACATCTAAATAGTACGCAGGTTTATTAAAAGATCAAAAGGTACAAACTAGATTACGTATTCTTAATACAATTTACTCTAAATCAAAATTCAAAAATATTGATATAAATCGAAATTATTTTGCGATGCATCAAATTAAATACAATTTCTTACAATGAGTTTTGTCAAAGTTCTTATTATATCGAATTCAATATTGTAATTACATTGTCGCCTTTAGCTGCAATAGATGATTCAAAAAGAAAAATTCACTAGTGAACATTTTCCAGAGATAGAGATGTCAAGCTGAATTCGAAGATGTCAGAAGTCACGCGACAAATTTTTAGAATATTTTTTTTTTTTTAATTTACTTTTATATCTGAGACCGTGTTTCAATGTATTGGGATAGAATAAAAATAAAAAAAACATAAGAATAAAAAAAAGCATACATACTATATTTTTCCCCTGATGACAGAAGAACAAGAATGTTTCACATTCAAGATGGCGGTTCGATCTTGTCATTCATTAATTGGAACAAAAATCGTCTGCGCTTAGATCTAGTTGCCAGTCTTCAATTTTCCCCTCACGAAACTTTTATTACTTTTTATTCTTAGTAACAGAGCTGTCTAACTGTCAAGCTCATTTAAAAATTACAAATTATGTCTTTAAATTATTATTTTTTCTTTTGCTATATTTTAAGAAGCAGTGAATGAGGCTTTGATATTATTTTATTTTCTGATAGACAAAATATTTTAAAGGAAATCAAATGAACATGACCACGACGAATTCATCTTGGAAAAATTCAATGGAAGATTTAAAAGATTAAGTAACAATCCGTTATTGCTATTAATTTAGCTGTTACATTATACATAAGTTTTAATTTAAAAGAAAATCAAAAGTTGACTCTGTAAATCTTGAACTATTCTTAACACATCATTATGTCACGCTTTATGGTTTTTACGGGAATTTTCTTAAAAACATTCAGTGCAACTTAGTTTCTACGTTCTCCAAATTTTTTAAAAAGAAATACATCTATACAAATATATTTATATAATTAAGTTATGCAAAAATAAACTGTTGCTGAAAACCTGATTAAAATTGTACATTAAACAATAATACGAGGAAATTAAAATATATTACCGCAGTCGGTAGGATTCGAACCTACGCGGGAAGATCCCAATGGATTTCTAGTCCATCGCCTTAACCACTCGGCCACGACTGCTCGCAAATTAGCTTCATAGATAATTATTATAAGCTTTTAAATTTAAATAAATAAAAATTACAATATAAATAGTAATAAGTTATTTCTATTTTGCATAACCATTGCAGAATTTTAAATAAAAGTTAAAAAAGTTAGATTCAACAAAATAACTAATTTTGTTTTGCTGTTAAGAAAATCCTTACTGCATTTTTTATTTATTGTTTAATTAATTTATTTTTCATAGTTACTCTGCGACAGGGACCCCCATTTTTTTCTCCTTGTTTTCCAGGATTTTCGCGGAGTTTTCAGAGTCTTATTCTAGCCATGGTACGCGAACGCGAGCTTAAAATTAGAAAACATCAATGCCTTATACTATTTTATTTTTATTCCGGAACCTCTAAGAAATTATGCAGATTGATTTTGCTGGTTAATGTTGCATAAAATTATAGAAATCTCAGCCATTAAAGAAAGTGGTGCGTCATTTTATAACACTAACTTTTTATTCTTTAAAATTGAACAATGCAGTAAAATAAAATCTTTGAAAAAAAAAGCTCTTTGTGGTCTTCTGGGTAGGATTTAAAATTACAAGGCTACAGACTTAAACATTGTCGTAAAACTTTTTAAAATATCTGTTGAGTCAGTTTTATAATTTAATATCTGTGATAAACTCAAAAAGTGCAATGATTACAATTGTATTGGTGACAGCTATGAAAGATTTCGTAAAAAAACAGATTTCGCCTTGAAAATATAAGTGCTTTCTTTCAATCCGGAATTCAAAATCTTACTCGCTTCTGTAAAAAATTTTAAAAAAATATCCGTTGAGCCGGTTTCAAAATTAATTGCTTCCGATAAACAAAAGAAGTGCAATAGTTACAACTGTAATGGTGACATCAATAATTTTGAAACAACAGATTTCTCTCCGAAAATATAGATAAATGCTTTCAACCGCGAACGCTCTATCTTGAAATTTTGTTCGAATTTTATGTTTATTGGATATGTAATTACTTTTTATGTTCCTTCTATTTGCTAATACATTCAGCGCTATGACCCATATTTAGAGTTCACATTTTCAAGCAGAATTTTCATAGTTCTGTGTTTTCACCTCAAAAATACCATTTTTCTTCCTTATTATTTCAAGTCGTAAATTATGTTTTATTGCCGCGGTATCAGCGGCTCCAGCAATAAATATGGGAATAAATTTTATTACTATTGATTAGGAAATGAGTGCCCGGAAATCACACGTGTGGGTTTTTTTACGAAATCTACAGAATTATTCAACGAAATTGCCAATAAAATGTTTTTTTTTTCTTTCTTCTTTTTGTAGCTCTTCTAAAAAAAAAAAGAAATTGTATTGGGAAGATTAAGATTATATATTTCGTTATTTCAAACCAGCAATGTATTTAACTGAATAAAAACAAAAGTATAGAAATATTTTATTTAAACATGAAGTTTAATATAAAATTTAAAAAAAAAAAAACACAAACACACAATATCGATTTGCGAAATCTGACGTATTAAATTCAATAAAGAAAGACCTAAATATATATATAACATATAATTTCTAAAAACTCACCGCTTTACCTTTCCAGTTTAATATTCTAGGACCAGAATTCCCACATAGAGATTTTCTAAACATTATTTGAAACACATTTTATGGAAGATTTTAAATGGCAAAACTGTCGGCACCATTGTAAAGATCATGCTTGAAGATTTTAGAAATAGTGTAAATTTTACCCGTGCGAAGCTTATAACGTCTAAAATGTGGAAAGGTCGTAAATAATTACTTTTTTTCAACACCACTATAATTAAAAAAAAGCGCATTATAATATAACATCACAATCCTTTAAAGATAGCGTGACATAATCCTATAATGCCAAATGCTTCGCTTTCTGGAATAGTTTTAATATAGTGGTAGCAAATCAAATAGCAAAATTAGTTAAAGAAAAATAGATAAGCCTACTTTTTATTACAGTAACCATTAGATTGATGCTTACTTTCTTTACTTTATTTAAAAATAACTGGGCCAGCGGCCCCTATGCCATTCATCATGAAATTACAACAATTAGTTAAAAACATTTTGAATATTACCATGATTAGAGAAAATACAAGCTTGAACAGAGATATTTACAGTAATTGCCAGTCAGATTGATGCGTTAACGTTGCATTTTATCTATTTATAATTTTGATATTAAGTGGTGAAAATACATGACTAAAAGTAATTTGAATTTCGTTGCAACTAGAAAATACTATTTTACAAAGCGGAGCAAATTGGCAGCTCTGCATAATCAAAGTTCTTTTTTTTTTAATAAGTGCGTGCATTTAAATAAAACAAAAATGGCAACCTCGAAATTTGATGAAAAGGGGAAGGGGGGGAGGAATGTAGAGCGCGAGTTTATGGCGCTTTGCCATTATGAAGAAAAATCAAGTTATACATGAATAAAAGTAATAAATTTAGATACACTGAGAGTAAAAAACACTAACATACATGTATAGATTGAAAATATCTAAAAATAAGTACAGTATGAATATATAGCGAGACACAGGTCTGGTCTAGCTGGGCTCCTGAGGCCAAAAATGACCTTTTTCCCATTCATCCTGTAATGAGAACATAAGCAAAAACAATAGACAGATGCAACAAATAATGGCACATGTTAAGGTAGCGAAAAAAGAATGGCAATTTGCCATGGTAAAAAGTAACAAATAATTGAGCGCCGCGTCAGCCATCGGTGGCTGACACTGGGCTTTCCATTTAGGCCGCGTCAGCCACCGGTGGCTGACACTGTTAATTACATTTAGACTGCGTCAACCACCGGTGGCTGACACTGAAATTACATTTAGACCGCGTCAACCATAGGTGGGTGACACTGAAATTGCATTTAGGCCGCGTCAACCACAGGTGGGTGACACTGAAATTACATTTAGACAGCGTCAGCCACCGGTGGCTGACACTGAAATTACATTTAGCCCACGTCAACCACCGGTGGCTGACACTGAAATTACATTTAGACCGCAACAACCACCGGTGGCTGACACTGAAATTGCATTTAGGCCGCGTCAACCACCGGTGGCTGACACTGAAATTACATTTAGACCGCAACAACCTCCGGTGGCTGACACTGAAATTGCATTTAGGCCGCGTTAACCACAGGTGGGTGACACTGAAATTACATTTAGACAGCGTCAACCACCGGTGGCTGACCCTGACCTTTCACATAGGCCGCGAGAAACAGCTGGCTGACAGCGTATAACATGATATAGACTTATAAAATTTACTCTCTTTTATGGAATTGCTGAAAATTTATTCAAAATTTACTTAATTATTGCGATTCTTATTTTAATAAATTCAATTTAGCAGATTTTTATCCATCGCTATTTCTACATAATTCATAGGCTTATATAATCCACCACTTTCGTCAGATATGTCATGATAAATCCCCTAAAAAAATAGCAAAATCCGCCTGATAATTGCAATTTTAGTTTGTAGTTATTGACCGTGGCGTAATGGGCAAGAAATGTAAAATTAGCGTGGCGTTCAACGTGTTAAATATGTTTCAATTTTGATAATATTTTAAATTCTTTTAACATGGCCAGGTAGTTAAAATATCTTATTTCACCAAAAAATCTATTTAAGATGTAGTAATTCTCCTACCGTTTCTTTATATTTAAGAAGACACTGCTACGCCGGCTTGAGAGTGCCACAAATCCTAAAGTTAGAATGTTTTTTTTCTTTCCTCCAAGATTTCTCTTCTATTTTCCTCAATAATATTTGATTAGAACTATTACAATCCACATAAAAAAAAAGCAGAGGGTGAAGTTACAGGAGCTGATTTTGAATTAGATTTTCTTTATTTTTTCAAACAGAATAATTACACACGGCGATTTTTCCGAAAGCAGAAAAAGAGCAAAAATCTTCCCTAATTACAGATCTTATATTGCTCCAAGAACTGATGAATCCTCCTAAAAAGAAGAGACCATTTAAAAAAGAACTAGATATATTTTTAGTTGAGATTTCCTAGTGCATCCTGACCTTGGGGAACCCGGAGGCTCGGTAGAATAATTTCAGTAGCCAAATCGTTTATTCCCTGAGTTAATGGATAGTTTTGGCGACGAATATTTCAACTTGAAAACTGATATTAGTCAGGTATTCCATGTTAAAGGTACTGCCTATTTCTTGGTGGTACAATTTCTTGAAGAGTGAAGGATGGATCAGTGTCATTTGGGGCTCGAAGAAAAAGAATAGGGTTGATAAGACCAGTTTCAGATTATTACCACGAATTTTAAGGAGTTATTTTTTTTTACTGTTTTATTCCAAACAGACAGTAATCCGAATGATCAAAATCATTATTTTAAAGATGTTCCATTCCGATAACCTCGGAGTAGTGCTAAAATTTGTTTAAATAATAAATATTAGATGGATAAAATATGCATTTAAAAATATATTTAAATCATAATCAATACATATTCAAAGATATATGTGAGACAATGTGTGTAATAATTTATGGTGCAAAATAAAGTGAACAAAAGATTACCAGTTTTGGAATATTACCACGAATTTTGAAGAATAATTTTTGTAACGTTTTATTCCAAACAGTAGTCCGAATGATCAAAATCATTATTTTAAAGATGTTCCATTCTGATAACGTCAGAGCAGTGCTAAAATTTGTATAAATAACCATATTTGGTGGTCAAAATATGCATTTAAAAATATATTTAATTCATAATCAATGTGAATTCGAAGATATATGTAAGACAGTGTGTCCAATAATTCATGTTGAATAATAAAGTGAGCAAAAGATACTAGTTTTGGAATATTATCGCGAATTTTGAAGAGTAATTTTTTTAGCGTTTTTTTCCAAACAGACAGTAGTCCGAATGATCAAAATCATTATTTTAAAGATGTCCCATTCCGATAACCTCGGAGCAGTGTTACAATTTGTATAAATAACCATATTGGGTGGTCAAAATATGCATTTAAAAATATTTTTTAATCATAATCAATATGTATTTAAAAATATTTAAGTTAGTCTGTATTTAAAGATATGTAAGATAGTGTTTATGTTGCACAATGAAATGAGCAAAAGATTTTATTTGCCAATTATCAATCTTAATGGTTCAAAGATTAACCTCAAACATGCTAATTGATTAGTGTTAACTATTAAGTAAATTACGAAATCATACATGAATAAACAAACTTTTTTAATGACGAATTTGAATTCTTGACTATTGAAATTTAAAGGCAGCCAGAATTTGGAAATTATGGTCTAAATTTGTCAGCGGTCAGCAAACGGTAGAAAACTGGAATCCTTAACGTTAATTTCAACTTTTTACGCATTTTGCCTACGTCTCGAAATTTTTTGATTGCATCGATTTTTTTATTTTTATCCTGACTTATTTACCTTCAAATAATTTTCGTGCAAAAATAATATTTTATAATTTATTATTTTATGTAACAATTAAAAGTTTTTTGGAAATGTAGTATTTAAGTTTTTTTAGTATTACTTGCAGCTTTTCCTTATTTTCCGTCTCGCTTTGACCCCTGCTCAATTACCAGGCTTTAAAATCTGTACAATAGTAGTTGAGGGGTAAGTTAGTGTGACAAAAGAATAATAGAACAGCTTAGAATTCATCTCTTTAAATATGGGTGGCCTATAACATTTTCTTTAATTCATTTCTAGAGTTCATGCAAATGAATTCATACTTCGTTCTCTCTTAGTAATAGGTCTTCAATTTCTTAAAAATCAAATCAAGCAATAAATGTGTCCTTTTTCTTTTGAAACGTCCTTATTCATTCTTTACAATTATGAAATTCATATTATGAAAGAAAAACTAATCCTTTTTCATAATCATCAACATAAAAAATTTGATTCTAAAATGAAAACGATAAGAGCAGTTTTAAAATTGCGTAAGCATATTTTTCGGATAATTTTGAGTTAATTTCAACTTGCCAACAAAAATAACCAAATCACAAACTCACCTGAATTACTCACCCTGAATTACGCTTTTTTCTTTCCTTTTTTGTTTTCGTAAAAATAAAATTCTTTGGAGGATTTTTTATTTTAATTTTTGCCAATAAAAATGGATTCCCCCACCCCCATTGAGAATTTTGAGACTTGCGTAAGTATTAACAGGATATGGCGTATACACACCTGCCTGCTTGTTGCGAAGATAAAAAAATTATTAACTACCTTAGATGCTTACGTATTATTTTATAAGCTTTAGACTTGCTTTCGTTGCATAAAATGTAATAACTTCTTTAGCAGATTTAGTTTTAAAAAGCAGCTTACTAATTATTAAGCTGCTTATTAAGTTATTTCATTAGTTATTAGATTATTAAGTTATTCATTAGTTATTAGATTATTTCATTAGTTATTAAATTATTATGTTATTTCATTAGTTATTAGAAAATTATTTTTTAGTTATTCCCAAGTTATTAGATTATTAAGTTATTTTATTAGTTATTCATTAGTTGTTAGATTATTAAGTTATTATCAGTTATTTATTAGTTATTATATTTATTAGTTACTATATTCATTAGTTATTCATAGTTATTTCATTAGTGATTATCTTACATAACCTCTAAAAGAAGAAAAATTTGAGTAAAAGATAAATTTGGAATCAACAAAATTTGATCTACAGAAATAATAATTCCTAAGAACCAACAAAAAATAATTCTTCTCAAATTTCCAAAAATATCCAAATCTCCTTCGTTAGAGTAAAGGTTAAGGAATCAGGTCAAGATCTTGTTCAAAAAGTGAACGACACATAAACATTAAAAGAAAGAAAACTTCTCAGAAAAAAAAGCAGAAATAAAAAAAAAAGAAGTTATGAGGGAATTAAAGAATCCAGAAAGGGGCACGCGACGAACGACCGAAGGAACCCTCTCATTAGTGCGCACGTGACCGGCTCGCGAACCAATCGCTTAATGGCGATCGCCACACGTGACTCGAATGCAACCAGGTTCGTAAAGGGAAAAAATGGGGATAGTTTTAAAAGTCTTTACAGAATGAAAAGCCGCTGAAAAGATTTTGAGACTATTAAAAAGTGAAACGGGGTATCGTAAAGAAAGTTTCGTAACAACATGACATAACTACTCTCGGTAGCAATGTTTGGATAGAAACAAAAAATTACTTAATACTCTTATTTATGAATGAAAGTAAAAGCTTCGAAAGAAAGTTTTTGTATTTTTAAAACAGATTATGCAATTAAAGAATTTTTTTTTTGGGGGGGGGGGGAAGTAATTTTTTGCAATTAATGTGGTAACAAAAATTTGCATTCATGCTTTATTTCTGATTAAAAAAATTTGAACTAATATATTTTTAATTCCCATTACACATTTAAATATACATAAAGAGGACCGTCTAGTTACGTAATTGTTGTTTCGGAGTTCGCAAAAGGTGAATTAAGTATTTGCCCACAATATCATTTTCATATCTATTTTACTACCACCGGAAGAAAACTTTTATCGATGAGCATTTAAAAGTTAGCAGGTATTAGCTTTTGAAAAATTGCCAAAACTACCAACAATTCCAGGGACCCCAACTGCCCCCCTTTTTGCAGAAGTTTTCACAATTTGGTAGCGAATTAAATAGTGAAATTGTAATAAAAGGATAATTACCTCCATTTTTTAAAAGTGTCACCACGTGGTAACTGCAAAAAGTGGTATTTACATTGATGCTTTAAGATTTTGATGTGTAGTGGTTTGCAAAATTTGCTTAAAATGAAAAATACTTCACAAAAATAACTTAGATTTCACTACCACTAGAAGATATTTTTTTTACAAAGCGGAGCAACTTGACATCTCTGCAATTCTAAAAGCCTTAGTTTTTATAGGCTACCACTGTATAAAATATTTTGCAAAGCGCTTAGTAGCTGGGAGCATGGGTGAAA
Source organism: Parasteatoda tepidariorum (assembly GCF_043381705.1). Classification (NCBI taxonomy): domain Eukaryota; kingdom Metazoa; phylum Arthropoda; class Arachnida; order Araneae; family Theridiidae; genus Parasteatoda; species Parasteatoda tepidariorum. The sequence continues at coordinate 70,383,667 of NC_092213.1, read as the reverse complement.
GCCCTTATATAGCAAGACGGAAAAGAGAAAAACCTGGTACGTAAAACATTTCATTCCAGCATTTTTTTCGAAAAAAATTAAATATCTGTAACTATCAAGATTTCTTTTATAATTCTGGCATATATATATAAAACTGCTTCTTTTCCAAGATAAAGTAGATATTGTTGAAAAATTTAAAAAAAGAATAAGTAAACTCTTCCCCAAAACTAGCTATAACTGAAATGGTTTTACTACCAGCCTTTCCTCTTTTCCGTCTCGCTTTCACCCCTGGTCCTACTTTGAAAACCAAATTCGAGCNTTTTTTTTTTTTTTGGGGGGGGGAGTAATTTTTTGCATTTAATGCGGTAGCAAAAATTTACCTTCATGCTTGATTTCTATTTTAAAAAATTTGATTTAGTATATTTTTAATTACCACTTCATTTAAATATACATAAAGAAGACCATCTCGTTACATAATTGCTGTTTAGGAATTCATCAATTATGTCTTTCATTTCTCAAAAATCAATTATTGTACATATCAAATCATGCTTTATCTTTATTTTTAATTTAAGTCTACAATCATTATTTCTAATGTTATGTAAAAACGTCAATTTGTCATATTGAATTTTTTCATTGTTTTATTATTTCACAAGCAAACGGCTTGATTATTTATGGCTACTACAATGTTTGCCAAATCAATATATTTTACCTTACTGTATGTAATACCACTGGGAAAAATGATAATGGAAGGGATTAAAAGTTGGCAGGTATGCTAGAAGATATTTTTTTTAAAAAAGCTGAGCAAGTTGGCATCTCTGCAATTCTGAAGGCTTTAATTTTTATTAGCTACCACTCTATAAAATATTTTTCAAAGCGCGTAGTAGCTGGCAAACTTGTATTTTCAAATTTTAATTGGATGATGGCCATATGTTTTACATGTTTTGAACGGTATAGCCAAACAAAGTAAATACCTGCAACCAATTTATTTGTTAAAATTAAATAAAGAGGGATAAAAATATATTAAGAAATTTCCCTTCTCTCTGGTATATAATGATATGCTTTGCTCGGCAAAGTAGTTCAATTCTGCCGTGAAGTATTTTCGTACGATGTGTTGTATTTTTATTATCATTATTCTTGGTTAAGAGAATTGTTATTATATGGTGAAGGGGTTTCCAACCAACGAGTAGAGCTTCAAATTTAAATCTTAGTATTCTTCGAGTTGAGATTTCAGAAAAATAAAAATTAAATCAATAATTCCTTATTTCACTTTATTGTAAAGCCATGAAATTGTGTTTATATAGACTTTTATATATATATCTATATTTTATATATATAGGATATATATCTGACTTTTTGCGACCAGCAGTTACGAAAATTTTCCCTGAAAAAATAAATAATTCTTTTCCATACGTCGCACTGAAAATACCCGCTTCAGCAATATTTTTCAACTTCATTAAAAACCACAATGAAATTTTCTTTTTTCATACCCAAAAAATTATTCTAACACTTCAGAAATCACCCTAATTCAGAAGAAATCAGTTAGAATCAGAATAAGTTAGAAATCACCTTAATAATAAACCTTTATAAAGTTTTAATTAAAACTACATTTCCAGTCAAGTACAAGTATAATACCATGATGTTCTTAATATAAAAATTACTATTTTATGGTCCATTTTAGCCCCATATTAAGGTCGCAGCAAATTTGAATTATATTATGGTCCCACATGCACTATTTCTTGCATTGGAATATGTTTCCGAAATTACATCCCAATATAAGAACGCATCCAAGTTTGTTTGCTTTTTCTTGAATATAGATACTTTGTAAAACTAATGAACTCGTAATCAATAAAAATTGACTGATTGAACTGATTTAACTATACGAACTAAATAATTAGATCTGCTAAAAATTCTAAAAACGTGCCAAACAAGTCTCGCGACTAGAAAATAAGTTTTACTAATTGCCATTCCTGATCATTTTATAATTATTTTTCAATCCGACTTTTTAGCTTCAAGGCATACACACAGCACGTGGAATATCAAACAAATCGTGTTCCATCGATTAATCATTTGTCCTATCGATTGAAAAGTGACATTCCCGAAGTGCATCAAAATTTTCGAAAGTCCAAAACCACCATTTTGGTGGCTAATTGCTCAAGAGCTCATAAGTGCATTAGAGACAGCAGAGTAAAAAAAAAAAAAAAGGATTGTCTGCTTTTTGGCGACATCTAATAGGAAGAAATTTGTAAACCAGAACCATTAAAATCAATTTTTATCAACGTCCACGTCGTTAAAGATACGTCTAGTATTTATGGAGAGAAGTTCTTGGAATACTATGTGGTATGAAGCTACCTAGAGGACTCATTTTAATTGGGAAAATATTCTAATCTTTTGAATAATATGAATCACCGAGTGTGATAAAATGTGAAAAAAGGTTATTGTACTAAGTCATATTGATCTTTTTTTGTGAAGCCTTGTAATCTGAGAACTTCCCAGTAAAAAAAAATCAATTCTGCGTTGACCCGTAATATCGGTATCTTGAAACATAACATCGGTTGCTTGATCCATAAATACGGTAAATAGTTCTTGTAATCAAATGTGATAAAATATGTAAAATGTCAATGTACTAAATTATATTTATAATATTTTGCGGAGCCTTGTAATGTGAGAACCTTCTAGTAAAAAAAAAATCAATTCTACGTTGAACCATAATATCGATATCTTGAAGCATAACATCGGTTCCTTGATCCATAATACGGTAAATAGTTCGTGTAATCAAGTGTGATAAAATATGTAAAATGTCAGAGTACTAAATTATGTGTATGATATTTTGCGGAGCCTTGTAATGTGCAAACTGCAAACTTTCCGCTCTAAAAGAAAGAGAAAAATCAATTCTGCTTTGAACCATAATATCGTTACCGGTATAAAACCGTATCGGTATGCTTGAAACATAACATCGGGACCTTGATCCATAATACGGCAAACAGTTCGTGTAATCAAGAGTGATAAAAACAGTTAAAATGTTATTGTACTAAGTTATATTTATGATTTTTACGAAGTGTTTGTCATGGGATAATTCCTCTCTCACAAAAATTCAGCTCAATGTTTGTTCGTAATATGAGCACCTCGAAATATAATACGGTGTTAATTTGTTGCTACTTTATTAAGGTCATAAAATGAACTAAATTTAAGTTCAAGCTGTATCATAATTTCGAGTTTTCTAGTTCCAAAAAATATGATAATATGGTTCAACTTAGGTTGCAGTAAAATTGTACAATATTATGGTTCACTCTGTTCCGTAATTTTTTACTACTGAGGATGGATTTTTATTTGTTTTTTCAGACCAATTAGAAATAAAAATTTAAATCAATATCAAGCACCAACTTAAAGAAACTAGATGGAAATTCGAAAATTTTTTATTCAAATTTGCGGGGCTGCAAACTTTTTACGCTTTTTGTGAAAATGTATTCGAATGGTAGCTAAGTTTATTTTTTAGTGTATTATTTTTTAGTGCAATTTTTTATTCATTTAAACTGGTTTCCCACACCACTACATATAAATGGTTTAAAAGTTCATACGTTTCAGCTCTCTCGTGGCTTTCATATGTTTGTTTCAGCTCTCTCGTGGCGTTCATACGTTTGTTTCAGCTCTATTGTGGCGTTCAAACGTTTGTTTCAGCTCTATCGTGGCGTTCATACGTTTGTTTCAGCTTTCTCGTGGCGAGGCTTTGAAAATATAGGCAAAATTACTAAAAATTCTGAAATCTTTGGTTTTTTTCAATGTCTACCACTCTATGAAATATTTTGCACAAAGCGTAGTTGTTGGCAAGCATGAAATTTGCACAGTTCTTATTATATTAATTACTGATACGTATTATTGAATTTATAAGTAAGCGTTGATACCAAAAGTAATATTTTAACTAAGAATACTTACCTGAAGTACCAAAAACAGTTTATGATTTGAAAAATATATTAAATAATAGAATCGGAACAATACGATTTGGTGGATTTTGCTTAGGAAAAATAGTTTGTATTCTCACTACATTTCAATACTAATTACAAAGCTTGTCAAAAGATGACGCTGATAACTGAAAAAAAAATTATAAAACAATGTTCTCTGCTGCATATCAAACCATGCCAACTGAAATATTTCCACTATCGTCTATAATATGTTTCTTCACGCTGTACTGCGTTCTAGTTGCAAATGGAGACTATTTTAAAAATGTTTTTTCTCTGCTAGCAGCACCATCTGGAAAGGAAATTTGTATTTAATAATTTAAGTTTGTGGAAATAAAGACCAGTTTCCTAGAAAGAACATTGTAAAATATACATTTCATTTTCTTTCCTTTTTTTCTTTTTATTAATTTTTGAAATATCGGTAATTTAAAATCATCGGATCATTAAAAGGTTCATATTAAAACTGAATTTGAATGTACTGGAACAAAGATATTAACAACGTTTTAAGTTACAATTTTTTAGAGTAATTTCTAGTATCGAGAAATTAGTTTTTTCTTCATTTGTAATTTCTACATATCTATTACGGTAAATAAAATTTGAAAAAGTAATATTTTTCAATCAAGAAATTTAGAGAACAAAATCTTTTTATAAAGATATACTAAACATTCTAACCATAATTTTAAAGTTTAATGAACATTATTTTAATTTCAGTTTTAATTAGGAATGTATACTTTTAATGAAATTATTATTAAATTTAATTTAAATATTTATTAAAAATTTTCCAATTATAGAATACAAATGCAATGCAATCTAAATAAAATATATAGAACTATTTGAATTATACAATATCACAGGCAGACGCATAATCCGAGAGATTTTATAGAAGCATCTCATATATTTTCTACCATTATCATCTTGATCATTAAAACCATTGATTTAAGCAATTACGATTTCGACTGAAATCATATTCCTAGAATTTATATCTAAATTCGAATCATGCACATCCTTAATGCAGCCTCACTATGTCCTACTGCAAATGATTCATCACTGAAATTTACATGTAAACCTAAAACAAAACCACTCGCAATTATCAGACATTGAACACTTCTTCCCGTATTAATACATGATCCATCTATAAAATACATCAATCAGAAGGCGATGTAATTGATAACCACTGAAATCAGCATTCTGTGTTCGAGCTCCAGGCGTTAACCCTCGACGGTCCCCGCGTTCCAGAATTCGAAACTGCCTAAAATTATCCCTCTCTGTTGTGAAAGCTCAGTCACAGACCACGTCCGTAATTCGTTAATCAATGACTCGTCATTTTTTGTTGGCCATCAAATGTTCGGTACATTTATTTTCGTCGCGTGCTCACCTGGGCGATCGTTTGGCGATAAATTCGAGACTTTCTGATGCTCTGTTTTCGCAATTAGCACCTTTTGAAATGCACGAATCGTCAATCTTTGAGTGAAAAAGAATATTCAGAGTACGTTACATACAGTGTAATGCGAAAAGTTAAATAAAAGAACTTCATTAATTTGATTTTGCATCGGAAGTATGAAAAATCGTTTGATGAATTCACGTTCGAAAATAAGACGCACGCTGATTTTTAAACAAGATTTGAATAGAACGTGGCTGTTTAATATTAAATATTCGTGATTAAAATGGATGGCTAGAAGAAGCTTTTAAAGAAAAAATATGTCATATGCATATTGATTGACATATCGTGAATTTATTTGCTTAAAAAATATACTTGGTATTAATTTACTTTAGAGATCGGTATTTAAGTACGTGATTGTTTTAATGATTAATGAAATAGTATTTTAAATACTGACGGGCTATCTATAAAGATATGCGATAAAACGAAGTCGTGGCAGTGAATAGGATTCCTGTCCGATAAATTACAATAGAACATATACAGGGGGGAGGGATGTTGCAAAATCTAAATTTTACGAAGCAAAATTTCGCCTTAATGTAGTAGCTTTGAAAAATTTTTTTATATCAAAACTGTGTGCCTGTTTTGAAATTTCATGAACAGAACTTTCAAATTCAACAATTTTCCTGGTTTATTGCACAAAGTTTAATATTGCAAACATCTTTAAACTTCGATATATTTGGAAGAATAGGAAGTTTTGAGTATTTATTCTATTCTTTGATAACTCTAAAAAAAAATTTCGTTCATTTTTGGTTACAAAGAAAAAATGAACAAATGAAATATTTTATATTGAATTTTTTTGTATTATATTATAAATATACTACTTTTGCGGCAAAGTTCCTTGTTTTCTCTTTTACATAAATTATAATAATTAAATAAATTGCACTAAAATGCGATACTTAGAATGAAAAGAAGATTTGTCTTTTAAAAAGGCGACTTTCTTAACGGTATATAGCCATAGTTTTTATTTGCATAGTAGCTATGTAATCGCTAGCATTTATATTTTTTTTTCGTTTGTTAATATTTTTGAGTGTATACAAGAGAGTTTATTTCAGAAATTAACTCTGATATTTGAATGGCATTTTGAAATTTTTATTAATACTTTTTATGTAATTCTTAGTTTTCATATATCACTTAAGTAATTTCATTTTATTTTATTTCATAACTGGTTTTTACAGCTAATTGAAACCAATTCCGAGTTTACGACTATCAATGTCCAACTCTGTAACCTTGTAATTTTGAACCCAACGTAGAACAAAAGGGAACTCCTGGACAAGCGTTCATGGGAACTAACCTGCATTTGCGTTACATGGAAATGAAAACCACGAAAACCTCTCGTGATTAGCACGATGACAAGGGGTCCTATGCTTTGTCTACCAAAATAAATATTTTACGTCAAAACTGTGGTGAGTGCTTGCAGTACGGTGCAAGGAGCAGAATTTAAATCAAGCAGCCACAGCTGGGATTGGAACATAGGTCATCTCATTGAAAGGCCAATGCTATATCCCTTGGGCCCCCACTTGAGTAATTAATTGTAATAATTAAAACACAAATTAAATAATTAAAGAGAGCACAGTTATAGTTTATACTCTAGAAATATAGGCTAGCTATAAATAAAGGGCCTTTGAATTTTTCAAACTTCAAAAATCTCAGATCAATATCTATTCCTATATAACAATTTTGCATAGCCTAATAGAAAAATCAAATATTCGATTTTATATTAGGGTGTTTGATGCAAAAGTTGAAACATTAAAAATTATGTAGTTTAAAATGTTGATATAACATTTAATGACTGCAAACATTGAAACAACATTAAATAACAAACAACAGTATAATATTTAATGACACTATTTAATGATTAAAGTGATATATATTTGCTAATTACAGCTTAAATTAGTAAATAAATATCTCCTAAGTAATTAGTTGTAAAAATTCAAACATAAATTAAATAAAAAAGAGATCTCTAGAAAATAAGCCAAAAATAAGTGACCTTTGAATTCTTCGACCTTTAAAAATCTCTGATTGATACTTACTTACAGATAACAACTTTGCATCGCCTAATAACAAAACCAAAACCTCAATTTTAGGGTGTCTGATACAAAAGGTGAAACATTAAAGATTATGAAGTTTTAAACGTTGATATAACATTTAATGACAGCCAAACCATCCGCATAACGTTTTAGTATCTCTAAATGACAAGGAAATTTCCCAATTTACCCTCTTAACCGATCTCATTGAAAATCAATTTAAGGCCGATAAAGACATTTTATCACAATGGGCAATTCTGTTAACTATAACCGTTTTGCTTTTGAGCGTTATCTTCAGCGAAAATCAGACTTTGAAAACGATTACGATTCTAACAAAAATGAAGCACGGTCATAGTGAAGGCGGGAAAGAATTTCGTTCTTAGATAACTCCACCTTGATGTTTTTTTTATTGCAAACGATTATGTTATCGAATTCAAGTGTAATCTGAAAATGTCAAAAGAACGAAATGTTAAATAATTGCGAAAAGTGTCTGATAGAATATAAATTTCCTTAATTTTTTACTCTATAAGGCATACGCTATGTTTGTATATAGGGTAAACTAACCAGTGAAGAAACACTTAAGCTTCGCTTTTCTTTTAAAAATTCATATTAATTTCAAAATTCGTAATTTTAGTTAAATGACAGTGTCAACATATTTGTTACTAATTGCAAATTATGTAAAAAAATTGTTGAGAACTTACATAACATTGTTTTAAAGCTTTGGAGGTTTAAATAGCAAGTAGTAAGAAGACAAAGTGAAGGAACAGCTCTTACCAGTGAATGAACACCCAGTAAAGGAACACTTAGTTTTGGTTGTTTTTTAATGCTCTTTATGAATTTATAAGCAATACAAATATTTAAAAACAAGCCTATTCTTGAAATTACAACATATAAATACTTGTAAAATGTTCACTTTTTTTTGTAATCATGAATTGAAAATTAAAGTGTCAACATATTAACACATACTGTTCATTCACTGGGAAATCTATGCCCAGTAAAGGAACATGCCTGTTCCCTCACTGGTTAGAAGTTGTTTTTCGTATTTTTAACATACTTTTGATGCGGAACATCACTAAAGGTACAAGAAAATTAAAGTTTATCTTTTATTTTCATTAACTTAGAAAAAAAACCAGTAAAGGAACACTTGTTCCTTCACTGGTTTTTCATCGTTTGGTGATCCAGTGAATAAACACCCCCTTATCTCAGTACTTTATTATGCTATGATGCTTAAAAAAAATAAAACGTAACTTCAATAACTATATTTTGAATTCTCTTTTTCACAGTGAGAAAAATAAAACTATTACATGCAATTAATTCCACTTCAAACATATAAATACAAACACTCACCTTATAATTTTTTCAAAGAAACAAGGTGTTGCAGAGATAATAACAAATTCAAAAATTTTTCCAGAGAAGTCTATTTGACCAGGTAATCCAAAACATTGCTAGATGACTTCCTATTGTTTGGCAGTAAGCTATTGTTACCAATCAATCTAAAGAAAAACTTTCAAATTCTTATTTTTAATCAATATGTATGAAATGTTCCTTCACTGGTTGGTTTACCCTACTTTCTTGAAAATAAAAATGTTTTTAACTTTTATTGTTGAGGAGGCGTAAATGCGACAAAAAAAATTATCTTTAATAAATAAGTGATAGAACATTTGTGCTTAAAAAGTGATATTTTATATTATCAGCTATCGTCATCAAAAATCCGCTGTCCTATATGTTTTCAAATTAACTTTAAGATGTTTACATCAATAAGATGTTTCAGTTGACACGAAATTCTTAATACTATAATTACTAACTAAGATTAAATTAAATTAAATTAACACCATTAATAGAAATTTGAAAATAGGTACACTTCCAATATGCGAATTTTTGGATTTAATAGGTATAAGATTCGTTTTGTTTCGAGACTGGTGGCTAAGGGATAGAGGGTTCGTTTTCTAATCAGAAGACCTAGGTTCGAATCCCGGGGATGGCTGTTCGATATGAATTCTGCTCCCGTTTGGAACGTTAAATACCCTCAGCTTTACATCAGCGAGCTGATATGAAATATATTCAGTGGTTGACGGATCATGAGTTAAAATCTTGTTTGGCTAACCTTGAGAGGTTTTAGTGATTTTCCTCACCATTATTATTACTATTATCATTATTACTATTATTATTATTACAATTATTATTAGTACTACTATGATTATTATTACGGATAATTAACAATCTTGTTTTCAGAGAGAGTTTGAACTTCAGAAAGAAGTTCAAATAAAATAATGAACTTAAAAAATGGAAGGTTTTCTGTTTTAAAAAAATTTAAGCGACTGATATTATAGATTTTCAGTAGTTAATATATAATATAATTTTTAAAAAAATTGTAGTATTTTTTTAGAGAAAGTTAATAGACGTATTTCTCTCTCTCTCTCTCTCTCTCTCTCTCTTTTTTTTAAAAAAAAACTTTATATCTCTCTTAAACATGACTTAAAACAAATTAATTATTCATTTTGCATACACCAAATAAAAATACAAAATTCAAGATTAAACAAAATCGTTAGACAAGGCCATAAATCTGAGCCACATTTGAATTTACATTTTTGCGTTGCATATGTAAATTTGAACTAAAAAGTATAATAAAAATAGAATAAAACTACTAACGCGTAACTTACATTTTTCGCAGTTTATAATTAAAACATTTGTCATGGCGAGACTGTGAAAAATCACGAAGGTTGCCTAAAGTTTAAAATAAATAAATAAGATAAATAAATAAAAACTCTTAAAGTGTGTTCACCGTAAAAAAAAAAGTCGTTAAACCAGTTACTTACAAAGTATACCCTATTAAAATTACAACTCAACATGCATAAAAAATGTACATATTAAATTTCATTTAATTGCAAATAACTATCTCATTCCTCGAACATTACTCATAACTTAGTTGACAAATATAAGTTACATTGTTTCGAATGGAGAAATTAAAATTCTGCAAGAGGCTGAATTATATAATTCATCAGATGTTCTTCATCATAATCATGGAAATTTATCTGGATGCCTGAGGCCGTTTGCAGCCCAAGTATGTTCTTACATTCAAAAAGAAATAGTTATGTTTGAATTATAAATTAAAAAAAGTGGTTTATTAAGTATAGGGGTGTTTTTCGCAGCTTTTTTAAAGGATAACAGGGATGAAACGGGTGGTTAAATGCAATTAAGTAATTAAATAGATTGAATAAATAAAAAAAATCGAGTTACAGTCACTTCCTATAATTTTAGTCACAAATAGCATCTTTGAAAGGCAAAGAAAAAAAAGAAAGCCACTGTTTGAGTATCATAAGATCAGAAGAAATATTATAATTTGAAACTATATATATATATTTTCTTGCCAAGTAAAAATACCATCTTTATTTTAAAACAAAAAACAGGCATACTAAAAAAAATTTAAAAAAAATTTATTAGTTTTTTTTTAACGCGTTCACGCCGGGGTGACCCACCGGTGGGTCACGCTAGATTGTCTCATCTTGGCAGCGCACCGGAGTAAAAACTGGTAACAATAAATTTCATTTTTTAGTTTTTTTCCGGGAATAATAAAAATCCATAACTACCAATTGTTTTTAACGGATGCAATTTTTATATTGAATTGCTTCTTCGCCGTGATAAATTTCCTTACAGTGAATTGTTATTGTTGAGAATAGATTAACTCCTCTCGAATATTATCTAATATTGAAATAGTTCTTCTACCAGTATTTTCACTTTTCCCGGCGTGAACGTGTTAAATCACCAATTCGGGGAATTTTTTTTTACTTTAGAGAAAATCATTGAAATAAGTGAATAATAAAGCACTGTGCGGCTGACTTTAAAAAACATTTAAAAATACAATCTGAAAAGTTCTGATTTGTGGTGACTCAGGGGTGAATTTGCCTCCCAATAAGGTGACCCCGGTTCGAATCGGCTGGTCAATACTGATTCTGCACCCGGCTCGCACCAAATACAGTGCTCTGACGAAAATATCCTCAGTGATAGAGGGATCGTGGGTTAGAGTCCCCTTGCCGTCAGGCTAACTATGGGAGGTTTCGTTGTTTTCGATTAAATAAAAATCGAATTAAATAAAATGTCTCGGTATCCAAAATAAATTTTATTCATCCAAAAACAGACGATTATGTCCTAATTCTGTTACCATTTTTTATTTATTAGGAATGAATTTAATTGCCTATATTTTCATTCGAGTGCTTAAAACTAGTTTTAAATTCGTATTTAAAAAAACATTTTAAATATAAAGAAACTCATAAAAATCTATTTAATTCATTTAACTTCATAATAAAATCTACATATATTTTTATTCATTTTGTTAGCTTAGAATTCGTATCTGTAAAAATATGCAGTTCAAATGTAATGAAACTCATAAAACCTATTTTAGACATTTAACTTTTAATTTTAAGGAAGAATCTACTTATAATTCCATTACTTTGCTTATTATCTAGTTTTATATTCGTATTTTTTAATGGAATACATATTTTGAATGCTAAGAAACTCGTAAGACCAATTTAATGCTGATAATTTCAGAATAGAAACTACTAATATTCTCATTTTTTTCCCCTTCTAACTAGTTTAATATTTGTATTTTTTAATAAAATATGCATTTTAAATGCTATGAAGCTCCTAAAAAGCAATCTAATGCAGATAATTTCATAAGAAAAACTTCTAATATTTTCATTCATTTGCTTCTAGTTTAATATTCGTATTTTTTAGTAGAATATATATTTTGAATACTATGAAACTCATGAAAACCAATTTAATGCAGATAATTACTAAAGAAAAACTACTAACATTCGCACTTATTTTCTTCTAACTAGTTTAATATTCGTAATTTTAAATAAAATATATATGTTAAATGCTATGAAGATCATAAAAAGCAATTTAATGCTGATAATTTCAAAAGAAAAACTACTAATATTCGCACTTATTTTCTTCTAACTAGTTTAATATTCGTATTTTTTAATGAAATATATACTTTGAATGTCATGAAACTCATAAAAACCATTTTAAAGCAGATAATTTGATAAGAAAAACTATGAATATTCTCATTCATTTACTTATTACTAGTTNTTTATTCATCCAAAAATAGACGATTAATGTCCTAATAGGAATGAATTTAATTGCCTATATTTTCATTCAATTGTTTATAACTAGTTTAAAATTCATATTTAACCCTTTCGCGCCGACTGTCAAAAATACGTGACAGCATAAAACGGTATCAATCAGAACAAAAAGATAAAACTGGTAATCAAAGTATTTCTTTAGCAGTTTATTTGTGGGTGGGGTTATAATTGTTTGATTTATTTAATTCACCATTACTTTGTTCAAAATAAAACTATTTAGTTATACTTTGAACTAACATTGATTATATATATGATTAAACTAACAATAATTAAAGTAAAAGCAATGGAAGTCTGTCAAATTAGCAACGACTACATTTAAGTTACCGTTTTTTATTTATTTACATCCTGATACTGATTTTGTACGAATGCTTTTCTGAATTAGCCGTCCCCAAAGGGTTAAAAAAGCATTTTAAACATACAGAATTTCATGAAAATCTTTTTAATTCACATAACTTCATAATAAAATCTACATATATTTTCATTGCTATGAAGCTCATAAAAAGCAATTTAATGCAAATAATTCCATAAGAAAAACTACTAATATTTTCATTCATTTGCTTCTAGTTTAATATTCGTATTTTTTAATAGAATATATATTTTGAATGCTATGAAACTCATAAAAAATAATTTAATGCAGATAATTTCAAAAGAAAAACTACTAATATTCGCATTTATTTTCTTCTAACTAAATTAATATTCGTATTTTTTAATAAAATATATACTTTGAATGCTATGAAATTCATGAAAACCAATTTAAAGCAGATAATCTTATAAGAAAAACTACTAATATTCTCATTCATTTGCTTTTAACTAGTTTAATATTAGTATTTTTTAATAAAATATATATTTTTAATGCCATGAAACTCATAAAAACCATTTCAATGCGGATAAGTTGATAAGAAAAACCATGAATATTCTCATTCATTTGCTTCTAACTAGTTTGATATTCGTAATTTTTTAATTGAATATACATTTTGAATGGAATCAATTTAATACAGATGAGAAAAATTTCTTATATTCTCATTCATTTGCTTCTAATTAGTTTAATATTCGTATTTCTTAACAGAATATATATTTTGAATATTATGAAACTCGTAAATACCAATTTAATGCAGATAATTACTAAAGAAAAATTACGAATATTCTCATTCATTTAATTTCAACGAGTTTAATGTTCGTATATAACAGAAAATAAATATATAAATAAATATTTTAAATGGAACGAAATTCACAAAAAAAAAACTTTTGTAGACTATAAAGAATAATGGGATTAAAAATAATAATTCTCAATTTTTCTCGTAACAATTCCAGAATTTCATATCTTAAGCAACGTAACGCAGATATTTTATATAATAATCCAACTCAGCAGAATACTAATGGTAGCGAACATTGCCTCACCTGTTTTTTTTTCCTTCCTTCTTTTTCTTTTTTCTAAGCACGTGACTTCTGGACAGAAGCCTTCAAGATTATTGGGTGGGTCCCTCATACTAATAATGGCGATTTAGATACTACAGTTTCAGTTGGAATCGGACATAAAAGTTGCAGAATATTATGTTATTTGGGGTGGTCGTGTCCATCTTCTTCATTCCTAACTCCTATGTAAGTCTTGTAAAGGAAAAATAACCCTTATCTCGGAATTTTATAATAACAATCATTAGAAACAAAATTAAACAAATAAACATGGACAAGCGAAGTAATAACTTTTTGCATAAGCACAGCTATTTGGAATGAATATACATTTTACGTTACATTAATTCAAACATCATAAAGATAACATTAAATAGCAATATTTTGATAAAAGATATTTAGTTATATTGATGTTTAGTTATATCGTGTCATTATATAATACAGTTTAATAAGCTCTAAGTAGTTTATATAATTTTTGCTCTTTTCTAGTAACTACTAATTATGATACCCAAATATCTCTGGATACCGGAATTTTGGAGCTTTGGATTATAAGTTTTTAATTTTGATTTATGTGCTGAATCATAATATTAATGACTTGAAACGCAATTTTTTTATTTTTCAATTTTGTTGGAGACGAGGGCGTTACCACAACTGGCTAAAAAAAAATAGGGAGAACATCATAATTTTGTAATAAATAATTATATGTTTTTAATTTAGTCTGCTCTATAATGTTTTTAAATGATGTACTTACTGTATTGACTATGGATTAGACACAATATAATTTTTTTTAAATGACACTGGGGAACATTTTTTTCTTCTGTTACATGACATTTTTTAACAAATCATAGAAAGTTTCATATCGCTGACTTCAAATCTGCAATCGGTTTCTTTTCAGGGGATAGAGCGTTCGCCTTCCAATGAGATGAACTGAGTTCGAATCCGACGATGGCTGGTCGACACGAATGCACCGATCACAGTGCTACCGTGATACATCCTCAGTGATGGACGGATCGTGGATTAGAGTCCCCTTGCCTTCATTCTAAACGTGGTAGGATCCTCGTGGTCTTCCTCTCCATGTAACGCAAATGCGGGTTAGTTCCACTAAAAAAGTCCTCCACGAAGGCAAATTTCTCTTAATACTTGATCCAGGAGTTCCTTTGTCTTCTGGATTGGAGTCAAAATTACAAAGCTACGGAGCTGAACATTAGTAGTAGTAAACCCAAAAAATTGGGTCGGTTGTTCAACGACGGTTATAAAAAAAAAATAATAGTCTTAAAATTAGGTTTTATTTCGATGAAATTCATAGGTTTTGAACAGCTTCTGAATTTGTTGTTGGTGTGCACACTAGCTGAAAACGAACAAAATAAGCTTAAAGTTCATTTTCGAAAAAGAATTGTTATAGACGTTGAAAATGGTTCTTAGAGAAACTTAATTCTTAATTGTTAAGTTGGTTATTTTGTCTCGATGAGAAATACTGATGGCATATCCTCTTCATTAGTATAAATTTTTGCAATATCTTTTTTTGTTGTCATTTTACTTGAATAACTTCATATAAATTAATGGAAATATTAATTAAATTATGGATCGCTGATGGGATGTAAGCATAATTAACATAATTACAGGTTTGAACCTCTGTGATCCATTCACGGAACCTCTGTTCTAACTTATGTAAACGTAAAATACTGGAGTTCAAGATTCAATAATAATTGTATGGTGAGAAAGTGGGGGAGGTGAGACCTGTTTCCGCTTATAACCCGTGAGAAATTCCATACCTTACGCCCTATCAAGCAATTTGATCAATCAATTACTTTCTTTCAGCTACTCCTCTTTAACCCCAGTAGGTATGTCACCATTCTGTGACCCCTAATTTATTTTTTTCTAAAAACTCATTCCGGAAAAGAAAACAGAAAACGATTTCTCAACCTTTTATGCAACTCAACGTTTGATAATTACAACCAAACGACTTTTTTTCATCTAATTTTATCGTAATCGTTATAGAATCGTTTGCTTGTGGAGAATTTTTGATATAGTGAAAAATCGTGTGAATTTTTTTATGAATGAGTTTTTCTGAGGAAGAGATGTCAGAGGCCAGGTGGTGATGTTGCATCAACTTCCGGTCTCCGTGATCATCTGTAAGAAGAGCACGCACAATAATTCTTTTACTCATCTTCCCCGACACTATAGTATATTAAACCGTTCTTTAGTTAGTGTGGGGGTACATTTAGGAGTGTTCTTTATTCTATGTGATGAGAATACTAAGATGAGAAAGCTAACAGAGAAATTAAGTCAACTTTTATAAAACCATTATTACAAGTAATCTATGAGGTTTCGCATTAAATAATTATTCTTCACGATTAATATAGGGCAAGCATGGAACGATTTACCAAAGATGGGGTTGACGTAGTTAAACATTGATTTTGATGGTTAGCATGGTATCTAGTAGAATCACAAGCTGTTTTTGTTTATCAGCGATTTGCAGATTAAATTAAGCATAATTTGCTAAACCAGAAAAGTTTGAAAAGTCATTTCACATATTGAAAAAAAAAATCTTCATTTTACTAGCAGCAGCAACTTTTTATTTATTTATTTTTTTAAGAAGATATAATTCCGCGTCTTAGTTCCTCATTCTCTGATCATTTTCTTTCATCATTTTGCTTATCAACAAAAACCAAGTATCTCGCTTAGTTGTCTAGCAGCTGTGAATCCTTACATAGTCCCAGAGATGCCACGTGCTCCGGACAAGGCAAAATAACTTAAAAAACGGTAAATAACCACTAACTAAAATTTGCAAATTTTTTAACTAATTTTGCTTACTCTTTAAGAGGTTTAACTTTACTAAAGTGGCGAATTATATAAGCCTACGAATTATTTAGAAATAGTGGAGGATAAAAACCTAATATATTAAATTAAGAATCACAAATAATAAACTACCACTCGAAAATATTTATTCTCTGTCCGGATCAAGTTGGCATCTCTGCAAGTCCACGTCTTGCTCCCGCATTCCCTGAGCTTTGATTATTTTCTTTTTTCATTTTGCTACCAACAAAAACCAAGAATCTCGCTTAGTTTAGTAGTTATTTACCGCTCGGCCAGACGTGCAAGCCATGCAAAATTAATGTGGCATTCATCGTGTTAATTCACGTATTTTAATAGTTCTCTTTAGTAACTATTTTTGTTTGTACTTAGAAAGTCAAAAATATATATATAAAAGAGACACCGTTGTCTTATACGTGTCAAAGAGAAAAAAAGCATTGATAACATTGATGTGCTTTTTAGTTATGCAGATTTGACCGAACGCTTATGACTTACACCGATTACATGCAGATTACAGATAATAATGATAAGTGCAATTTGTGCAACAGCTATTTTAAATGTTACAATTTCAGCAATAATTGTAATATTCTAATCTTAAGTTTTAAAAAAAAGAGTGCCTCGTATTAAGTACCTTTCCCCTATAATCTATACACATCAAACTGGATGATGGATTTCGAGGAAGTAAAAATATTCATCTTACCCTTTGTATAATAAATTAGTTATAAATAAAACTCTTCACCCGTACTGGACACTTCCGTATTTGACATGATGGATATAAAGATTTAAAAAAGAAAATTAAAAAAACTTCCCAATAAAAAAGAAATTTTTTTTTTCAACATTGAAGAGGTTGGAAGTATGTGGAAATGAAAATGGACAAAACCAATAAAAGTGATGAAAAATGAGAATTTTAATTCAAAGATATCTTCAAAAAAAGTTCTTTTTTTGTGAAGGAAGTATTTTTTTTTCTTCTCCTTACTTGCAAGAGTTATCTAACCAAACAGTTTGAACAATGAACACTTGTGGCTACAATAGAAAAGTCACAAAAAAAAGGTTCCCAGTTCAAAGACGCGTAGAGAATTTTCCATTTATCATAAACACACCACAATACCAATACACTTCAAGAAGACGGGGGAACGAATGAATAGTGTTTCCCCTTTTTTATACATATATATAAAAAAATGAAATGAAATAAAAAAAATGAAAATAATGAAAAAAATTTGTATTCCTATGAAAAAATTATTTTTTGAATAATTCCAGATATTTTTATTTCATTTTAAAAGTGTCATGGATTGAAACCTTTAATTAAGAAAGTTGTTTAGCCGTATGACTTTTCAGGTGTCGTTGAGAATTACCAGTGGTCAGAAAAACTACAATATTTTGGAAGTTTGCTACATTATTTTTGTATATATGTATAAAAAAGAATTTTAATTTTTAAAAAAAAAAAACAAAAAACTAGTATTTCTATGAAAAAATTATTTCTTGAATAATTCCAGATATTTGTATTTAATTTTGAAAGTGTCATGGATTGAAACCTTTAATTAAGAAAGTTGTTTAGTCCTATAATTTTTCAGGTATCGTTGAGAATTGCCAGTGGTCAGAAAACTGCAATATTTTTGAAGTTTGCTACATTATTTTTGAATATATACACAAAAAAAAATTTGAAAAATAAAAAATTTAGTATTCCTATGAAAAAAAATTTTCTTGAATAATTCCAGATATTTTTATCGAAGTCTTTAATTAAGAAAGTTGTTAGTCCTATGATTTTTCCGATGTCATGGGAAACTGCCCAGTGGTCGAAAAAACTACATTATTTTTGTAGTTTACTGTAACTAAAAATACATTGTTACTAATATCGTTAACTACAACTTTTTTGTTTAAATGTAGTGACTTCAAACTTCTTTCGAAATTAGCAACTACTTCATTACTTGAAGGAGACTAACTTTGATGGAGAACTTAATTTACAACTATATTCAAAATAGTTTTGAATGAAAAACTGGCTTATATAAAACATGAAGAACTATTAAGAAAAATATTAATTCATGTTTACATGAGTCAATTTGTTATTCTAAAGACTTTTTTTTTAAAAAAATCTGTTCATTTACATTCAACTTTTTATGCCTTTCTCGACACCGAATATTTAATTTGAGAAATGCATACCTGCCAACTTTCACTCTTTCTGAGAATGAATTTTCCAAGTGGCAGTAAAACAATTACCGAAAAACAACCTTACTCAAAAATATATTTATATTTTGACAAGGTTAAAATTCGCTATGGATGCTGGATATTGGGGTTATCTCGGGCGCCACTAACCGATTCATCGATTCTGTTTTGTCGTATTCTAGGAGGTCCTAAATATCTTTGAAGTTGTAGTATGTTGTAACGACAAATCAAGTCCTTAAAGAAGTAAATCTTTAGTTTTGAAGTGAAAATCATCTTTGGAATGGGGAGATCCCCTTGAGTAGAGTTTTATGATAAAGTTAATAGTATTTTGATGGTATGCAATCTGAGCATAAAAAGGCGGTAATTGGGCTGAAATTCGAATTATCACGAATTATATCACTATCGAACAACTTATTGAAATCTGAATTCGCTATGGTTCGTTCGTTCGTTGTAGTGGAACTGGGTGTCTGAGGCCTTACGGCCCTTTTCCCATTCATCTTGAAGTTAAACTTAGAAACATACATGACAAAATTAAAGTTTGGGGAGCAAATGGAGTTCTTGAGAAAAGAAAAATGGCACTTTACCATTATTAGGCAATGACAAAATTACAAGTAATAAAAATGTACATGAAAAAGGTAAAATTAAAGTACAATGGAAAAATAAACACAAATGAATATTTACAGTTTGGAAATACATACAAAAGGGGGGGGGGCGAGTTAAAGGATTGTGAGGATGTGTGTATACGTGCAAGTAAATGTGGCTCTGTTAAATAGAGACCCGGCCGTCAGTGAGTGTTTGTGTTGTTAAATGTTAGTATGATATCAGAAGTGTGCAATGGGTCGAATTTTTGCATCCTCTTTGAGATTTATGCAGTTGAAAATATCATTAAAATTTGCGGTATTGCAGGTGGCGGCTTTGAATTCGCTATGGTTAAGATTAGTATGCTTGTATTTATTGTAATTATTTAAACGTAGTGGTGGTCAAACTTATTTATAATTATTATTATAATTCAAAAATTTTAATGACATGACATGAGTTTCGGTACCACTTTAAATACAAAATTAAAATCTTCCGGAAAAACCGGAAGAGTTGGCAGGTATGGAAATGCCAAGAATTTATCAAATATATGCAATCTTGTTAAGTGTTTATTTACCACTAAGAAATTAAATACAACAAAAATATGTTCCCTTTCATTGAAATAATATCAATGTTTCACGGCCCCAGGCGCCCAGATATATTTCGATGATAATATCAATGTTTCACGAACGTACTTTCGCATGTGAAATTGTGACCAAAGATATAAATTATATATTATTCGTAATGGCTGGTATAAATATTAGTTATACTTATTCTAAATACGTTTTGTAATTCTTGTTAACAAGGTTTTTCGAAGTTCTGTCGCAAAGGAAAATATAAAAGCCACAATTTAAGTGGCTTACACTTGAATTTTTATAAGTTATTAAACTTTTTCAGATATCGCCAATTTGGTGACATTTTCCTACCTAGATGAAAATTATTAAAATCACTGCTTTATTTTCCATTTTTGTAAATTTTCATGATCCCAGGTAATGCAGCATTGGAATAAGTTGTTAAATAATAAAAAATTAGACCAGAGACGCTTTTCATTTTCACAAAACTGTGGCTTTTCTTCATATTGGCGATTTGTGTCATTTTCAGAATAAGCAAATACAACGCTCACTCAGTCGTCTGATGAACTGGTATAATGAGACTAAATGGCTTTGGCAAAGTAAAGATTCGAGTGTTGGCTGTGGTGCCTCTGTAAATTTACAGTCATATCTGAGAATAATGTTAATTTAAGAGCTGAAGATACAATCATTGTCTGATAATTTGGGGTATATACGGGGGAAATCTATATCTGTCAACTCTTCCGGATTTTCCGGAAGATTTTATTTTCATATTTAAAGTGGTAGTGAATATATATTATTTTTTTCTTTTATAAACATAATTTTTAAATGATTTTGATCACCACTATTCTTACAAAAATTAAGCACACATATTAATATGCGTTACTATCATGGTTGTCAACTTAAGTTTTCTCAAATGCAACGTATTTGTTTGCTTAAAATTGAAGTTTTAATTTCATTTTAATACCACTGGGAAAAATGATAATGGAAGGGATTAAAAGTTGGCAGGTATGGAAGTCCCTTGAGTCCATATGATTGCGAAGAATGATTTTGCTTTGAGTATGAATAATTTCAAATATAAGTGCTTGTGGTAGTTACGATTACATAATTAAAGAGAAAATAAATAAACAAAAATTGAGTTTCTACCACTTTAAACATTTATAGTAGCCTGTGGCATCCATTGTAAGAAGCTTGTCGCTTTGATTTGCCAACCAACTGATTTTATAATTCTATTAAAATATTTTTATTTTTACAGCAAAATATCAAATTAGTAAAAATGTTAAATAATGATAGGAAATTCAATTTTAGATCTTTCTATTTTATATTTTTTTTAGATTATTCAATTTTAGAAATTCATTATTTAGAAATTCAATTTTAAAGATAGAAGTTTGAGGCTCTTTTTCTTAGAGCATCTGATTTTGTTGGTTGAAATCATAGACTAATAATATAATCTATGGTAGAAATAAGGGAGTTGTAACATTATTTATACAAAAGCAAGATGCTGTGGTTTTGAAACAATTTTTTTTTTTTAATCTACTGCAAAATTTATTCCCTTGGGCATTATTTATGTATAACGTTCTGTAGTAATTAAATAGGAATTGAAAGAATTAGAAATGAAAGAATTAAGTCCACATCTACATAATAATTAGATAAAGAAGTAAAATTATTCCATTAAATTATCATAATCTTATTATATTTTATGCAGAAATTAATAAATTTCATATTAATACAATAAAATAATTATGTTACGATTAAAATTATTAAGCTATTTTTAAAGTTTTATAAAAATTTTATTTGTTTTTTAAATTTCTGTTTTCGTTTATTACTAGAACGTGTCTCCCCCCCCCCTCAAGAACCTTAAATATTTGAAGGTACGGCAGTTATATTTTAATCGAAAATAATGGATTTGCAATACATTTCGTGATGACTACAATAGTGGTATTTGCTACAAAAATCATTATCTCAGATTATTTACTATACACCGCTTAAGTTAAATACACCAGAACAAATATAACATCGCGTCTTCCTTCTGCTTCTGATAGAAGCCTAACCATTTGTACTTTCTCAAGCAAGTGTTGAAAAATCTTAACGCATCATTTTTTTTTTCTTTTTAAGAAACAAGAAATAAAAAATACATTTTAGGAAAAATCTTTTCCGGGAAAGGGAAAAAAATGCCTACAAAGTCACGACCGTTACAATCAGGCCTCCTTAACTGTGACCATGAATAAGGGCAAGAAAGGGGCACGCGCCCGACACGCGAGATTTCATTTGAAAAGAAGATGAAAGGGGGTGGAAGACCCCCATTTTTTTAGAATTCATTGTTTCGAGAGGGTCACAAAGCTAAAAAAAATCAAGGGTGTGGATCTAGGGTTTGGTCTTATTTCTTAAGAATGAAGAGGGGGGAAGTGTCACAATGGTACTGCCACCCCTCTTTTGAAGTGTGTTGCACAATCATTATGTGCAGTAAAATGTGTATTGGAGCAGGAGGTGCTGTTTTCAACGTCCGGAAGAATAGTTACAACTACATTCAAGGCTTAATAACATTTGAGGACTTAAGTGTAGAATGTAATAAATAATAGTTACCTCCCTTGAAACACTTCTATAATTTACAGAATTTTAGGTAGGGTGACAATAAAAATGTTTTATAATCATTTCTGAATTTAAATTATGTGATTTAATATTTAAACATGCTTACTTTATTGTATTAAATGATCTTAAAAAACAAATTGTTAAAGGCTATAACACATGGTATTTAAAACCTGTACAGTTAGATTTTGAAAAAAAATTTTTTTTTACAACAGTCGACTGAATTCTATGGGTTTACGACTACTAATGTTCAACTCCGTAGCCTTGTAATTTAGAACTCAATCCCGTAGACAACGGAACTCCTGGATCGAGTATTGGGAGAAATTGCCTTCGTGGAGGAATTTTTTGATGGAGCTAACCCGCATTTGCGTTACATGGATAGGAAGATCACAAGAACCTCCCACGGTTAGCCTGACGGCAAAGGGACTCTAACCCATGATCCATCTACCACTGAGGATATTTCACGTCAGTACTGTGGTCGATGCAAGCCGGATGCGGAATTCGTATCGACTGTGATTCGAACCCAGTTCGCCTCGCTGGAAGGCGAACGCTCTATCCCCTGAGCCATCGCGGATCACAGTTAGATTTTGAAATTATTCAATGATGTAATATCGTAATGATGCCACGAACATTTTAGCAGGTTGCAGCACCAGGAATTGATTTTGATAACTGCTGTGCTATCAAAATGTTAATTGATAAATAAGAAACGAATTAAAACATTAAATAAAAATATATTGTCGTAGTTCTCTGATATACATCTTAGCAGCGTGCACCACCAGGATTATTTTTGATAGCTGCAGTGCTTTAACAAAACAGAAATCTTTCAAAAAAATATTTTTTGGCGCACTTGAATCAAGAGAAAAACAACTCACTCCAACTTAAATCACTCAACAAGTTCAAATTCCCAGCAATGGCTGGTTGATACGAATTCTGCTACCAACTCACGCCGACCACAGCATATCAACAGCAGGAGACGGAAGCCGTCGGTTGCTGTACATCCCATTGACGTACTTAGTTTTCGTGGTTTCCCTCTCCATGTAACGTAAATGCGGGTTAGGTAAATCAGAAAGACGCTCACGAAGGTTATTTTGTCCCAATGCTTGATCTAGGAGTCCACTTGTCTTCTGGATTGGGTTCACAATTGCAAGGTCACAGAGTTGAACATTGGTTGTCGTAAACTCAGAATTAGGTCAACTGTTCAACGCTGGTTATGAAATAAAATCGAGAGAAGAAAGTGAAGAATTTTAGATACTTTGAGTGACTTAGAAATGATAAGTTTATAATCCCGGTAATAGCTGGTTAATTCGAATACTGCTAACAGCTCATATCATAATGGAGACGTAAAATATTCTCAGTGGTAGACAAATCACAGGTGAGAATCTTTTTACTGACCGTGAGAGGTTTCCGTGGCTAAACCCGTTGCTTGATCCCATAACTCCCTTGTCTTTTGGGTTGTGATCACAATAACAAGGCTACGGAATTGAATATTGAGGGACGCAAACTCAAAAATTAGGTTAGCTTATGAAATAAATTAAAATATGCAAGTTCTCTACATGTAAAAATACACATGAAAAAATATATTTAATAAAATATATATTGATATACATTCTGTAAAAATATATATTCTATAAAAATATGTAGAATGTAGAAGTGAAGCGAAAGCGGAAAGGAAAAGTGGTGATTGGTGTAAAATTTAAGCAACAACTTAAAATAAGATAAAACAGATGTTATAGTTTTTGTTCTATACTATCGACTGATTATGTATATTGCATAACTTCAAAAAAATTAAATAAAATAATTAAATTAAAAAATGCTCTTTATATTGCAATCGTGTAAGACGTTGCACTATAAAAATCAACTTTAATTTACACGGGCATCTAAAGTTTCTTGAAAATACTGTAATGAACAGCTACAACAATTTATACAAAAAAAAAATTCTATATTATTTTTAATTGCCGGATTTTTTTACTTTTTTTTTTAATTTTCCAAGATTTATTGAAAATAAATAATTTTAAATGAATATAATGAAAGATTATAGATAGTAAAAAAATTTTCTAAAGTAACCCGAAAGATTATTTGTTATTGTAATGTTTATACAAATTAACTTCCTTTTATTTAATTGTAAAATTCTGTACATGATATGCATAATTAAAATTAAAATATCTTTTTGACTAATATACTGACTCTTATTAAAATACTTTTTTAAATAATTAATAAGTAACGTTAATGTAACTGTAGATAAAGTTAAGCATGCTTTTTTTGTAGCATTCTCTTTTAAATATCTTGTTCATATAAAATATTAATTATTTGTTTTTACGAAATTGTAGAATATAGAAAGGGATGTATATAAAAAGTTTTCTGAGCAAGCTTTTCGTTATCACTTATAAAAATTTCTTCTTTCGCCTCTAGATGGCACCACCACAACTCAAATTAGCCCCGAAAAGAAGTGTTCAATTTGCAGTCACAACAGTATAAAGCAGTGTTTCCCAAAGTGTGGTATGCGTACCCTCAGGGGTACGGGAACAGTTTAGCTGGGGTACGCGTTCTTATGCGAAATATCTTGCAACAAACGAAAATTTCAAAAAATTTTCTTTAAAAACAAAGCTAGCCATGAAAATTTACGATTACGTATTATTCTATTTGCTATTTTTTGCTTAGTTAATAATTAGTGGTGTCAACAGTCAATTATGATTTTCAACTTTTGTGCAAATTTTTTTATAGTAAAAAATACATTAATTTCTTTTATTAGTGGTACACAGCTTTACGAAAAATTTGGAAAGGGTACACGAGAATCATAAGTTTGGGAAACACTGGTATAAAGCAATATTTCTTCTTTTGAAAAAATACTATCTTTATGAAAATATTAAATATTTATTCTTCCTTATATTTATAAATATTATTTTATTAAAAGTTGCAGGGATTGAATATAGTGACAAATTGGTTTTGGCGGCCTTCTTTTCGTTTTTACCATACAAACGTGTTTTTGTAGGTTTTATACTTGGCGAACAAAGAGCAATTTTTCCAATTGTTTTACCATCATTATTTTTTCCTAAGCGTAAGTGAAAAGGCGTAATGATTTCAAGGATACTCATAACATTTTGTTCGACTACTAACAAATTAAGTAAATGTCATGGACAAGTAGTTGTCACCAAAAATCGGTGACTTTTTTGGTGCAGGCAACATGGCGAAAATCTTCATTGTAGAAGCAGGCTTCTGCTTCGGCATTTAAATAACATCATTAGTGAAAAACATTGAGTGAAGTGAAATGTAGCACAGTTATGCTGTATTTCTCTTCTTGCTGTATCGTAACAGTACCAAAACTGTTGCCTGCCGTTTTGACTATTTGATGAGTGACGATTATTTTTTCCTGCTTTGCAGCTATGATCGATTATTTACAACATTTATTTTAAAAACTAACTTTTAAATATTTTACATAATTTTAGAAATAAGAATGAAAGATCAGAACTGGCTTTAAAGGCTCCCATATACTTACTACAACCCAGATCATCTTTTAAAAATCTACATGCACTTGTTACGCTTCAGAACTTACCTTAAAAACTTTTACACTTTAAGGTAGATCAGGAAAGCTTACTAATTCTAAATATATATATTTAGAATATANATACATCACAAAATAACGGATGGTTGGTGCATGACCACAGCACCTGATTTTTACGAATTTAAGGGAAAGCAAACATTTTTATTATGTTTGCAAATCGGTGCAGAAGCACGAATCCCCGCCCCTCTTCTTAACCCTTTCGCGCCGACTGTCACAAATACGTGACAGCAAAAAACCGTATCAATCAGGGTAAGAAGATAAAACTGGTAATCAAAGTATTTCTTTAGCAGTTTATTTATAGGCGGAGTTATAATTTTTTGATTTATTTAATTCACCATTACTTTGTTCAAAATAAAACTATTTNAAAAATTTTTTTTTTTTTGCTTCTTCTAAAAATATTTTGAGAATTTTCTTTTTAATTGCATAATGAGAAAAAGCTTCCTTCCCTGTACATTTTGTAGACTTTACAACTGAGTTTTCCTCAAACAATACATCACAAAATAACGGATGGTTGGTGCATGACCACAGCACCTGATTTTTACGAATTTAAGGGAAAGCAAACATTTTTATTATGTTTGCGAATCGGTGCAGAAGCACAAATCCCCCGCCCCTCTTCTTAATACCGCAATTTTTGCAAAAGTGACGTCTCTCAAATTGCTCATTTGAAAAATGTATCTCTTTTAAAAAATGCCTCTGAATTTTTCTGGTCGTTTGCAATCGTGATGAAGCAGCACAAAAATTCGAAACTGGAGTAATTTTATTTTTTGTCACAAGCCTATAGGTACATCATTTTAAGGTTTAATGAAATTTTTAGGCTTGAGAAAAAACGTCAATGAACTGCATTTGTAATAAAAGATCTATAATTTAAAATAGT
This sequence comes from Parasteatoda tepidariorum, assembly GCF_043381705.1. NCBI lineage: Eukaryota > Metazoa > Arthropoda > Arachnida > Araneae > Theridiidae > Parasteatoda > Parasteatoda tepidariorum. The sequence goes on along the minus strand of NC_092213.1, from coordinate 70,356,587 downwards.
CATTTAATTAATTTATTTAAAATCATAAATACATAAAAGAAATTTCTACAATTCTTTTCATTTTTTTCCTAGGATAATATTCTTATTTTGTAAAAAAAACTATTATGTATTTTTTTGTTATTATTTTCTCCATTATTCCTTTAATTTATATGAAAAATAAAACTATTGAAGTAATTCGATTTTTTTATTATTGTTTTTTGGGTACATCATTTTAAGGTGTGGAACTTTTTAAGATGGAAAAAAGATTCAATAAATGGGAATTTCTACATTCCTTTGAATTATTGTTTTTGTAAACAAAACTACTGTTAATTATTTATTTTTATCAACTCAATTACTCCTTCATTTATAGAAAAAATAAGTTCCTTTTTTCTTTCTGAGGTTTATAAGGCACTTTTTTGTAAAACAACTCATTGTTCAGCTCGTGTATTTAAAACAACATATCAAAGGAAGGAACTGTATAATACTATATAAACTCCTCCCGTACTCAATTAATATATTTATTCTGTATCAGTAAATACTCTTAATTGCTAATAATATCCCCCAAAATTTGTCCCAATTTCAAATTGTAGTAACCATTTTATAGTCCTAGACATACCCTCATCAAAAGCTCATCACTTTCTCCTAAAACGAAAAGTAAAAGTCAATCTCAAAGATATCTTAATTTTCAGAAAAAAAGGAAGCTTTCATTTTTAGGGGTCTTGAAGCGTCAACCACTGGGGGGCTGAGGTAAGACATAACAGTAGCTCCGTCTCACCACCCACTGTGCAAATACAAAATGAAAGGAAGCCAAACTACCTGCAATTACAGAACATCACTTTTTCGGTTTATCTGGAGGTTGAATCGGATTGCTTCCATTAGCGTTGGAACATTTTATTCCATTGCTATCAACAGAGCTGTAAAACAAAGGGGATCTCTGTTCTTTTTAGGGGATATTTTTCAAATCTATGCACCACAGTAGTCACGAATTGTTGAAAGCTTGATGAGGGAAACTGTTATGCAGAAAAGTTATTCCTGAAATTCTAGGCAAGGCTATACATTTACCTATACGTAATGTCTTGCTAAAAGCAGTCAAGTAGACTTTAAAACGAACAAATATTTTAAATTATTTTAAAAAAAAATAATTATATAAAACAATAGCCAATATTTTCAATTTTTGCTTATTTTGGTCAGGTCAAAAAATCTAGCGTAGGAGTTAAGTTGAAAAGCAGGATCAAAAACGTTTTTCTGTTTACAAAACTCAGGTTTATCACTATTATCATAAAGGGAGACGTCATTATCACTATTGTGAAACCATAATGGATAAAACTTAATCGAAGAATTATGAAGGATTTACAAAAGTTATTAAAAGAGTTATTCCTTATAATTATTTCTTATAATGGTTACTGTTGATCATGTAAGTAATAAATTATTAATCATCAAAACGATTCTCATATCTCTTAACCTTCAAATAAAATTCATGTAACTTTTAGACTGATATATAGAATATTTCCTTAAAAATAAAATTTATAAATTCAATAAGATCATAATTCTTTTTTAGAAAGTAAAGAAGTTATAAAAACTTTTTTAGCTTCAGAAAATTTTATTTTTATTTTAAATTAAAAAGTGCTAAGTTAAGTTCAGGTTGAAAACATGCTTAAAAAATTGTAAACCTAATTCCAATCTTAAAATTTTAAGAAAACGTCACTATTGCAAAATCATATTATTTCAGTATTGTAATTGTCACTATTTTCAATTAATCTTTCGCTATTCTTACGTACTATGCCACTTTTGAAATATCGTTTATACATCAAATGCAAATTTGAAACAAAAGTTTGAATATGTTTTAAAGTAGTAAATCTATTTTATTTTAAATATTATTATTTTAATTATTATTATTTTATTTTCAATTTCGAACATTAATAATTACATTTTAAAGTAAATAAAAGACTCTTTTGGGATTACTTGGCTGTAAATTAAACAGCCAAAATTCCGACAAAGAAGCATTTCTGTGGTTGGTACCCTTCTGCATAACTCTGGCGGCCCGCAAAAGCTTTAAACAAACCATAATAGTTTGTTGGCTAAAAGCCTTTAATTAACTGAAAATGAAGAAAATTGGTGGCAACGATTGATTGAGACATGGCATAGCACTTAAAGATATTTTTGTTTTGTGTAATTGCCGTTTTAGGGGCCCGCCAACATTGAAACTACGTTAGATAAGATCATGTTGTGCTCGTGCTTTGATTCCAAACAGCAGCTAACATTTTAATATTCGAATGGTTATTGTTATTGATGAGCCTATTTTTTATTCTCCAGAAGTATATTTAACAATGGTGCATTAATAAAGAGCTCACTTAGATATGTCAAGTTAAGGGAATTGAATTGTAACAGGTTCAATTATTTTGGAGTTTATACAAAAATGTACGATATCACTATTATTTTGAGGTTTAAAATTTTAACCTTTCCGTCAAAGTTGTCCTCAATAATTTTATTTTATTTTACTGTTCATGCTTGTTTATGGCAAAAATCATAATGGTAATTTAGAATGTCATACAGTTGAAAGTGTTTCATAGTGCTTAGAAAAAAACTAATCTTAACATTTTTTAGACTACTATTGATGTGCGTTCAGGGCAAAAATAACAATCATAATTTTGATTGTTTGAACGCGCTTTATAAAGCTTTCGAAAAACTATTCTCAAAATTTTTAGATTATTGTTGATATTTGTTTATGGCAAAAATAGCAATGATTTTAAATATCGTATTCATTTTTTGTTTTTTTACAATATTTAAATATTTAATTGCAATTTATACAGAAAATAATTAATTGTCAAACAAATTGCTCTTAAAGTAAAAAATATGATTCAACATTCATATAATAAAGGCTAAACAAAGGATAGAAATTCACGAAAATATAGAAAAATAACATAACTTATGAGTAATGGCCTATGGCCGATAAAAAATTACCAAAAATGCAAACAAAGAAAACAAAAACTGCATTTAACGTCTGCATAGTTGCCCTGACTATTATTTAGTGTTGAAAGAATTATTTATTAGTCAATTGTTTAGAAAAGCCAGTTTAGAAGAAAAAATTTATTCGCCATACTGTAGACTATTTACGAAAAATATTTTGACCTTTCACTAAATAGTACTTTGTATGCTCTTTTAAGTTTTTGAACTTTTTGAAAAAAAAAAAAATAAACTCATTATTACCAAAAGTAGCTGAAGATTTACTTCCCTTTTATCACAACCCGCTTAAATAACGAACATCAACTTTATAAACGTCAATTAGCCGATGTGTTTGTTCATCAAACAACAGCGGCACGCGAAAGTTAGGGATCTAATTGGCCTCCCGCTGCTTAACAAATAGAAAACTTTCCCTTTTTTTTTATTTAGAAAAATGTCAAGCTTCAAAGCTTTCTAGAAAGATCTTCAATTCGTTTAACACTTCACTTTTTTGGAGATGTTTATCTGTTTGAAAATCTCTTGTTCTAAGAAAGACGTCATGAAAACTACCCGTCTTGACAGACCACAAAAATCGTCTGCGTTTATTGTTTACATTTTTCAACATCACCCTAGGTAGTCTGTAAGTAAACTCATAAAAGTATTTCATTTTCTTTCTTTTTTCTTTTATTTTTTTAAAAACTTTTTTATGTTTTTTTTCTAATGTAGTTGTACTTATGCACATGCGTTGGGTGGGGAGATTATTGTTATGGACTGCTGTGTTGTTATGCGGGAGGTCTTTGTTTGCTTGGAAAATATTATTCCGTAAACTATTCGATATTTTTTAAAAAAGATATATTCCTCTTAATATCTCATAGTGAATAATGTTTCTTTCTACTTTGAAGCGATTCTGAAGATCAATGTGCTCTGATACAAAAATTAAAAGTGTTTAACATTTATTCAACAAATGATAGGATTTTATTTTTGTTAGTAACCAATATTGGGGATCTGGAAGGACAAGAGTTTCTATAAATTCTCGCAAAATTTTTCCCTAAGTGACATTTTTACATTCAATTGTTGCTTAGTATTATTTCCAGATTAATTACTCTACAAGTTTTGGTAAACATCAAATGAAACATAAAATTTTAGCAGGTAACCATCAAATAAAACATACAATTTTAACAGGTAAACATAAAATAAAACATAAAATTTTAACAGGTAAACAACAAATTGAAAACATAAAATTTCAACAGGTAAACATCCAATAAAACATAAAATTTTAACAGGTAAACAACAAATAAAACATAAAATTTTAACAGGTAAACATCCAATAAAACATAAAATTTTTAACAGGTAGACATCAAATAAAAAATACAATTTTAAATGCAGATATTTTTTGAAGTATCAAAATGCAAACAAATTACGTCAAGGAAAATCAGGATTACGCAAAGGGTACAAGGTTTTTGTTTACATTTCGATAATTTGAAGAAAAAAAAATTTCGGTATTTGAAAGTTTATGGTTTACTTAGGTTCATCAGAACTCACTCTTTCTATGCTTTAAATTTTAAATAACTTTAAATATTTCAAAGAGAATTTGCTATAAACACCTCCTAATATCGATATAGAAATCTTTGTAACTGTGAATGATCATTATATTGAAACAAGCGCCTCAATTTAATTTTATTTTATTACCGTCGTTGAACAGCAGTCCCAATTTTGGGTTTACAACTACTAATGTTCAACTCCGTAGCCTTGTCATTTTGAACCAACCCAGAAGACAAGGAAACTCCTGGATCAGTAGCCCCAGAGGTATGATTTGTTATGGGGGCATGGAGGGCCTTGTGACTCTACAGATTTAACGTGCATCAGTCACCATTTACTACACGGAGAGTCTTCGGCCAACGGGAATCGAACCTTCGACCTCTTGGACATGGGCCCAGTGTCCTATCAACCAGGCTATACGGGCCCAAGCGCCTCTATTGCATGAACACAATTTTAAAAAAATCCTACATTTTTACATAATTAAATTTTGTGCCGTCAGTTTGTCAATCGCCTTTTGTTTCACAATTATTTGCATGTTCGAAATAATTCTATAAATTGTTTAAGAATACAGAAGCTTCGTTAGAATGCCCTAAAACTATAAGACATCGTAAAAAATATACATATTTTTCTGTTCTGAGACCAAAACTACAAATTTCGTTGTCAGAGCAAAGGTGGTGGGAGGGGGAATACCCCAGAGCAGGGGAGGAACCTTTGAGGAAGTGATATTTAGTTTGAAACAAGACAAGGCACGGGCCCCGCAATTAGCAAAAACCATTACCAAGGTGTCATTACTGAGGGAACAGTTGGGGATATCAAATTATGAAATTATGTCACACTCGACAGCGGGACAGTGTCGCCATCGAATGTCATTCAAGCGTCAGAACGTTCCATCCGATTTCAACCATATACATCATATGATATCTTTCCAAACGATCTGAATCAAAATATTAGATTCAAAATATCGTTTTCAAGCTCTGGTTGTTTTTTGAGGCTAGAAAACTTGTTCGAAGGTGTCATAGAATTTCTGTAAAAACGGAACCCCTCTTTTAGATTGATATAAGAGTTAATTAAAGACCAGGGGTTTGATTGGTAATCAGTGCTGATGAGAAAATACTCATGACGATATAATTTTACTTACTTTTTTTTTTACCCTTAATTTCTGTCATATTGAATTAGGTGGATCTTTTATCAATAAGAAGTTAATTGCGGCTTGGCCTAAATGTATAATGAAAATTGTCAATATTCTTATAGAAAAATACTGATGTCCACTAATTATTGAGTTCAACGAGGTGTTATTAAAAGGAAATTCTTTACAAAATGACAACGCTACTATTAATAATTAGCAATTTTTGTTAAAAATTAATTTGTATAAAAAATACTGAGGATGTTAGTTTCATGATTAGTTTGCAATTTAGATATAATGAACATTTTACTGCAGATTATTTAAAATGTACCTTAACTGAAGAGATATTCTTTATCTTTGGGTGACTTTCACATTCTGGTGTAGTTTGAATGCCAGTAAATCACATGGAGGATCCAGTTTTCCCTCATTAATTTTCTTGTTTGTTTCTTGGTTGTCTTCAACATTCAACTAATAAAAGTCATAAAAGTATTATTTTCCAGTAAAATATTTTTGTATCCCAAAGTATCGTTGCTACTATTTTTTAGCTATTTGAGCCATTATTACATTTTCTGTTGTAAAACGTTTTTAGATTTTCTGAGAAGAGCGGTAGGTAGAAATGAATGAAGGACGGTATTTAATAAGCAGCTCTGCTTTAAAATCAGTATATCGTTTGTCATTTTAACTTCAAAAAAAAATTAGAAGAACAATAAAAAATTTTGTGTATTTTTTAAACACGCATTTGAGCCTAGTCTACTTTTTCCATCTCACATATTGAGTTGTAATCGAACTCCATACCTGCCAACATTCACTCTTTTCGAAAATGGATTCTCCAAGTGGTAGTAAAACAATTATTGAAAAACTATCTTCCTCAAAAATATATTTATTTTTTAATCAGGTTGAAATTCGCAATGAATGTGTGTATTTTTTTAGTATAAATAACAAATAATAGAAAAGAAAATTTATTCATCACCATTAAAGTGAGAAAAAAAAATACTTCGTTTAGAATTGATAGATTAACGTTAAATTTATTCGGCGGGAGTCCTTCAGGAACTTAAGTGTTGTCACTGTCTGGCGAGATTGGAAATTTGGAATCCGTAAAACAAAAATAAATTTCATTCCATTAACTGTGCGTCGTCATTTAATGGAAACACTCTGCCAAAAGAGCATTAAAAATTATAATAATAAAAAAATCTAATCTTCTTGGTATGTTTCATGTCGCTAAGCTGTGATGTATGGCCCTCAATTTGTCTTTAAACCTTTTAAAACTCATTTAGCCTTTTCCGAATGCCGAAATCACGTGTTAGTTCAATATCCATACATATCGTCTGCTGACAACTTAAAAAAGAATGATAATGAAAACGACAGTAAAGAAAAAAAGGCAAATTTGTTTCTGATCAAGTATAAATGAGGACATTACGCGAGGTGAAAAAGGGAGAAATGTTTAGATGTATAAATAATGACGCAATTAAATCTTCTGAAAAATAAGGTGTCGATTTAAAATGAGGGCGGATACCGGATAAGTTGAGAGGTGTATCTATTATGGAAGTCGGGCTATTTATCAACTTTTTCATTTATGTTTGTTTCTTTTTGCGATATCTAAAAGAACATTCTAGTTTATAAATTGATATATTTAGGGAATTTTCTGTCATGTCCTTTTGTTATTTTATATAATTCTGAAGGATTTATAGATTATAATAAAAATAGGGAGGAGTGTTAATTATTTGACCCCGATGAACAATGAGTTTTTCATAAAAAGAATATTTATGCGTTTCCAGAACTGAAAGCTATGCACGTTTTTGTTTGAATGTAAATATCTCTATTAAGAATATTTGCAATCTGAATTGAACAGCATAATTCAATACTGTAACAGCGAGACGAAATAAGCTGTTAGGAGGTAAAGATAGTCGATTTGTTTTAATTCAAACTAATTTTTTTAAAGAACTTAAAATGTTTTAAGGAATTAAGAAATATTTATTTATTATTTTTTTTTAAAGAATTATTTATGTTGGAATTGAGTACAATTACAAAACTGAAAGCTAATCAAGTTTTTGTCTGAACATATTTTTTTCCATAAAAAATTTCAGTAGTTTGATTAGAACAATGTAAATTATAACATCACCATCAAAATGAGTCAGATAAGGGAATCTATGAGGTAAAACTAGATAATAATTTTTTTTAAATATTTTATTTTATTTTAAAGGAAGAATAAGAAGCAAGAAAGAAAATTGACACAATTTCTAAAACTTTCAAGCATGATCTTTTAAATTGTGCGGCCGATTTCTCCATGCAAAATCTTTCAAAACATTTGCTGTTAAAAAAAAGAAACAATATTGTTTGCATAAAGCAGCATAGAGACAGTATCTGTATTAAATGTTTGAAAAATTCAAGTAGTATTAAGTTTTTTTAAAAAAATTTTTTTAACTTAAGCAATTAAGAGAAATTATAAAGAATTCATTTTACATTAAAATTATTACGTATCTGCAATAATCACCTACAAAAATTAAAGTATATTGCAAACGTAAGACACAAAAAAATCGTTTTTATATGCGAAATAATATGTATCGTATTGATCTTTTTCATGAAACAGAACTGAATAAGTATAAAAACAACGTTTTATTATTACAACTACAGTAATGTTGCAATGTTTAAATTAGATATAGTAGCTTTTATCTGCGGAAATAATATAAATACAAACATTAATTAATGATAGATGTCAGAGAATTCGGTCGTAACAAATGCGTTCGAATTAGAAATAGTTATTTTGCTGTTCCATCAATTAAATAGTAAGTTAATAAAGCTAAACATATATACTTCAGTACATTATAGTATTAAGGAGTTAATGCTTAGTAGCGTAATTTTTCTGTCCAATAAATAAATCATGATTTTCAGTCACTTTTACGTAATAAAAAATTTTTACGATACTATTGATGCATAACTAAGTCAATAATTCCTACAATCAGTCTCATCTAATAATATCTTATTGATTTCAGATGCCAAACGATAATAAAATAATACGAAAGCAAATAAAAAAGAAAACGATAACAAAGAAAGCATAATTATCGTTCTGAAATACAATTCTACTCGTAACCGTCACGTTTATGGCCTGGTTTCAGGTAATACTCCTGTCAGCATCGACTTGTTTTTCTATTAGCATAGCCCATAGCCAATAAAAATAAAAAATAAAAATCTTCTAACCACAACATCGTGTTCAGGAGATTCCCTAGCCCGGCTTTCGAATAATGATTTATTGGAGCAATTATTATTATTGGATTATATTAAATAATTTCTGTGGGAATTTCGTTGACCTTTATAATATTGGCATTTTATGTGAAACAAATACTTACTCGGAGAAATTAAAACAGAAGAATAGAAGGTTATCGAAATCAAGTTCCACTCGTAAAATTAATGTGAACCAATAAATTTAGTATCATAAAATAATAATTAAGCAATCGTGAATTTGAAATTCTTTAAATTTAGTAAAAGGGAGAAAATATAGTTTTTATCTAAACGTTTATTTGTATTAATTATCATTAAAAAATTTGAAAGAGAAAAGGAAAGTTAACTATTATGTTATGAAATTTGTAATACGTACTCTCAATTATAAGAGTCATAACTTATTATAAGAAAAGAAAATATTATATATTTTTCTATATTTATATTTATTACTGTCGGCTTAGTTAAAAGAGAAGGGGAAAAACAGTTGAAATTTAATTTTAATATTTTAGCTTTATCTGCTTCACTCTGATTTAAGTGCTAGTTATATATCTGTAAGTCCTAAAATAAAGGGGGGAAAACATTGCTAAAGAACAAATAATAACCAGTCGCCAAGTGGCGAATCAATAAAAAAAAAGTGTCAACTTAAATTAATTAAAGAGCCAGACACTTTTCCCCGTCACTTTTTCTGTAAATCGTTTAATGATAATAGTATATCAATGTAGGATACTTTGGAAAAACTTCCTGCTTACCTCAATGCTCAACCAAAACAGTGTTAAAATTCCAAATGAATGGGATAGGGGCCCAATTGCCCAATAAAATCAAAACACTGGGACTAGACTTTGGAAAACAGAATTTACATTAAAACGTCCAATGTCTCCACTAAAAATTTTGATCCTTAAGAAACCATCAATTTGAGATGGAACGATTCATGTAGAAGGAGAATTCCTTAATAATTCATAAACTTAAATAAATATAATTTAATCCAAGCCAAAAAAAAAAAGTTTATGAAAAATTGCTTTTAAATGAAAAGGACTTATCGATATCGGTCACCGAGTCATTGTGTTTGAAAGTGGTTACTAAGTTATTAGATTCTACCAGCCACTGGCTACTAATTCAAAATTTAAATTTTCAAGTCTACTACGATGTATAAACAATAAAAAGATAACCGTAGATTAATTCTAATACAATTTTTTTTAAATAAATATATTTTAATTGAAGCAAAAAAATAAAACAGTTTGCGCAAAGTGGTTATTAAATGAAAAGGACCTATCGATATCGGTCACCGACGCATTTGGTTTGAGGAAAAACTGGCTACTAAGTTACTAATGCCAGTGGTTTTTAACTGAACATTTAAATTTTCAGGTCTACTAAGAAGTGTTTTTATTAAAACTTCAATATTACGCTGTAAAATTAGGCTTACGGATAAGCTACAAACGATTTTAAACCAAAACAAGGAACTGAAAAAAGCATCAATACTTGTTTTCAAAGACATTTTGTACAGAAAACGACAAATAAAAAGAAAAGCAAAGTGTAAAAAAATAAATAAATAAAAATACTTTATCCGAAAAGAAAACGATTTTGTTTGCTTTACAGATGTTAGGTTAAATTCGAATTCTTGGTGCGTTACAATCGCAAAACTAACAAATACGAACGACAAAAAAGGGAGGGAAATCAGAAGAATATAGATTCACTGGAAATCGTTATTTTTATTTCGATTGTAGTGGGGGAATGGGGAGTTTCTCCCTTTTCGAACAATGAAATGATACAGGAGCATAAGAAACGTCATCAATAACAGCATATTTATCTGAATTGTTATTTTTTTTCCTCGTTTAAAGTAAATTGTTAATAGTTATAGAAGGAAAAGGGAAGGTTTTTCTGTAAAAGGAAGTTCCTTGGATTTAGTATCAGTACATTATATTTCGATGCTTCTTTTAAAAAACTTCATCATATAGAAGTCTAGAATTCATTTAAGGTTTTGTTGTAAGCAGACTACATTCCGCACTTTTTTTGAACTCCATGCCAGATTTTAGGGATTAAATTGGTTGAATTGAATTAATTGGGAGTTATTATTATAGCTGCTACTTAGTTGAAAATTATAAAATGCAAGTAATAGGAATATTTGTTTTTTCTCTTTTTTTCCCCGGAGAAATTGGTTTTGGATTATTAACAGCTTTCTTTCGAAATAAAATTAAAAAAAACCATCACTTTTTACTTTAACACGAACACGAATTTTAAGCAAAGACTTGACACTTGACTTGATAGGATTTGGAGCGGGCATCTCACTTCTTCATCTGGATTGTTATGATAATAGTTGTGACTTGTGGCATGGGGCAAAGATATCAATTTATGTTTAAATTGAATGTATGTTATAACTTTTAATGAGTAGTGGTAGTCATGGACAATTTTTTTTTGGAATATTAGATAAAGTTTAATTATTCGAATTACCATTTTTTTCAAAAGCAGACCTATAAGTGCAAAGATACTTTTAAACTACGCTAGACCAGTAATCAAATTAACAGTATTCAAATTAAATAAAAAGACGTGTCATGAAATGAAATGTGTATATTAACGCCTCATTAAACTTTAATTAAAAACAAAGAAACAAACATGGCAAACAAGATATCTTTAATGTGAAAAAAAACTGAAAGGCAGAAAATTAAGTTAATTGCATCTATACAGGTATTGAAACAATTAAAATATTTTAAATGCTATTACATTAATATTTAGGCTGCATACAATATAATTATGTAACTAAAATTTATGCAATAGGAAGAAAAAAAATGTATCAGCAAATTAAATATACACAAAACTTTCCCTTTACGATTATTTTATGAACTAGTATTTCTTCTCTCATTCTGAAATATCAATATATTATCGTAATTTATACTTTTTTTTTTACATTTTCTCCGACGAAATTTTATTTCAAAACTAATTGCTTCATTAAATGCTTGTTAAATGATTGAATTCATTTCTTTCTCTCCTTTAAACCTAAATTTCGACAAAAACAAACAGCTAAATTTTCTTTAATTTGAGGTTTAAAGCGCAATGAAAACCCTATCTCCGTAAAGCTGGCAAAGTCTTACTCGCATTTCCTATCAAATAAATACTGATTCATCAATTTAAACAATTCCATATCTAAATACAAAAGTGGACAATATGGCCATTAAATTTCTTCCATTGACATTTTTGGCCAAAATGAATTGCGATTTCAAAAGTTTTATAAACTTTTGTTAAATGTTTCTTTCATTTTAAAACCTAAAATTTATAGCCTACAGACAAAATGAACCTTCTTTAACCAGAGATTTATAGCAATAAAAAAAAAAACAACAATCTCCAGTAAGCCGGTAAAGTCTTACACGCATTTCCAATCAACTAAATACTGATTAATTATTTCCAATAATTCCATCACGAAATACAAAAGCGGACTTTATGGCAAATTATTTTTTTTCCTCCTCTGTGCCGATAATGTGGTGTAGGGGTGTATCCCACAAACATGTAAACCACAACAAAATGTGCATGCGAGGGGTCATTAGGTCCCTCATCTATTACCAAGAAATTAATAGAGGATTATATGTAAGAGCGGGTCGGATATTCCCACAAATTGACCTTATTGTCCCTACCGATTATCCCGGAACGTAGGTCGTGAGATTTACCTGCAATTCCCATCTGCTCCTTGTTACTGATTCACTTTAGGGATTTTGATCACTAAAATAAGGGAATATGGTAGTTAAATATCATATAGAACATGCAGTCAGTGTACTAAAATACAGACTATGATCACTTGTTATTCCAGAAACAGAATTTACGAAGTACAAAACACTATCAGCGACCTCAACACAGTTAGGTAGAGATTGTTATTGAAAAATTTTTAGCACGTTATACATGAATACTTTATATTGTTCTAATTTAAATTGAATTTTACACAGTTAAGCCTGTAATCAAGTAAAGAATAAAAAACCTTAATTAGGAACTAGGTGGTGTTTTAGAAAGGACCCTCAGCAATTTACCCCCATTTGCTTGTTTGCTTTTTTAAAATAATACGAAATCTTAGATGGAATAAAAAATTGCAGATGGATAGTTTCTGATGCCGGGCCTCGAAAGCGAATGCAAAGAATATATATATATTTTTTAAATATGGATAAATTGAATTTATACTACTTTTCACATTTACAGTCGCCTGTGTCATCCCTGTTTCAAGGATCATGATCTAAGCTTTTATTATTAACCCTATGCGGTCCGCATATGTTTAGTGATAAGTTTACCATGTAACCGGTGCCGTGTAACTTGCTCCGCTTTGTAAAATAGTATTTTCTAGTGGTAGCGAAATTTAAGTTACTTTCAGTTTAGCATTTTTCATTATAAGTAATTTTTTCACCACTAAATACCAAAAATTATAAGTATGATATAAATGCATCGAACTACTGGTTACTATATTAAAAAGTAGAAGTAACTATCTTTCTTTAACGAATTTTACTATATAATTTGCTACCACTTTATTAAAACTATTCCAGAAAGCGGAGCAGTTGGCATCCCTGTACCCTATTGTCCCTTGATAAAATGTCACATGAATATCAGGTTGCAACGCGCGACATCTATGTGTTGTCACCGGCTACTAACGTTTGGCTTGGACATGGCACCAACGTGTTGTCACCGGCTGTTAGTGTATGGCTTGCGTATGGCACCAACGTGTTGTCACCGGCAGCTAACGATTGGTTTTCTCGTGAAACACGTTGGTGTCACCGGACATGAAAGTGTTAAAAGCAGGGCTACCGAATAGCTCGTTTTTAACGCAAAATATTTATTAAAATGGTAGACAGTTAAAAACTGAACCTTAAAAATTTGGATTGTTTTACCAACAGTTTAAAAGCCTCACCGCTAGAAACCTGGAATTAAGTGATGTTTAATATGAACGTTTAAACCACTTGCATGTAGTGGTGTGAAAAAAACTTTAAACCAAGCTTCCAAGACAAAGAATCATATATTAAAACATGAAACTCAGTAGAAGAGAAGTTATAACTTAGAATAGTAATAAGTTAAAACCTTCTTTTCTTTTTCAATACCACAAATTTAAAAAGCATTCTAACATAAATATTGCAATCTTATAGAATGATTTCAAAATTGCTAGTACAAAAAACCCGAAAGAAGTTATTAAATTCCTCACCTCATTTTACATGGGTAAAAATGGCATCAGTTCTGAAAGTTAAACCAGGCATTCGCAACTGGATTTATTCGCAGCAGCACTTCGATCTGTAATTTAACTTTGAGTTATCTGTTTTCAAACCAAACAAAATACTGAAATTCAATGATGAAAGATATACAGCTAATTTTAAGTCGGAATACAGACACTTTTTAACTGTTATATTTAAAACGGTACCACTATAACGAATAGTATTTCGTTGCAATGTAAAAACTAAGTCAATAGGGATTGGTATAAATTATACCTACCCAAGCTTACACTCTCAATTATACTCTCAATTATACTACTCAATTATACACTCTCAATTATACTACTCAATTCTCTCAATTATACTACTCAATTATACTCTCAATTATACTACTCAATTATACACTCTCAATTATGTACTCTCAATTATACACTCAATTATACTACTCAATTATACACTCTCAATTATACACTCTCAAATTTACTCTAATTAAAGGTAATCTATTCTATTTATTTAAATTATAAAAATGATACTTCTAAATTGTGCTTTTTTCACAACTTCATTTCAATCTGTTGTTTAACTTCGTATTATTTATTTTCAGACCAAATGCTAGGATTTAATGATCAAAGACGGATATAAAGTTTCAGTGGAATTACAGGCACATTTTTAGCTATTTGATAGATTTGATTTAGCTATTTCGATATTTGAAACGGAACTTTTGTATTTCGTTACAGCACTAAAACTAAGACAATAGAATAGGGAAAAAAATTTATACCCAGTTTTCCCTACCAAGCTAGTTGACTTCACTCTAAATAAAGGTCATCTATTCGATATTTACCAGGGCACTATGGGCACGCAGAGCCTTCCGCCGCCCTAATGAGTCCTAATTTCTTTCTCGTGCCTATGGAAGGCGAGAAGTGGGTGCCTATTGAGATGGTACTTGCTGCCTTTTTTGGCACACTCCCTTTAGGTGAATGATTAAGCAGATTTTATGTACCAGATAACCTGTGATTTAAGATTTCACCAACTCGTACTCGGTTTCATCGCATTTCGTGAGTGAATTATGGTAGTTTCATTGATTGTTAAGTGACCAAAATGGGTATTTAGATCCGTTTGTTGATTTCACCCACCAGATCACGGTATGCAGATCGTGAAAAGATTTCAGAAATGTGTGTCAGTAGTTGTTGGAGATGAAATCGAATTGTGAAAGTGAAGCTGCATGCATAAACAGGTGGCATCGTGTTTTTCCGTTATAAATTGTTTTAAAATGATTTTCAGCATATCACGAAGTACCGGTTATCCCTACAAGAGCCTGTAGAGGGATTCAACGGTTTTTTGCCCGCACATGATGCAAGAAACTAATTAATATATTTGTCGAAAAATGTTTTATAAACATGAATCCATGCTTGAAATAAGGATGCAAACTGTCCTGAGTTCGTAATATGATTTTATGTAGTGATAGAGCCTTAAAAACTAAAGCTTGCACAATTTTAGGAGTATCCGCTAACAACTTCAAAAGCTTACCTCAGCGCAACTGGAAAAAATTTGGCATTTTATATAAACTTTTGAATTATTTATACTTAGTGTTAAGATAATTACTTTAGATGAATTTTACTAAACCAAGAATCATTCATAAAACCATAATTTTTTTTTACCGTTAGAAAAATTAACCACAAAGCGGAGCAAGTTGGCACTGCTGTTGAAATCTTCTCGTACCAAATGTAAATAAATGAATGCAATATTATTCATATTTTTTAAGGACAGAATGAAATTATTAGGTCTACCTTAAAATTCTGTTTAAATTGAACAGTTTAAGTTGGTATTCAAGTGGAAGGCATTGATTTGGTATTCAAATCAATGCATTCGTTTTAACGTAAAGTAGCAGGAGCCTTTCAGAAGAAGCGCAGTTACATGCCGAAAAATGGTCACCATACAGAATATGGTGAATAAATAAATTAAATTTTTGTAGTTATTTTGTTCTGAGACATTAGAAAAGAGCTAAGAAATAAGAAGAAAACACGATTTTTTTTATTTATTTATTCTTCAAAAAGACATCTTCCGACAGCAATTTATAAACATTTGAAATTTTGAAAAGTTTCATATTTTCCTTTTAATATTAAAATCTATTTTTAACTGATTTTTTTTAAATATTTGTCAAAAAACTTAATTTAGAATTTTTTTAAAGAAATTTATGAAATTAAAAAAAATATATTGGATTTAAAAGTGACTTTTAACGAAATATTGCATGTTTATTTTAGTAAAATATTTAGAAAAGGAATAAATCTGATATAATTAATATAGTGTATTCTAATAAAGTTATCCCTTATTTTAAATTGCAAATAGGATGCATTTGTTTATCTTAAAAGCTAATATTAAACCCCGAAGTTCCAGTTTTATTCCAAAATATTTCCAGTTTATTTTTCTCGTTTTTAAAGAAACAATAGATATTTACAGCGAACAAATTTCTCCTTGATTTTTGTCCAGAGACATTTTCTAGACATTTAGTCTCAGACATGTTCTTTCCTATCCATATTCGATGCACAAAGAACATTAAAAAAATAATTCGAATCCGAATGTTATGGAGTAAAAAAACTGTGTAACAATCGAAACACACCTTAAAATAGGAGATAGCCGTGTTGGTGTACTTCGAATCTTATCTTTACACCCTAACCGTATCCACCTTTATAGAATCGGCTGCTTTTTCATAGATTGGCAGACGATTTTTATAATTTTTTTTTTCAAAGTAAGGTTTGGCAACGTCGCGTGCCTTATTTCCAATGTATGCGCATTCAACTTCCTGTAAATGGAATCGAACAAATGAAAGAATTGAAAATCAAAAAAGTCATACAGTCCCTGCTGTTCGATTTTTCGGTCGTACTTCCGCCGTTCCAATACACTTTGGCGCGTGTGTCGACACGAGCCCACTTTCTCTTTCTAGTTCTTCTTCTATACATACATCGATCTTTTGTTATACGAAATCTATTCAAGAAATAAAAAGATCGAACTTTTTTGTTACCTTTTTTTATTTAAATGTGTACATCTTTGATTCATTTTTTTTATCAATTTATTTCATTGATTCGAAGTGTGCTCCCAATTTTTTTTTTTATATATCCTTCCCGGAGCTATGTTGTGGACGCACCTTATTTTTAGAACCTTGCGTTCTAGCTCGGTTTCTTTTATTTCTGTCCCGGACCTTTCGAACAAAAGTAAAAGAAATGGAATAATAAAAAGTCCTTGCTCCCCTACTTTTTATACCTATTTTTTACAGTTCTTATTCTAATGTAAAAGAAGACCTCGTTCGAAAATATTGCGATCGAAACTATAATACTCCTGGTTTACGCTCGGGTTTTGAAATCAACAACAGCGTTTTAATGATGTACTAAATCTTGTTGGCAATATATTTTACTTTGCAATAGTTTGTAGCTTCTCTTATTATGGTATAGAGACGTGTGCAAACTTGAAATGCTAGTTGTACGTTTCATATAATGGTTGATGGTGCAGCTTGTTCGATATATTAGTTTTCTAATAAAGATTTTCAAACTCTGAAAAACAGTATATGGTTAGATTACGTGATATATATCTTCCACAATAACATACGAATTACAAAAATATTTTATTTTAATGTAATAGTTTGTAGCTTCGCTTATACTATTGCTAAAAGACTTGTATAAACTTACTACGTTTTTGTACGTTTAGATATATTAATCGATGACGCCCCGAATATGCTTCACCTTGTCCTTTACAAGTTACTTTTCTATGTATGTATGAAATTTTTAAACTTTAAAAAATTTATCCTGGTTTCAGTTGCAGTTATACTAAGTTATATAAATCATCTTTGTCCCAATGACACTCAAGTTACATTAATATTTGCTTTTATCTAATAGTTTGTAGCTGCTCTTACTCTTACAAACTATTTCTAAGAGACATGTGTGAACTTACAGTTATGTAAATCATCTTGGTCCCAATGACACTCAAGTTACATTAATATTTGTTTTTATCTAATAGTTTGTAGCTGCTCTTACTCCTACAAACTATTTCTAAGAGACTTGCGTGAACTTACAGTTATGTAAATCATCTTTGTCCCAATGACACTCAAGTTACATTAATATTTGTTTTTATCTAATAGTTTGTAGCTGCTCTTACTCTTACAAACTATTTCTAAGAGACTTGCGTGAACTTACAGTTATGTAAATCATCTTGGTCCCAATGACACTCAAGTTACATTAATATTTTTTTATCTAATAGTTTGTAGCTGCTCTTACTCTTACAAACTATTTCTAAGTGTGAACTTACAGTGCTAGTCATGAGTGAAAGCGAGACGGAAAAGAATAAAAGCTGGTAGTAAAACCATTTCAGTTTTAATATGTTTCAGGGAGGAGTAAACCTATTCTCTTTTTTAAACTATTCAACAATATCTACTTTTTCTCAGGAACGAAGCAGTTTCATAGTTGTAAAAAAATCTCAGTAGTTTCAGAAATCTAATGTTTCTTGAAAAAAATGGTGTAATGAAATGCCTTTCTTACCAGCTTTTGCACTTTTCCGTCTTGGTATATATAGGTTTTCAGCCCTGGTGCTAGTTGTACTCTCTCAAACTTGTTTGTTCAATCTCACTACTTCATTTTAATTTTCTCTCAGTAAAAGATACTGAACCCCAACTTTCACCTTTCAGTTGCGCTTCGGCGATTTATTATTTATTTCCACTCAGATGAATTAGTTGGAGCCCCTAGCGGGGCTGATGCTAAGATAACCAACACATAAGAGTATGAGTATGAGTGCTAGTTGTACAATTCATGCAATAATCAATGATGCCTCGAACATGTCTGACATACAAATTAGTTTCTATAATAAAAAATTTTAACTTCCCAAAAAGGAAGCACGTTTAGAAGTGGTCTACTTAATTTCGGCCCCAGAAATACACGAAATGCGTAAAGGCATTTCGTTACAAAAGTTTGTAATTTTGGGTCGAAATGGAAAGCTATTTAATACTTCATATTATTGAGACATTATAATTAAGCTCTTTTATATATTCACTTCAGTTATTGAAAATTAAAGAGCTTAGTGTTATAAACAGAAAATGATTATAAGGAATTATTGAAAATAAATTTTTATATAAAAAAAGTTTGAATAATTAGATTTAATCTAGAACTTGGCATATTTTGATTGTTGTTTAAAAATGTTCTTACAGTAGAATTATGTTAAATGGAAAATGAAAATCGAGAGCAATAACAATTAACAAGCCACTGTAGAGGACTGTTTATTGCGTAAAAAGCCTTGCCAACTCACTGCATTTAATTAACAAACTGAGAACGCATGAATGTTGGTAAATAAAATTTAAGTTCTTTAAAGATTTATTTATTTGATTCTTTTTCATGGTTATCAGTGTAAACATAAAAAATAGATTTGTATCCTCTTTGAAAACTATACTTGTATAAGAAAGATGTGATATTTTCCTCTATTTGCTCAGCATTCTGGGATATTACGTTAGCACAGACTTCTGCTTGTTAATTGTAAGATAAAATCAAAGAAAGAAAGTTACTAGATGTGGGTTCCATGGTGTAATGGTTAGCACTCTGGACTTTGAATCCAGCGATCCGATTTCAAATCTCGGTGGAACCTGAATTGAATTCTTTTTTATAAAAGTAATATTTCCAATCAATAGTTTTTAAAAATTATATCCTCTTAATTTTTTTTTTTTTACAATTACTTTATGATGATATATTTTCATTTAATTAAAATAATATTTATTATTATTATATTTAATTTTACAATATTAAAAAATAGCATGTTTCGTTGATTGTGTTATATTCTGATTAACAAATTATTAAGCGTCAAATGCGAAATGCGTCAAAATGACGCGTCCCGTAAACCTAGTGTTGATAGAGATTTTAAAATGCCGAAAAGTTATGTTCAATTAGTGGTTAATCCATGTGACAGTACTACTTTTACCCCTCGATCTTACTTTCTTTTCATTTATAGAACTTATTATTTGCGCAAATGTTTGCAAAATAAAGTGATGATCATTTTATATTCTTTTAAAATTGAATTCTTCTTTAAGACATCTTTTTTCCTTTTTTATTTTCTGAAAGCAGTTGCAGTTGGTAAAATAATATTTAAAAACGACTTTCTGAAATTCAGTTTATTGTAATTAATTATGCTTATGCCACTGGAATCTCTTTTATTCTAATCTCTTACCTTATATTAAAAAATCGTGAGGGTTACCGCCGTTGTTTTGGGTATTTGTTACATTTTGTCTTGGAGCGCAAAAACTGTACGAATTTGAAACTTGAGACAATGAAAGACAATCGAAAATTGTACAGGGAGTACGATGAAGAGTTATTTATAGTTTGAGAATTATTTATAGTTAATCCTGACGTAAAAAAATACCTTGCGGATCGTTTCAAAGCTACAACAGATTTGAAATTTGGCATGCTAAAAGAGCTATATATATTCAGAACTTCATTTAACATTAAAAAAATTATTTAAAAAAAACTTGGTGTTAAATTACACAATGTTTATTTTTTAAATGCAATTTGTTCGAAAGTTGATGCCTTTAAGTGCTTGGCATTTGTGGCATTTTGCTATGCCGTGCAAAAATTGCAAGATTTGAAAAGTTGAAATTACGATTGAATTTATAAAAATGTCCAACGAGTGCTACGCAATAATAATAATTATAAAAAACATCAACAATTAGTTCGAGAGTTATTAACTTTTAAACTTGTTGGGAAAAAATATCACATTTGGTCGATCTGTAAGCCGCTGTAACAGAATTTACCCTTTCGAAGGCCGTGGGAAATATTCTTACAGAGATGCCAACTGCTCTGGACACGACAAAATAATTAAATAAACGGTAAATAACTTAAAAGTAAAGTTTGCAAATATTTGACTATTTTTGCTTGCTTTTTAAAAGGCATAGCATGACATAATTACTATAAAGTGGTGGATTACTATATAAGCCTACGAATTATTTAGAAATAGTGATGGATAAAAATCAACTAAACCAAGAATCATACTACCACTTTAAAATATATATTTACTGTCCGGAGCAAGTTAGCATCTCTGTACTTACCATCACTTTTAATTCAGGTTTCCATTTGTTAATAACTTCAGCTTTTTCGAAGTCCGTTTAAATAAATATTACAATTATTGCATATTGCAATTATGTAAACACAGAGATGCCAACTGCTCCGGATACGCTAAAATAATTAAAAAAAAACGGTAATTAACTACAAAGGGAATTTTGCAAACATGACAAATCTACTATAAAGTGGTGAATTTTAAGAGCCTACGAATGTTTTAAAAAAAGTGGTGGATAAAAACTTATTAAACTGAATTTATTAAACCAAGAATCACAATTGATAAACTACCACTTTAAAATACATATTTGCTGTCCGGAGCAAGTTGGCATCTCTGTAAACATTAAAACCCATTTTCATAAAACTGAAAATGAATAAACAAAATCAATAAATCTACCAGTTATTTAATTAAAGAAAAAAGTATTATTTTTCTATAAAACAATTAAGTAGTACATCTCAATAATGAATTTCTTGAGTTATTTTCTGAGCTTCTCCTTCAATCATATGGTGGAGGTAATATTTAAGTAAATAATTAAAAGTACATAGCTCGTTGATTTTCATCTTTTCATAAACGTCCATACTTAGGAGAATCAATGGATTAAATAAACATAATAATTTTACTCATTTACAGTATTTTTAAAACTAAAGTGATTGTATCATTTAAAATTATGAGCTTAAATATTAATCCCCCAGCATTTTTTTTTCTTTCAAAAAGGCACTTATATCAAAATCAACATGTTTTAATTAGGATAATAATTTTTCGCGATGAAAACTTCGGTCAATTGAATTTTTATACAGGGTTCGTACTACCTGTGAAAAAGGTCAGAAAGTGATGATAATATTAAAAAAGTGCTCAACCTTTTCGAAGGCCGTGGGAAGTATACTTCCCACCACTTTTAATTTAGGTTTCCATTTGTTAATAACTTCAGCTTTCTTGAAGTGGGTTTGAATAGAATTGGTAAGAAAACGTATAAAAGTTATAAAATACATAATTTCTTTTGAAGTTTGTAGCATTTATAAAATTTATTTTATAAATAAAGAAAAATAAAAGTCAATAAGTTCCGAATAGGTCGTGTTAAATATATTTACCACCAATAAAAAAATGGCATTTTTATAAATTAAATGAGTTTTTTTTTCCTTATACATCAATTACTATTGTTAAAACAATTTCAAGTCCAAAAATACTTTAATTTCTATTTACTAGAAATAAATGGCCCGTTAAGAGGTTAAACGAAGTTACAATATTACATACTGGAAAAGCAAATTTTATTTGAGAGCCTAGCGTGAATTTTGTTTCTGAATTCCAATTTGTTCGAAAGTTGTTGCAAACTTAGCTTTTGCATGATTTTGCTTTAGTCTTTTGAAAAGTCTTTTTGCTTTAAATATTAACAATATTATAATAGTTGTCGAAAATTTATTTTTACCTCGCAAACATTTTTTATTTTATAAGCTCGTGATCAAAAAGTGATGTGAATCAAAAGGATGAAAAAAAAATAGAGAGAAAGTGAGAGACAGATTACATGTTAACAGGTATAAAGCTTACATTTATAGTGAAATTTTTAAAAATAAAAACAGTTACTAAGGAGCGATAAAAACCGTTCCCTAACTGAATTAATATAAGACTCGTCAAAAAAGAAATAAATTTTTTTTTTATTAAATCATGAAATCTATATTCCTTAGATTAGAAAAAATTTACACAAGACATAAAAATTTGTACAAGAGAAAATTTTCTTGTACAAATGAATATATTTTTTTAAATTTATTGCGATCAACATATTAACACGTTGAGCACCGCGTTAGCTGACACTGAAATTACATTTAGGCCGCGTCAACCACCGGTGGCTGACACTGAAATTACATTTAGGCTGCGTCAACCACCGGTGGCTGGCACTGACCTTTCACATAGGCCGCAAAAAGCAGCTGGCTGACAGCGTATAACATGATATAGAACTATAAAATTTACACTCTTTTATGGAATTGCAGAAAATTTATTTAAAATTTACTTAATTATTGTGACTCTTGGTTTAATAAATTCAATTTAGTATATTTTTATCCACCACTATTTTTAAACAATTCGTAAGTATATATAATTCACCACTTTTTTAGTTATGTCGTTCTAATCCTTTTATATACTAGCAAAATCTGTCTATATTTGCAAATTTAGTTTTTAGTTATTTACCGTATTAACAGTATGTTCTTACATAAAGCTAAAATAATTGTATATTTTGAAATGAAAGTGTTCTGTTCTGTGCTTTTGTAGAAAATATTGATGTTTACGAAAAAGAATAATGATGAATGATAAGCAGTTACGGAGGTTGATAAGCAGATCGAGAAGAAGGTGTAGCTTTTTATTTTGTAAAAAATGTATGAGTTTTTCCTTGTTTGATACATATCATTTCTTCAAATGGATATGTTTACCATCAGTTTCCTTTTTAGTCAAGACGCGTTCAACATTATTGTGAAGTAGGGAAACAGGTTATTTTATTAAGTCCCACTTTTTGCTAGAAATTTAGTGAAATTCATTTTAAACAAGATTTGAATGTAACTTAATTAATTTTTGTTGGTGGCAAGTTTGATTTTAAAGATTTAAATTTATTTCGCAAGAATAGTAAATTTGTGTTCCATAAAATCGGAATTCATTTATTTAATTTCGTATTTACTTTGAAACCATTGCGCATTAAAAGTCACATCGGAAGTTAAATTATAATGCAAAACTATTTTGCTACCACATTCTTTATTAGCAGTTTTGTTATAAATGTAATTGAGCATTGCTTGTAATCAAACTTTATTCACTTAGTCGTCTAACTTAAATCAAATGCTAACAAATGTTGGCACAGAGCGAATGATAAATTTAATAACCACCTGAACTCGCTTGTCCCCGAGATTTCTGTCAGCGAAATATTAAGTGCTGGTAACTCAATTATTTCATTCTTCAATTTAAATCGGTGGAACATTTGTGTTTGACCGATTTTATTTATCAAAGTAAATAAAATTTTCATATTAAAGTATGCACTTGCATTATTTTTAAACATTATACTGGTAGACACATAAGAAAATACATATACACTAGTTTAGGGGCTAATATTTTTTTAAAAAATAGGTACTTTTTACATCAGTATACTATGTGCTTATGCAACGTCTGCGAGGTTCATTTTTCGAAACTTACCAGTAGCTGCCAGCTATGTGCTCTCTGATAAGATTTTCTTCTTATTTGAGGGGTTAGACAATTAAATTGACAATAGTTAGCATTTTCCTTCTCTATTTTACCAGCAGCAGAAGTTCTATTTTAATAGCAAAAATATCATCTACAATTCAGTTGTAAACAGAATATTATAGCTACATTTTGAATCAATAGTAAATATCATAATGGGTTTCTTATATGTTCACGATATTATAACTAGATATCACGATAATATATATATATATATATATATATCACATCCAACTTAGCTAATTCTGAAATCTTGAACGGTTATCATCATTCAAAATAAGACAGATCGAAAATATAAGGTAGATCCAAAATAGATAGAAAAGATAACTGTTAAAATTTTAATGAATAAAAAATACAAGATATGTTAAAATTAATGATCAGTAATTTCGCGATTAACCCGTTTTGTCCCAAATTTATATATTGAAATGATACAAAAAGTGGTTTTATGGAAAAATTGGTAAAATATATTTTCATACCTGCCAACTTTTAATCCCTTCCATTATCATTTTTCCCAGTGGGATTAAAACTTCAATTTGAAGCAAACAAGTAAGTTTGCATTCGAAAAAATTTAAGTTNTTGATTACCACTATACTTAAAAAAATTAAGCATATATATTGGTGTTGCTATCATGGTTGTCAGCTTAAGCTTTTTTCTAGCATAAAATTTAAATTTTAAATCCATTTTAATACAACCGGAAAAAAATCATAATGGAAGGGATTAAAAGTTGGCAGGTATGTATTTTCGAAATTAATTGGTTTTTCTACTGTTAGGGCATTCAAAAAGTACTTGCTCCTTTTAATTCTAGATCTAATCAGAAATAACTAAATCATTGTGGTATCTGAGAATCTTTTAATTAACCCAGATAAATGAAATTACTGAAAAAAGTTTCCCACCACAATTAATGTTTTTGAAAAAAGGAAATGTCCTAAATGTATGACGCTGGGCGTTAACCGGTTAAAAACTTCATTCGTTTCAAAAATATATTTACAAATTGGAAATATCAGTCGATATCAATAGTGTGGTTTTTCTTATATTTAAAATCACTTTTGTTTCGTCTCATTCTCGTCTGGAATGTCTTGGAAAAGGGCTTCTGTTTTTAAGCTCTTAAGACGCGTCGACCGTTATTTCCAATTTGAATATTCTGGAAGCGAATGTAGTTTAGAATCAAGTAATATCTTACAGCTTTAGATTCGGGATTATATATTAATAATTAGTAAGCTTTTTAAGGGGGGGAGGGCAAATTTAGGAAAACTACTCATATTAGTACCCTTTCCTCTACTTTGTTAAGAAATCTTGTTGCATCTACAAATTTGGGAGAGAAAAAAAAACATTTGTAGTCGTAAAAAAAAAACTTAGAAAATTATGATGATGGTAAGATCATCGTATGTCACTCTCCGTACCTCATTTAACTTCAATTTGTTTTCACAAAGGAAAGAATGAAATTCTTAATGTATATTTTTCGATTTCTTGGTTCATCCCATCTAAAACAATTTCCATCATCAATAAACAAAAGATTATATACACAGACCAGGAAAAAAACTGTTGTGCAAAGATAAAAACCGCCTGGATTTTCATTTTCTCTCCAGTAATGAAGTGGCTAATCGTTTGTAATCACCGATTCAATCGCCAATGAATCGATGTGCCTTCGATTTGCATCGCGTGACAGGATGCCATCGGAATAAACTTAAATGCTTAGTCTTCGAATTAAGCCGACACTCCATGTTTACGAGAGGCTTAAAAAGCGTATAATTTGTGGACACCTTTTTGGCAACAGTCATGGACGACTTTTATGGATGGGATTTTAGTTTTGCCATGGAATTAGTATGGATGTAGGTTATGGGGACACTTTTCAGGGGGTGGGAAAACTGGATTGATCAAACAGATCGCAAAAGTGATTTTCCAGAGAGATTACCGAATTTGTATTCGCTTCAGGTATTTAGATATTTAAGAATAAATTATGAAGATGGCGACCTTCTATTGTTTTTTTTAGTTCAAAGTTTATTGTTCAGTGTTATAATATTTATTGTCAATTGGTATAATATTTAAAAAAAAGTATTGATACATAAAAAAATATGAGAAGCCGAAATAAAAGAAAGAAAATTAGAGTTGGATATTGATTATTTGAAGTAACTGGAACCTAACCTACATCAGATGATTAAAACACTGGGTTTACAATGGTAAAACCCGTTTTTGAGCTATTTTTATCAATGTTCTCAGAAAATGGAAAGTTTTTTTTTTTTTCAAAAGTAATAATGCTATATACTATTAAATTTAATCTTAAGGTAATTATTAAAGCAGATTCTTTTATTACATTTATGGTGGCCACCCTGGGCGACTGGTATCGAACGCCAAACACTGTGCAAAGTGTGGACGAACGGTTTCGAATCCCGCTATAATCCTGGATCCGTCCTTCTATTCGACAAAGTTTTATAAGTCTAACGTTTTCGAATCCCGCTGTAATCCTGGATCTGTTCTTCTATTCGACAAAGTTTTATAAGTCTAACGGTTTCGAATCCCGCTGTAATCCTGGATCTGTCCTTCTATTCGACAAAGTTTTACAAGTCTAACGGTTTCGAATCCCGCTGTAATCCTGGATCTGTCCTTCTATTCGACAAAGTTTTATAAGTCTAACGTTTTCGAATCCCGCTATAATCCTGGATCCGTCCTTCTATTCGACAAAGTTTTATAAGTCTAACGGTTTCGAATCCCGCTGTAATCCTGGATCTGTCCTTCTATTCGACAAAGTTTTATAAGTCTAAATTAAGCACACAAGCCTGCAAATGTATGTGAAAGTTCAATAAACACATTTATAACAGAATATTTTGATTTAAAAATTAACTGGTACTGCCCAAGATAGTAATAGTCCTCCAATCCTCCCCCCCTGGAAACCATTTGTACAAAGTATAGCATCTGGTTCTGAATCTTTTAACTGATTTTGAAAATTTATTACCGATTCCATTTGCACATACTGTATTATATTTTTTCTTGTACAAATATGAAACTCAGCGTAGCTGAAAACCATGATAATTTTAATTTAATTTTATAACCGGTGTTGAATAGCCGACCCAATTCTGGGTTATCAACTTTAACGTTACATGGAGAGGAAAACCACAAAAAGATCCCACGGTTATCCCGACGGCAAAGGGATTCTAACCCATGATTCGTCTACCACTAATGATATTTTATGTGAATACTGTAATCCGTGAGAGCAGAATTCATATCAACTTGCCATCGCTGGGATTCGAACCTGGTCTTCTCATTTGAAGACGAACTCTCATAAAATACACACTGAAAGAACGAAATAACAGAAATCAATACTTTCAGATTGTTTTAACAAAAATGAGACAGCCAAATTCATCAGCTAACGAAACGTATCTTTATTATTTACATGAAATAATGATTTGCGATTCCAGCCTTAATACAAACTTTATTAAGTTCCATTCTCTTCTGTGAGCATGGAGACTGATTACGAGGACTGTTGATTGATTATAGTCAGTTGGCTTTTAACATAATTGCTTCTTTTATTTTTATGCGCTCCTCATGCTCATTAACCCTACAAATGTACCATTTGAGCTTATTAACATTTTAGTTTGGTTCATAACGACAGAATTTTAACTCGCAACATATTTTTTGTGATTCCCATCTTGAAAAATGCTCAACATCCAAGGGGGTTAAAGTGCAACGCAGAAAAAGAGAGAATTGTTAGAATATGCATCAATTTTTCCTGGCATACAGATGAACTGATACTTTTAAATTGGTTTGATTTTTTTGCGCTATATTTTTTTCAATCTTCGAGATATTTGAAGTTTTGTAGATTGAAAAAGGCATACATGCTGATTGCCAGAGGCACAGTTAGTTATATAATGTAATTTAAATCCTGAAATTCTGATTGCGTAGAAATTTATGAAATTCAAGGAATTTAAAATTTTAAACACTGATTTTATTCTAAAATTTGAAAAAAGTATTGGAATATATTTTCTTTTTGTTGTTGTTTTGTTTATAAGGACAGAACGCGTTTTTTTACTCACAACATATGCTTAGCGAAAGACATTTTGCCAAAACTGCTTAAAAAAAGTATTCAACCAAGAATAAGAGGTGAAAGTGCTAATGAAGAAAGAGAGACAGCTATCGGACTGGACAACAGTTTATACTGACACTAATTGATGAGCTAATTTTTAGAAATTGGTTAAATTTTTGCTATACTTTTTTTTTTCAAACTTGGAGATATTTGTTTTGTGTTTGTCTTCCTTAAAGTACATGTTCTAAAAGTACATGCTTTTCTTGTATTGTATTTGTCGAAATATTAGTCTTGGAGATATAAATTTTGCGATTAAAAAAGGCATACCAACTGATCGCTAGAGGTGCATAGTTATATTACGTAATTTAAATTCTAAAATTTTAATTAAGTTAAAATTTATGATAAAATTTAACAGAAAATTACACTTAGAAAACTGGAATTAAATTCAGGGTACGATTTGGATCAAATTCGGAATTGAATTCAGGGAACGATTTGGATCAAATTTGAAATTGAATTCGGGGAACGGAAGAGTTGGAGAAAATTTTTAAAAATTGGAAAGAGTTTTTCCTATAGAAAGAAAACACAAAAATTTCCTAAACAATAATCTACTCAAAATTTCCTAAATTAAATGAAAACGTAAATTCTGTTTTATGCAAAGTTACGTGTTTTACTTGAATCTAATCCTAAAATTTGACTTCTACGTTATAAGTAATAGACAAAAACAAAGGGGCTTTGCTTTTTTCTTACGTAAGGATTGAGGAATTTTGCGATTTGCTTATATTTTTTGACAAAAGGAAAGAGAGAGTCCAAAGTTACAAAAAAAATATATATTTATATATATGGCTTACGTATGATTTATTCGTATGATGTATGGTATTATTCGAAAAGCTCCAATTTAAATTTTAAGTACAGGTTATTATCTAAAATCCAAATTAATATTAAATTTTCAGAGTATTCGATAACTTCCAATAAAATTATTATTTTTAAGTGTGTTAAAATTCTTCATGTTTTTATCACTTTAAAGTTTTAATAATGTCCTAATTATGCAACCAAGAACTACTCCTACATTGCTAGGTCACAATTCAACACAGATCAATCTGCAGATCACCAACTACTCTTCAGGAATTCTCACAGATCATCGGCCTCTTTGTCACAAAGTTGAATGAGTAGAAGGAAAAAAAAATTATTCCAGAATTCCAATAGATTGTACCATTCTTAACCTTCGGCGTCACATAATATGCGATCGGAATCACAAACTAGAGGTTCGACATACAGACAAACTGATGACAGATTCCAATCAAGGCATGATTGAAGACGTCCTCAGATTGGCACTTTAAGCACCATTTTCCCTTCGCCACCTCTATAGGTGGCCCTCCTACCGATCCCCTATCCCCTTTTTTTCACACCTCAGAGGTGTCAATAATCGGCATTGCTAATGGTCTCTGCGTAATGACATTGTAACAAGCTACTTAGAAATGCCTGGCGCGTTTACTTTTTTATGTTCACACCATTCACATACAAACGATGTTATATTTTTAGGAGTGACCCAGTAATGGTGTACAGTACTTCAATTATGCTCTTGTATTTATGGAGATGAACACTGCGCATCATGTTATCATTTGAATGAGAAGTGCTTTTACAGTTAAAGCTCACACAATAACTACTTTTTTAGGTGATAATCTGCCAATTGACGGAGCAATGGGATTTGTACTATAAATTATCGAGATAATTTTCTGAGCCCATATTAATTCTAGCCCGAGGTGAAGAGAATATCTATTCGTTTGTCCTGATTTCCTTGCGATGCTATAGTGTTAAAAATCATCTGTTGGTTTAAAATTGATAAATAAAACATTGCAAAAATATAACAATATTTGTTTTTAGATTGGTAAATAGGACATTACAACGATACACTATCTCATAGATGCAACAAATTGTTCAAATGAGTAATCGGAGCTATTTGTTATATGTATGAAGATGAACACTATATGTATGTTATCATTATTAGAGAGATTAATGGCAGCTATTGTATGAGCTCTTTGAGTTAAAGCTAATACAATAACTGCATTTTCAGGTGATGGAATTATTACTATTAATTGACGGAGCAATGGGATTTGTACTGTAAACTATCAAGATAATTTTCTGAGCCGATATAAATTCTAGCTTGAGGTGAGGAAAATATCTATTAATTTGTCCTGATTCTATTGCGATGCTATAGTGATCAAACATACCTGTTGGCTTAAAATTGATAAATAAAGCATTACAAATACACAATAATTATTTTTCGTTTGGTAAATAAGACATTACAAAGATGTAATATTTCACAGATGCAACAAATTGTCCAAATCAGTAATCAAAGCTATTCACTGTATGAATGAAGCAAACACTACGTATGCTATCATTAGAATGAGAATATTGGCAGTCATTGTGTGAGCTCTTTGAGTTAAAGCTAATAGAATAAATGCCTTTTTAGGCAATAATCTGCCAATTGACGTAGGAATGGAATTTGTACTATAAATTATAAAGATAATTTTCTGAGCCCATAGTAATTCCAGTCGGAGGGGAGGAGAATATCTATTAATTAGTTTAGATTTCGATGCAATGCTTTAGTGGTCAAAAATATCCGTCGCTTTAAAATTGATAAAATTGAGAAGTTCTATTTCTCGTCATAGCTTTTACAATACACTGTTTAAAAAAAAAAAAAAAAAAAAAAAAAGAGCCTCAAAATTTTTAATTAGTATTTGGTGCAAAGTTTCTCATTATCCCAAAGTTTAGTGTTAAATGAAATATCATTTTATTTTAGTTACACCATAAATTGTGAAGTATAATCGAGAAATACTTCCATGGCGCAACTAACTGCACCAAAATTTGGTAAAAGACACAAAACTTTGACAGTGACTGTAAACTGAACGATGTTTGTTAACGACGCCATGTTTTATTTACAACTCGGTCTCGGTGTATCGGGACGATTAATGCATGTTGTTTCAAGTATCAACTTATTAAATTAGGTAAATGTTTTATTTGCATCAATTAAAGTTCATTTTCGTATGTTGCCTTTTTAAACTTGGTTGGCTGTATAAAATGGTTAGATGTATGTCATAAAATATCCTGCTTACTGAAAATAGTTTTGTTACGGGTAAATAGCAACCTTGGCTAGCATTTTAGAGCTTTAGAAATACCTAATAATAGTGCAACCTTCCTGTGTTTTAATAAAAAAAGAAGAAAAAAAGAAATAATGAAAATAGGTGCTTTGTTTCTTTAAAACACCCAGTTTTGATTTAACCTTCTACTGATATTTGGAGTTAGTGAAAGTACCAAAATATGGTAGAAGTGAGCTCCATTTTATGTAGCCAAGAAATGAATACCAATTTTCGGTGCAACGTGGCTCCGAGCTTTTAACAGTGTATACCAAAGCCTCTGAATCATTTTAAAATATATCTGACAGAAAACTCTGATGAAAAATTTGTAAATAAATAAATCAGTTATATTAAAAAACAGCAGCTTTAAAAGCAATCTGAAATGCAAGCTCATTCATCCATTTCAAGGGTCAAGTTCTCTTAAGTACCAAACGTTCAGCTAGCTGGTCATAAAAGAGATTTAAATTTGTTAAAGAACACCACCCCAGGATAGAAATATGCATCTTTTAAAACTGAGAATCTAATACAATAGTCACGAAAATACCATTTTAATAATTGTTTTAGAAAAAATTAATGATTTCGCTCTCTTTAAGTAAAATATACTGCCAGTAAAAGAGGATGTACCAGAGAGAAAAAAATCGTAAAGCCTGTGAATCGAGGTGTTATTTATTTATATATTGGAAAAAGGTCTGTGGCCTCTAGTAATTAATTGCTTTAGTGATGAACATCGATTATCTATTTGAAAGATAATAAAGATTACATCGTTCAAGTCCAAACCTGAAATTAATATAGGGAGGGAATATACATAAAAAGTACAGAGATTTAACATTTTCAGACTAAAAAAAAAGTTTTTTTTTTTAACTAATTACTATTGTTCTTGAGGCAGAATTTGAAATGATGATAATTTATTAATGATAATTTTCGGTTCATCTTTGCGTTAAGGCTCTATGAAGTAGCATGAAAATAATATGCTACTAAATAAACCATATGCTATAAAAGCAGCATGAAATAATATGCTACTTTTTATAACTGTTGAGAGTTTGTAACACTGTTACAAACAGTTATAATAATTTAGTTACGTAGCATTTCATTACTATTATAATGTCAATATTGTCTATTTTTGGCCAATGCCAATAATAAAAATAGAGCACAATTTTAAGCACATAAGCGTATAATAATTCGACAAATTCGGACAAAAAATTTCAGTGTTTTGTTTTTTAGAAATAACTAAATATTATTCTATATGCTTGCATGTGAATTTGAAATTATGATGATTTTTTCCCCACTTTGTGTTAAAGCTTTACACATGAAATAATATGCTACTTTTTATTATTGTTGTGAGTTCGTACAGTCTTTAGTGACTGTTAGTTCAAGTTTTGATGAAATTTCCGTTATGACGAGATAATAATAATAATGGAGACAAAACGAGATAAAAAATTTAATATCTAAAAAGAAATTAACATAAGAGAAGATACCATAAAACATACATAGATATAGCATTTTCAGAAAAAATAATTTAAGTTTCTTTTTAAAACTAATTACTGTTGGTTTTTATACTTGTATACTAAATGGAAATTATGAAAAATCTTTTCCAACTTGGTGTAACAAGCCTGCCGTAATATGAAATAATATACAATTTTATTATCTATTGTAAGTTTGCAACAGTCAATCATGGCTGTTAAGTTTTGCCTAATCTTGCGTTATAACGAG
Source organism: Parasteatoda tepidariorum (assembly GCF_043381705.1). NCBI lineage: Eukaryota > Metazoa > Arthropoda > Arachnida > Araneae > Theridiidae > Parasteatoda > Parasteatoda tepidariorum. Next base: position 70,323,479 of record NC_092213.1, on the reverse strand, counting down.
AAAACAATAATAGAAATATAACGAGATAAAGATTTAATATATAACAGGGAAAAAACATAAAACGAACTTAAATTTAACATTTTAAGGCAGCAAAATTTGGATATTTTTTTTAAAGTAATTAGTATTGTTCTTTATACTTGTCCGCTAATTTGTAATTATGATATTTTTTTCTTTTTTCAACTTAGTGGAAAAGCTCCATCGTAACATTAAATAATTTGCTATTTTAATAAGTGTTGCGAGTTTGTAACAGTCGTTTGTGACTTTTAGGATAAATTTTGCCTAATCTTTAGCCTAGCCAATATATTAATAATGAAATACATATTAATATGAAAATAGCTCTATATTAATAATGAAAATAGCCCAAAATTTTAATCTTAAGTAAAGCACATAGGCATGCATAAATTTAATATTTTCTGACAAAAAATCTTTCTTTTTTTCAAACTAATTATTGTAATTCTCTATATTTGTATTCAAATTTGAAAGTATAATTCAATGGGTGATTATGAAATTAAGTGACTAGTCAAATTAGTGGTTTGAAGATAGAGCTGAATCTGAAACTATGCCTACGTCTATGTGAGGTTGTTATCNGTATTGTCTTTTATACTTGTCCGCGAATTTGTAATTATGATATTTTTTTCTTTCAACTTTGTGCAAAAGCTCCATCGTATCATTAAATAATCTACTATTTTAGTAAGTGTTATGAGTTTGTAACAGTCATTTGTGACTTTTAGGATAAATTTTGCCTAATCTTTAGCCAATATATTAATAATGAAATATATATTAATATGAAAATAGCTCTATATTAATAATGAAAATAGCCCAAAATTTTAATCTTAAGTAAAGCACATAAGCATGCATAAATTTAATATTTTCTGACAAAAAATCTTTCTTTTTTTCAAACTAATTATTGTAATTCTCTATATTTGTATTCAAATTTGAAAGTATAATTCAATGGGTGATTATGAAATTAAGTGACTAGTCAAATTAGTGGTTTGAAGATAGAGCTGAATCTGAAACTATGCCTACGTCTATGTGAAGTTGTTATCTAAGTTTTGGCCCCGTTAGGGGCCCTAACTGATTCATCTCTGTGGTGAAATAATAAAATAGCCGAAGCTCACATCAGTGGAATTATAATAAAAAAAATAAGGGCAAAGCAAAGTTAAGGTAAACAGTAAGAAAAAATATATACAGGAAAATATATACAAGACTGAATTTGAAATAAAGTGGTATGCACTTTTAAATCATTTGGTGGTGTGGAAAATAAAATTTAAATTAATAAAAAATTATGCATTCAAACATTAACTTACTACTAGAACTTTGCTACTAGAATAAATTTTTACAAAAAGCGTAGAAAGCACTGGATTACGCGTTCGGCAAAATATTGTAAAGAGTGAATCTAAAGCTTTCAGAATTTTCAACTATTTAAATTATTTAAAATATTTAAATAATTTAAAAACCTCACCATGAGAGAGCTGGAATGAAGAGGCGTTTAACATAAACTTTTAATAAATCATTTACATGTAGTGATTTGGCAAATAAACTAAAACCAAATTTAAAAAACAAGGAAAAATGCATTGAAACGTAAGATTAGCTACCATTAGGAGAAATTTTTCTCAAAAAGCGTAGAAAGTTGACTAAGGTGTAAAATTATATCTTTGCTACGAGCTTAATGCACTTAAACTGTAGCTTTCTTTGTGTGTGTGTGCGTGTATGAGTTCTGAAAACACCTCTGGAAATATTGTGCATAAATACTTTTTTAATTATTTTTTTTAAAAATTATTTTCTTAACTTAATTTAGAAAACTTAATTTCTTAACTTCTTTCGAACTTAATAAATATTTATAAATTATTATGCATTTAATATAAAAAAAAGCTTAAATTTTCATCGCTTTCTTTGTAGTAACGACAAATTGGGCGATAAAAATAAATTGGCGACGTGTTCGACTTTTAAATGAGAAAATTCGTGAAATTATGAGTGTGTGAATCAGTTATTAGGCGTCAAGTTATTTAAGAGTGATGATGGTATTATTATAGAATAGCTTATTTGCGTCCCCTAATAACTTTAATAGAGCTAACAAGATGAAAATAATATTAGTTTTAACGATTACTGTTATTATTCTTAAAGCATTTTGTGAAGCCAAAGAGTACATATAGATCAACTTAAATGAAATGCAAATGTTTATCGCCTCTATAAAACATGATGATATTTAATCCAGTGTTTCAAATGTAGATTAAATCAATCTTTATTGTTGATATATTTATTTTTTAAAGTGAAACTTTTTATGTAAAGGAGGACTAATATTTACGAGATTTTGCCGTGTGAAAGTGATTACCCTTAATAGCTTTTAGCGGTTCGTTTGTGCATCGCAATCCAATAAAAACTCTAAAATTGTACAGTGAGGGAAAGAAAAAAAAATATTACACTGAATAACTTGTGTTCTAATGATTGGAGTTTCACTTATCAAGTGCTAAATTCAAATTGTTGACTTCAAATATGTTACTGGGTATTAATTGACAAATTAAACTCTAAATATTTATCTATAAAAAGCCTAAATACCTTAACACTATGCGGTCCGCATATATTTAGTGCTGAGTTGAACATGTAACCGGTTCAATGTAAGTTGCTCCGCTTTGTAAAATAGTATTTTCTAGTGGTAGCTAAATTTAAGTTACTTTTGGTTTAGTATTTTTCATTATATGTAATTTTTTCTCCACTAAATATCAAAAGTTATAAGTATGATTTGAAATGCAACGTTAAAGCATCTAACTACTGGTTACTATATTAAAAAGTAGGCGTAACTATCTTTCTTGAAGGAATTTTACTATATAATTTGCTACCACTTTATTAAAACTATTCCAGAAAGCGGAGCAGTTGGCATCCCTGTACTTTATTGTCCCTTGACAAAATGTCACACGAATATCAGGTTGCAACGCGCGACATCTATGTGTTGTCACCGGCAGCTAACGTTTGGTTTTCACGTGACAACACGTTGATGTCAAGGTGTCACCGGACATGAAAGTGTTAATATTCATTGGCGGTTTGTTTGTGGATCACAATCACATTATAGCAATTTCTTAAAGTGGATTCCATATAGTGGATCACAATAAGTGGATCTACCAATAAAGATATTAAAATTGAACAGGTAGGGTAAAAGAAAAAAGAAAAACCTCAATAGATTACGTTTTAGTGATTAAATTTCACTAACTTCTACTTTTAATAGTTCAAATTGTTAGACTCATATGAGTTACTCAGTATTAATTAAAAAAAATAAACCCTTAATAATTATTTATAGAAAACTTAAATACCTTAGCCATTTTTCCTTAGTCACTTTCTAGTGGATCACAATCTCAACATTATAATAATTCTTAATAGTGGATCACAATCACTTATAGTTCTTTATAGTGGATCAATTAAAACTACGCAGTGAGGGTAAAAGGGAAAACAATATCACCCAGAAACTGTTATGTTCTAATGATGGGATTTTCACAAATATTTATTGATGCAGGCTTATGAACCCAATATTTTTTTATATTTTATTTTATAATATAATGTTGTGTTGAATAGTTGATCAAATTCTGAGTTTAGGACTATCAATGTTCAACTCCGAAACCTAGTAACTTTGAACCAGGGCTCGAAAAAACTCAGAAATTTTACCCGTCCTCGAGGACGGCTTGTCCAACAATGTACCCGTCCTCCTTTTAAACTAACCCGTCGCTTCTAAATAAATAAAAATATAATATTCTCTTATTTATTACAAACATTTATATAAATTGCACAATGAATTAGTAGTTACTAGGATTACAAATACTGGAATTACATTATACAGTAATGAAAGAAATACTAGGTTACTAATAGTAACTTAATATTTCGTTTATGAAATAATTTATTTTTTTATGAAATAATTTAAATGACAAAGGTCAATTTATCTGGAATGTCAATTAACAGGAAAATGGCCGTCCGCACGGACGTCGCATTCGAGAAATTCGTTGTCCTCGGGGAATTTTTGACCGCCTTTGACGGGCTGTTTTTCGAGCCCTGCTTTGAACCCAACCCAGGAAACAAAGGAACTCCTAAATGAATGAGAACTGTGGAAAACTAGCCTTCGTAGATGACTTTTGACACCTTTGACCACTGGGTAACCAGTGATCCCATTTACGCAATCACAATTTTCTCTCCTTTGTAATTAATCGTCATTATATTCTTTTATTTTTTAACTTTTCATTCGCTTAAAGCGATTAAAAAGTATCGATTAAACGGCGTGTGTTGCATTTTAGTATCAATTGTTATCTGCAAGCTTTAAAAGTAAATCATTTTAAATAAACCCCTCTTCCCCACAGGGTAGGGTAAAATGGGAGGGGAGTGTTGAAGGGAAAATCCCATCCCCTACAATCCACCTAGTCCGTTATCTAACAAAGATCTAACTAATATCTACATGGCCTCAACTTTTGATCATGGAAATTATGAAGGGAAAAAAAAAATTATGTTTTGATTCATTCACAATCTAGTTTACCATGGGGGCTACTGTGCGGTAGCCCATAGTCACGTGACGAGGCGTTGAGGGGGCGGATCACACCATGATAGGTATCTCAGTGATAAAAATCTCACTTTCGAAGTACTTTACGTCTCGCTGGAAATGGTAAATGTTCAATCTTACTTGTTTTGACGTAAGACGTGATGGTGTTATTCATTTACTGTGAAAATAATGTTTTGACTGCGGATTTATGAAATGTTTTGGACCAAAAAACTCAGGGCGTGGACGGAGTTTTTTAATTGAATTTATGTAATGCGGTTTTTAAAAAAAAAGAATTATCAAAAGAAGTATGCGGTCAGTCTGCGATGTTGTACGCAGTAACGTCATGGCTTAGAGAAAGTTTAATTAATAATATTAATGATAAATGAAATTGCTTTTATTATAGAGAACTTCACTGGTTCAAAATACGTGTAGTTTTTAAGATTACCCGTTTCAAATATATACTCCAGGCTATTATTTTAGAAAACACATTAATAAAACTGCGTGTACAGTAAGTAAATACTCTTTTTCAGGAGGTTATATTTTGTATCCTTAAATTTGTATCCAGAAGAATTTGTTATTCAAAGCGTTACTTTAGTAAGCTTCGGAATTTCTTGGAGAATTTTTAGCACAACAAGTAGAAACATGTCATTGCCTACCAGAACATTGAGGGGATGCTTCATATAAAAACTGTCTCGAACAATTTGTAAATATGGCTAGTTTATTGCATCAAGCACTTCAATTCGACAAAGCTACGTATCGGATCATTCAAAGCTGAAAGTTCTTCTATTTCAGTGTCTTCCTTTCCTCGAAATCTTTAAACATTTAAAACGATGAAAAAACAAAAAACAACAATCAATTTGAGCAATTAATAAGTTTGCATGAATTCAGTGAATACAGAGTTCCAACAGATCTTAGAAAAATTTCATAGTGGTAACGAAAACGAGACAAACCAAATGATTTTTTATGTCAGCAACCACCACTATATATTATTATGTAAAGATAATCATTAATTCTCATTTTCTCTTAGAAGTAATATAAGGGTCATTCTCACGAAAACTGTCATTTTTCAGTTCATAAAATCCCAAAAAAGTAAAGTGAATAAAAAGCTCTGAAACTTTTTATATTAATAGAAATATGTAATGGCATTATAAAGAAAGTATATATATATATCCTATAAATTATACTTAATATTTAAATTAATTAATTAATTTCACTATTTAAAAAGTGAGGGAATGACATTTTATTTTAATACATGTTTTTCTCTAAGTTACAGCTACCTCAAGTTTGAAAATGATAACATACTAAGTATATCTAATATTTATTATAATTTAGTTTTATATATTTAATGGTTTTTACAGGTTTGGGAAATAAAATTGGCTGCCACGATTGAGCAAAAAAAAAATTTTAAAATATACTCATCTTGAATCATTCCCTCACTTCATCATTCCCTCACTTTATACACTAGTGAGGGAATGACAAATTTAATAAAATTTAAAAATAACAGTTAGGCCTAATTTATTTCTGAAATCAATCACATACAATTATAGTCAGACAAGAAAGCAACATATAATTATCCACTTTCTCGATGAAGTTGTATTTTATTTTACTCTAAAAAACGACATGAGGGAATGACAAATGTAAAAAATTTTACCTGGTTTGATTCATTCAAATTTATTCCACAGCAAAGCTTCTTTAAGTTGAAGATGGAAACATACTACAATTTTGTTCTATGATGCCAGTTGTTAACTGCTAACGTTTTTATTAAAATATTTTTATTCTAAGAAGTTTGCAAGTGATAAGAACATTGTTGTGAGGGAATGATGCGAAACACTAGGGACAAAGTTTAAAATAGTGCAGTGTTAATATTTTTATCAAAAATTAAACTTAAAATTGATTTTCTGAAATCTATAATTCAATATTCTGAAATAAAAAACACGAATTTGTAAATATTTTTTTTTAAATTTCAGAAACAATTTTTTCTTTTTTTAAATCAACAGTGGGGACAAGTGAGGGAATGACATATTGGTATATTTTAATTATCTAAAATAAATAATTGATAATTTTATTTTTATTCTTTTGTTAGCCTGCATTCTGAAGGACACTTTCCCTGAAATTTTTTTTTTCGTAAGTTGTAAAACAAACATAAAATGTATTGGGGACATGAAAATGACTGTTTTTGCGAGAATAACCCTAAAGATAACTCTCTCCAACCATAATTGTAAAAAAAAAAAAAAAAAAAAAAAAAAAAAAAAAAAAAAAAAAAAAAAAAAAAANTACTCCGAGTTGTAAAACAATATTTTCTAGCGGTAGCCAAGTTTAAATTATTTTTTAGTTAAGTATTTTTCATTTTAAGTAATTTTTCCACCACTGCATATCACAAAAATTCCAAGTATCATACGTAATACAACTTTATTGCAGTTATCTCGTGGTGACATTTTTAAACAGTAAGCGTATTTCAGAGATGCCAACTTGCTCCGGACAGAAAATATATATTTTAAAGTGGTAGTTTATCAATTGTGATTCTTGGTTTAATAAATTCAATTTAGAAGATTTTTATCCACCACTATTGCTAAATGATTCATACGCTTATATTATTCACCACTTTGTAGTTCTTAAGTCATGCTATACCTTGTAAAAAGCAAGCAAAGATAGGTAAATATTTGAAAAATTTACTTGTAATTATTTACCGTTTTTTTAATTATTTTGGCGTATCCGGAGCAGTTGGCATCTCTGGTATTTATCCTTATTCAGCGAATTTTACAATTTGATTCGCTACCAATGTTTGAAAACTTATTCAGATAGCTGCGCAGTTCGTACCCCTAGTATGCGTAACAATAAATGTGTGAAACCTGATTTTTTATCATTAAAGTAGTGAATTAAAATAGGTAGCTTTAGTTAACATTAACGTGAATTTACTGACACAGTTCAATTTTTTTAATACCTATGGAATCTATAAAAGTGGTATATTTATATATTTTTGTTTTCTTTTGTAAGTTTGATTTATATATGTATCGTGGTGATCTAATTTATTCTAAACCAAGTAAATGTAAATTAATAACTAAATAATCTTTGTCGTAGAATTCGAATGCTCTGCTTAGATACAAAGTTGTAGATTTCGAAAAAGTGAGTTTAATTTAGTGTTATACTAATTTCTATGGAGATTGAGGAGGAAAAACTGAATTTACTATAAAGGAATATGAAACCAGTACAACTGAGCATCAAATAAGCTAAATAAATAAATAAACATTAATATTCAAAAATAACTGAAAGCTTTTTTAAAAAACAATATTCAAGAAGCATAACTATGTAAATCAATACTTTATGCATTGTTGTAAAAATTTAAAAACAGCTTAACTCGACCTTAACTTTAAATCTCTCAAACAACCGAATAAAAAGGGCTTTTCAAATCCTTACAGAGCAATTTTCCATCAGTAACAGTCTTAAATTATAATTTTTTTAATATATTTTTTTCATTTATAAATAAGAATGTAGCTATTTTTATGCATTCATTCTCGGTACAAAGATGTTTCAAACATAGATAATATCTATCAATGACTAAAATTTTATTTATTTGTATGCACCTCATGTCGTACAAAACTATAGCATTTGCCCTACATTATTTTACTCTTCGAAAACACTTTACGAACCTCAGGTTTAAAATCCATAGTTCAAGAACAGAAAAATTCAATTAGGGATCCAGATTATCAAATACCATCGGCACAAACTTAACGTACACTTGCACGAGTCCGTTAATGCACCCCCCCCCTTAAAAATTTAGATCCAGATACCCGCCCTATCATTAGAACAGAGTGCCGTTTTTCTCTTTGGGCAAAAAACCAATTACGAGATTTTTCCAAGTTGAATATTGTCTGTGCCATTTCGTATTCGTGGTCTGTAATAACACATGAATGTTATTAAGCTTGGTTATTTTATGGCTCCGTGTTGAGGTGTTAGCCTCCTGCTGTCTTATCGGGTGTTAATGGTTATGGTCTAGAACTATTAGTGTGTTAAAAGCAAGGGCCAGATAGAGGTAAGATAAGACTGTTATGGAATAAGATCTGGTTCGATTTTTATGTGCGCAGCGACTAAGCATTATAATAATTCAGGAGGCCCGGAAAGATTCGTTTTTTTTTTCAACTATCAGAGAAGAATATAAAATTAAAACAAGTTTTATATCTGATGACAATCATGCCCAACCAGGAAAATTATTTCTTATTTACTAGGGACATAAACAGTATAGGTTTTAATTGCAAATAATGGAGAGAAAAAAATTGCGAAATTTATTAATTGGTACGAGATAAATTAATTGTAAATCAATTAATTGTTATCTGAGGATCGTATATTAATAATTATGTAGAATTTCTTTCTAAAATTTCAAAAAATGAAAAAAACTTCAAAAGAAGAGAAAAAAAAACGTAGTTAAAAAAGTATATAGATTCTAAAAAAAGGCAATAACGTAGTTTGAGTATTCGTAGTTTGAATATTTTATAGAGAATATTACTTTAATTTTTATTAATTAAATATTTCATTTTAATTTTCATGCTCGAAAATAAAATTTTGTTGTTGGATATGTACGATCTAACCAATAAGTTTTTAATTGAAACACATTAGCATTAGGAAACACTAATTCTCATTTTTGGAAAAACCATAACAGGTGAGTAAAAATGTTAGAAGTGGTACAAACTCAATTCATTCTTGTTTATTTAATTATTTAATGGTAACTACCAAGAAAACATGTATTGTAAACTATTCATATTTAAAGCTAAGAAATTCTTTGCCATAACTTTCAATAATACCCTAAAAAATTTGCAAATTTTAATATTTTTAATAGGTTTTTCTTTTTATTTCAACACTTTTTATGTTTTTGTTTATATGTGGCATCCTTGCTATAATTTAGACAAGCCTACTGTAATAGGAGAAAATTTTTAAAAGGTGTTAAAACTATTTCATTTTCCATTTATCTTTATTAGAAATAATTCAGGCCAAGAAAATTTTAAGAAATGGCTAGGAAAAGAACAAAAGGATTCAGTTAAGATACCCGAAGAAATATTTCTAATTAAATATTTGGGGTAGTGGTGTTTCCCACTTTGATGATTGGTATTACCACTTTGCAAATGCATACCTGCCAACTTTTCCGGATTTTGCGGAAGATTTTATTTTCATATTTAAAGTGGTAGTAATTAAAAACTATTTTTTTCTTTTATAATCCTAATCTTTAAATGATATGGATCACCACTATTCTTACAAAAATTAAGCACATATATTAATATGCGTTACTGTCATGGTTGTCAACTTAAGTTTTCTCAAATACAACGTATTTGTTTGCTTAAAATTGAAGTTTTAATTCCATTTTAATACCACTGGGAAAAATGATAATGGAAGGGATTAAAAGTTGGCAGGTATGCAAATGATATTACCACTTGACTTATCCTTTGACATGTGGTATTGCCAGGACGTCACTATAATAGTTTCCTGACTATCTATTGCTTGTTTAATCTTTGCTTTGTCGTTGACAAAATTTTCTAAATCTCGTGTAAACATGCAAATAACTGTATATATTTTCCATATTACTTTCCATTTTTTTATACCTGCATATATGTTAATCTTAGTCTTACCCCTTGTAAATATTACTTCAATTAGTTTAATCTCATTTATGTTTAATTTCTAATTAATTTTATAATATGTTCAATCGATTGGTTTTCCACTCATGACATTACTATTTGGTGATTTGTACCCCTTCTCCCCAAATCTACTGCTACTACACACATTTCTCATTATATGACTCAATCACGACAGTGCATTGAGATTTGAGCTATATATTAATTTTCTAACTCGGCGAAGATAATTAGATAGAATTTATAGTGATAGCGACAAAGTTTATTATATCTTTAATAAACTTTTGCCTACTTATTCTCTAGATTTCTAACAATTTATAAAAAAAATTTAAGAATGACTTCGCAGTTTTTGATTGTTGTCGGTACATTTTTATTGGCCTGAAAATCATATGGATCCGATTTTACCACAATAAATTCTAAATTTTTTTGGCTGCCATCAGCATAAAATTAATAAATGTCATTAAGGTATTGTACTTCTGTAAAACATTTCTGTATACCAAATTTAAAAGTAATTCAACATGCATTTTTCTTATTTTACTTTGCAGTAATTAAGTTTTTGATTATGATTGGGCTCTAAATTAATAGTTTAAAACAAAAGGAGTTCTTTCCTTTTAATAAATTACGTAATTCAACGATATTGTCTATTATCCTTACCGTTAAAAAGATTCGCTAAATGATTTAGAACTTAACGATCAGTTTCATTCACACTGTGATGCATGCACAAATTATATTTGAACATGACAAATCCTAATTATCAAAAGAATCATTAAATTTCAAGAAATGAATGTTTGACATGGGAACTGGGGTACAAGCGTTAGCAAATGGAATATTTATAGTATATATATTTATTTTAAGTGAATAATTTCAACTATCGTAGAAAAAGCTATTTTATGCTAAGAGGCAAAAGTAGCCCGGCTCATCAACGCTGATGATTGCAAGGGGTTGATGAGTGGCAGTGAACAGGGGATTTACCCCCCTAGTTAACCAGCAACAGTCGAGTTACGTTTTTTTTAGAATATTACTGTAAAAATAGTCCGAATGCAATGTGTTAATAAAATAAAGCAGAGGATACATAACTTGGCTCTTTTTTTTTTTTTTTTTTTTTTTTTTTTTTTTTTTTTTTTTTTTAATAATACTAATAATTTTGAAAATATTTACTTATGCTTATAAATTATTTGGACAGATTTATAAAATTCCATATTTATCCAAATACTATCGTTCAATGAAAAAAAAAAGTAGTAATAAAAAATTGCTTCATGCAATGTCAAGGTTTTAAATGCAATAATAAAGGGGAATTTTGTTCGTAAAAGTTTTGTAAATACATCTGAAATTCCTTGGGTAATTGTATAATCATGTGACTTTTTTGAAATTTAAAAAAATCTGAAACTGTTTGGCCGATTTAATTCAATTTTCTTTTATTTTGCATTTCAAAATTATTTTCTTTAACCTGTTCTCTTCTGAAGTATAAAGGAATATATAAAAAGTATATTTTAGAGTTCCAAATTTCTATTTTTTTCTTCGGGCACCATGTCGGAAGAAAAGAGGTAACAATATCAAATGTCTTTTGGATATAGTGATTTAAATAATTATAGTTAAAATTAGGAAAAGGAATTTTTTTTTATATAAGATGAGATAAGATGATAATAGTACAAATGTTTGTATGCTTATTGCGCTGTTTGCTTTTTGAAATATGAACCAACTCTTCTAATAAAATTTTTTAACTGGTTAAAAATTTTTAAATTTTTTATAGTAGTTATTTTTAAATGAACAATTTCTACAAATGCTATTGATAGTCATTAAACGCTTGTTGACAGTTTCTCCACAAAACTCTCAAAAACTATTTTAAATGAGTGGAAAAATATCTGTTATAAAATTGACTTAAATATGCAATTTTTTTTTTTTAAATTGCCGACTTTCTGCCTAATGCGCAGAGGTTTATTTACTTGGGAATTACCAATTTAGACAATACAACTAATAAAAAATTCACGAACAAATAATTTTTTAATTTTCGTAAGTGTAGATATTTTCAAAAAAAGACATAATGATAAATTTGAATTCCACTTTACATATTCAATATAAGTTTTAACGTTAATTAATAAAAGCTACTTTGTATATAACATTATACATATCTAGTATTCACATTTAAATGGAAATTATTATATCTGCATCAGTAATAAAAATAAGTTATCTACATTATATTTTTTGCTCTCATTTGGCGACAAAAACGCTTCTTGGCGTGTCTATCAACCATCTGCTTCGGTGCATTACCTGCTATAGATCGATGCAGACGGGATCCTACTATACTTCCAAACGGAGGTTAAAGTACTACTCAGAGACATAATTTCTTTACGCAGTGCAGAACATGAGTTAACTCTCATAAATATATATTTTTAATTTTAACGCTCATAAATATATTGGTAGAATGTTAAAATTTTAGTTATTTTTTTTAAAAAAATTATATAACAATATAGTTGTGTAAAAGATACAACGGCATGACTAGGATTGTCACATTTTTCCTTATCTTATGATGAATTTAATTTTAAAAAAAAGCTACACTTTTTATTTACATCCTGTTACACATTTTTTCCCTCCATGCAATGAAAGTTTGAATGAAACAGAATATAAATTATCCAGAAATCATCATAAAACAATTTCTTTCATTTTTAGTTGCAAAATTATTAAAATATCGTTAGTGCTGCCATCTACTAGTTCAGTCACGAACTGTTTCTACACCAGAAGCTCTGCAATCTTAGTTCAAGATTCTGAAATTAGGGAATTTACCTTAATATACAAAAATTCAAAACGTTATCAGTGACATAAACCAAAATATATTGAATTACTAGATTATTAATTCTATAATTAATTTATGGAGGTGGAATTGATGCTTTAAGTTCGCAAGAATAAAAAATATTAGAATTTTTGTATTTATGATTCACAAGTACCAAAAGACTAGAAAGTATTTTACTGAGATTTTTAGGTACAGCACGAATGCTTATAAATAATTATCGTGTTAAGATTAAAGTTTAATGAAATCTATGTTCAATGTTTTTTACGAATGTGCATATTTTAAGCGCATTTCTTATAAGTTGCATTATATATTTTTATTTATCTTTATATTTTTACTATCAACGCGAGTTTTAATCTATGATTAACTCTTTGTTAAAATTCAGCAAATGAAAAATTTCTGCAAAATATGTCGCATTTCTTATAAATTATTTAAAAGAAACAAAGTACATAGTCATCTTTGATAATATAATGATTTATATTTTAAATAACATAAAAAAATTTAAACTTCTAAATATCAAAAAAATTAAGGTTTCGAAATGAAGACGTTGAAAGTTGGTAGATAAAAAATTGGCAGTAAAACCATTTCATTTCTAGCGTATTAAAGAATAAATTTCTTTCTACAGTAGTAGAGTAAAGAGTAAATTTCTAAAAAAAAACCAAAAAAATTGTAAATTAAATATCCGTGTCTGTGTTACAGCTGCAAACGACCATATGAATTCCCAAAATTGACAGGAAATTAAAACTCTTAAAAATTAAGCAAATCTCATATATACTCGGTTATATTTCTTATGATTGTTATTCATAAGAAAAAAGATGTTTATTTTCCTTGCATTATTACAAATATTACAACAAAACTAATTTAAAATCTATTATCGATTCTTATTTTATCTAATTCCATTATTTAAAATCTAACCTAATTATGAAAGCAATTTAACGTTTCTGCCAATTGCCCTCTGATTTTAGCCGTAAGTTATTTAATAATAATGTGTCTCGTTCTTCTATGAGCAAAATCAATAATAATTTGGATACACAAAATTAAAAAATGCATTCATAAACAAAATACAAAACATGCGTCTATGTATGTATGTATATATATATATATAAAAAAATTTCAATATTGTTTTTCGAAGATATTCAGTTAGCATAAAAATTTTCAAGAAACTACTAACGCCAGTGGTGAATAATATGACATTTTTATTTAAATTCTAATAATGATTATCAATTCGATACGCTTTATTTATATACGTTTACTGAGCTATAAAATTTATCACATTTAATTATTATTATAGCACAAAGAAGAATTGTGAAGATATCAAGATCTTTCATTGGATAAACAGTATTTAAAGGTTTTTATTGTCAATAATTATAGCCCACATCAATTCAAAACGTAGCAGTAAACAACAATTAAGCATTTCTGAAAACACTTTCAATATTTATATCTAAAAACGCAACTCGAAAATTAGTCTGCGAGCATGGCATTAAACATCCAATTGAAATACCAGTTTGAAACTAATAACTACTGTTTAAAAAATGATTACAACATTAAAGTTTAAAAACACTATTAATAACAACTTACCGACTTTGAAAAGAATTGAAGAGAGTAATTGAAAAAACACTTATCCTTTTATTCTTTTAGCGGAATAAAAAAAAAGAGAACAGTTCATATTTTTCTTTTAATGCTTAAGTTCCTAGTCATAAAAGAAATAAAAACTTTCATTATTTTTTAAGCCATTTAGATTAGCTATGATGTAAGTTCAGCGATTAAGCCAAACAAAAGATATGTCTGATTTTAAGGGCAATTACAAGACAATATTCCTTTTTTTTTCTTCCTTTTTTTTTCTTCCTTTTTCACTTTTCTCAGGATTTAAACAAGGTGTTTCACTATTAAAGCTTACATGAAGCATTGTATAAAAACTATAAATGCAACAGACCACCCAAATAATTTAAGGCGAGGTTCTTCAACAATTTTTTGTTCCAAAAATAAGTTTTACTGGTTAAGTTAGGGAATATTGTCAAAAGTGCTATTAGTCAAAATTACCCTTGGTCCAAGGATTTATCTCATTTTTAGTAAGATTTGATTCAGTTTCAGGATTCAATTGTTTTGATTCAGTTTTCAATTGTTTTAATTCAGTTTCCGGGTTGTGGAATCGCTTAAAAATGTTCCAATTCGAATTCAGACTTTTCTAATGACTTGTCAACAATTCCGATGCTCTTGTAAAATTTTCTTCGCATACTTGGAAAATATTCATGCTACTACTATTGAGTAAATATTAATTCCAAATTATGCATTTTAATATCTTTATGTACGATTAGAGTTTAAAGTCTTTTTTTATCTAAAATTACAGTTTATATAAAAGCATAACAGTGCAAGAAAGAATTTTAAAACAAAATGTTGTATAAAATGTTGAGGTAAACTATTATTTAGACTCATGCGGCATAATTCATAAGTAGTACTCGTATATTACTAGAAGATTCCTTAGGGATTGTTCTGAAAGTAGGCAAATATTATAAAAGATACATGTAATTCATTTGCATATATTTTTTAACGCGTGTTAACACCGGGTGTTGCGCCTGAGGGCGGGACGGAAAAGAGAAAATACTGGTAGAAGAACTATTTCAATATTAGATAATATTCGGGAGGAGTTAATCTATTCTCAACAATAACAATTCACTGTAAGGGAATTTATCACGGCGAAGAAGCAATTCAATATAAAAATTGCATCCGTTAAAAACAATTGGTAGTTATGGATTTTTATTATTCCCGGAAAAAAACTAAAAGATGAAATTTATTTGTTACCAGTTTTTACTCCGATTCGCCGTCCGACTAAACAATCTAGCGTGACCGTGTTAATTAACTTTTCATATGTACTAAATAAATTAGGTTTTGTGATTTATATACCTTTTCAATAGTTAAGCTAAACATAGGCTCAACACATGCTAATTATAAATATAGTCTAAAAAACTTAAGATCAAAAACTTTTCTTTTGACTTACAGGACCCAACTATAAAATAATTGGAGTTGAGTAACTGATGCATAATTTCTATCGACTCCGGCTTCCCTGTCCTGTTCAGATTTTCCGCTGTCTAGGCTTGACAACCTACGAAATCTTAATCTATTTATTTAGAAGTGGTTATATATTGACATAAGGATCCAAATTTTAACCAACCAGCAAATTTTTAGACTCCAACCTCTAAATAAGTTCTTTCGACCTCGACTCCATAGTCCTATTCTGATCTCCTTTGATGACAGAAAAAATCTTAATGATTTTATTTTTAAGTGATTCCGTTTCGACCGATAGGACACTACTTTGAATCAACCGGAGTCGAGCAAATTTTTCCAACACCAACTCCAGGGAAATTTCTTTTGCCTACAACTACGACTCCATAACTGTTTTTACGACTCCGACTTTTACGCTTATTTCTCTCCCTCTCTTTTTTTTTCCAGAAAAAAAAAAAAAACTTAAGTGATATTGCAGACCAGAGGTTCGTAAATGATGTTTGAGGAATCCCATGATTCCGTCACAGAATAAAATTTATTATTATTTTTTTTTTATTATTTATTATTATTTTTTTATTATTATTTATTATTATTTTTTATTATTATTATTTATATTACTTATTATTATTTTTTTATTATTTATTATTATTTTTTTATTATTTATAAATTATTATTTTTGAAGTATGTAATTGTATTTAGATTAAGTCTATGATCCATGCTTTATTTAATATTTCGGACGCCTTTATGAAATTACTTTAAGTAAAAAGCCAATAAAAAATGTTTTTAATAAGAATTTTATCGAATAAATCACGTACCTGCCAACTTTTAATCCCTTCCATTATGATTTTTCCCAGTGGTAGTAACATGGAATTTCGATTATAAGCAGAAAAATACGTTGTATTTGAAGAAACATCAGCTGACAACCATGATATCAACGCATATTAATATATATGCTTAATTTTTTTAAGAATAGTGGTGATCAAAATCATTTAAAAATAAAGTTTATAAATTAAAATATAGTATATATTTACTACCACTTTAAATATAAAAATAAAATTTTACGCCAAATGCGTAAAAGTTGGCAGGTATGAAATCATACCACGCATTTATTTAAAAAAAAAATTTTTTAATATAGAAATGTGTTTTCTGTACAATTATTTTCAATGTATATCTTCAACGTCATCTTTTCTTTTTTTCCTTATTTCAACGAAAATCATAACTTGGTTTATTTTTCTCATTTTCAGCTTTGGATTTAAGAGAGAAAAAAATCATAATTAGACTAGATTCAGCTCCAGAACTGCGAATTCAAATGTCGGACCTAAAACCAAATTTAACGTGAAATGATAAAACGATTTAAATTATTTTTTAAATTAAAGTTATTCTTTATTAGTTAATATATTCACGATTGTCTTTATGTGCTTGTTTGTAAATTTAGGGTTTCGCCGAAAGAGGATAGATCATTCAGAGTTCCGTAGTTGAAAAAAATTGGGAACGCTACTGAACTTAATTCATTTTCCCTTTCAGTTAAAGCACAGTAAAATAATCAGCTGGGCTTCGATATGTATGTTTAAACTATTTAATTGCAATGATAGTTTCAATTATATTAAATCAACGCTAGTTAAATGCGGAAAACTAAGAAATTTCAGTGTTTTTACTTATAAATGTTTCACTCATGGAAATTTTACTAATATTTCCATAAACCATCGAGATTACAAATCGGCCAATACCGTATTTTCTAACTTTTTGAAATGTGGGAAAAATTTAATTTCTTCTCTTTTCAATTCTTTTGAAATATCCTCTATCTCCACCACAGGCAAGGTTTTAGTTATTTTGATTTTTTTTTTTTTTTTTCAGATGTAGTATGGAAAGTAACTTTTTAAATGCAAGTGTTTAATGCCATTTTTCTCTAAAAGGAAAAAAATAAATAAGTTGAGAAATATTTTTGAGAAAGTTTTTATTGTAATTATTAGGAAAAGAGAAAATAAATGTGTGATTTCACTACGTTTTTCTTTTTTATTGGATCAATTTTTGTTGTTTGAAATTCTCGCTTATTGAAATTTTCTTTTTGTTTGAAAATCTTTTTTTTTTTCTTTCTTTCGATTTAATTTTCTGTTTGAAAATTTCGTGACTTGAATTCTTAAAGCAAAATTATGTATTTGAACATTACTTAGTATAGTGTATGACGATGTTTTTTTTTTTTTAATATTTATTGTAGTTTACTCTTAAATTTATAATAAATAACTTTCAACATTTTTGTAAGGAATTTAGTAATCTAAATTAAATGCGAAGTCTTTGAACAATAGAAAAATGTCATTTCATAACAAGATATATTTCGTAACTCAAAATAATTCATAGAAGTTGGTAGACCCCAGCAACGAATGTTTTGACTTAGTAATCGAAATCTCTATCGAAGCCGTCAGAACGTTATGGTTGACGAGGGATGGGGATCAAAAATATAATAGAATAAAATAAAAAAAAGTTCTTCCTGATGCACGAGTGTAAGGGGGGATCATTCAGAAATATCGTCTTGTCAACATTTAAGTATTTACCTTGCGCGCCACCAGGGTGCTCTACCTGTATTGAAAGTTTCATTCGATCTGAGATTGGTGGGGAAGGAACAGAATATTTTATTCCATTCTTTTTCTAAGATGGGATGGAGCTCCTTTTAATAGCTTGCATCATAACTTCTCGAGACTGCGCGTTGAGTAGATGATGAAAATATCGCGCACAGCGCACAATTCGAAGTTCTAAAACGCGGGAGCAGTGAAACTCGGGGATATTCGTTTGTATTTTTGAATTATTCATTAGTTACCTTTTGATTTTGAAGTTTTATTTTATTTGAAACCAAAATTGAAGAATTGGATCAAAGTTTTATTTTATTTAAACTAAGATCAGAGAATTAGAGCGGTGTTTTATTTTAGTCAAACCAAGATCGAAGGTGGATTTTTTTCAAACCTAGATAGAAGAATTAGATCCAAGTTCGACTTTATTCAAACCAACATTTAAGAACTAGATAGAACTTTATGTTGTTTAATTAGATCGGAGTATTATTTTAGTCAAACCAAGATCGAAGGTTGATTTTATTCAAACCTAGATACAAGAATTAGATCCAAGTTCGATTTTATTCAAACCAACATTTATAAGAACTAGATAGAACTTTATGTTGTTTAATTAGATCGGAGTATTATTTTAGTCAAACCAAGATCGAAGGTTGATTTTACTCAAACCTAGATAGAAGAATTAGATCCAAGTTCGATTTTATTCATACCAACATTTAAGAATTGGATAGAACTTTTATGTGGTTTAAAGCGAGATCGAATTTTTAAATTCAAACTAATTTGAAAATGTTTAGTTGACGCTTCTGATAAAGTGGATTTGTGTGACAATAGACTTAAAATGGTATCAATGATGAGCTATGACAGTGCCGGACGTTTGTTGTATCTCAACAATTCTTCTCAACTGTCTATGTCAAGACCACGTGAGACAAATATGGCCATGGGCCGGACTCCATCCGAAATTGTGTACGCAAACCGAAATATTCACAAAATACAGCATGAGACTGAAACTAGTACAAAGAAGGGCACATTTGTTGCCGGACAATCTGCCGGACCATCAACAGCGGTGTCCAGAAGAAATGCTAGAGAAAGAAAGAGAGTCCGGCTCGTCAATCTAGGATTTTCAACTCTTCGAGAGCGTGTGCCACCTGGTTCAAAAAACAAGAAACTAAGCAAAGTAGAAACTTTAAGAGCTGCTATAGAGTACATCAGGCAACTGCAAGGCATGCTTGGAATGCCTGAACAACGGATTTATGACAGTGCTGCATATCAAAGTATGGTAGCCGATGAAAATTATGTTATGGACGAATGTTCTTCAGTAGCTTCATCTGAGGAAGTGGGACTAACAGTCAGGGGAACATGCGGGCCATCAACAGGTTCAGGAGATTTGTCACCATCTTCGAGTCATCCATCCGAATACAGTTCTCCGTATGCCAGTCACGCGCCACACGAAGAACAGTTATTAGACATGTGGTTTTCATAATGGATATTTTAATAAGGTATGATTATCATTTTTAAATTGCTATTTCTTGTGTGTTGTTAAGTACATGCATATTATACAGAGCAAAGTATTATCTTTATTATTTTTAAAGTTTTTCTAATTCATCTTTCACCTTATAATCTAACGCACAAGTATAAATAATGTATAATTCACACTAAAGTTATATAATTGTACATGAATACTATATAAAACTAGGTAGTTACTTTATTTTTAAATTTTTCTAATTCATTTTTCACTTAGTAATTCTAGCACACTAGTATAAATAATGTGTAACTCACACTAAGTTTATATAACCTCACATGAAAAATATATGGAGTAATGTACTTACTTTATTATTTTTAAAACTTTTCTAATTCATTTTTTTCCTATATAATCTAACACACTGATATAAATAATGTATGATTCACACTATGTTTATATAACAGAACATGAATAATATATAAAGCAATGTACTTACTTTATTATTATTAAAGTTTTTCTAATTCATTTTCCCCTATATAATCTAAAGTACAAATAATATATAATTCTCACTATGTAACTATAACAGAACATGAATAATATGTAGAGCAATATACTTTCTTTATTTTTTTAAAGTTTTTCTTATTCATTTTTTACTACATAGTGACAACGGGAAAAAATTATTTAAATTCATACTTGTGAATAATTCACGAATGTAGGTAATTCTCAGAATTATTTTGTATACTTTGTGCATGAAATTTATCACAATTACTTAAAAGTTGCATAATTTGTCTGTCAGAAAGGTTAAAAGTTCAAAAGAGATAACTTTGTTTCACGAAGTGTAAAAAACTATTTTGTTAAAAATTTTCAAAATTTAGTGTATAGTTTTATCTGCAGATTTATTTCAGAACACTTATCAGCAGATTTTAGTTGATATTTTGCTATTGTTGATATTTGATTGCGCTAGACGTGGTGGATTGTGGGTAGACGGATGATGGGTTAGAGTTCTTTGGCCATCAGGCTAACCGTTGGATGTTTTCGTGGTTTTTCTCTCCATGTAACACAAATGGGGGGTTAGTTCCCTCAAAAAGTCCTCCACGGAGGCAAATGAATACTTAAATACTTGATTGAGGACTTCCTTGTCTTCTGGATTGGGTTCAAAATTACAAAATCTACGGAGTTGAACATCAATAGTCGTAAAAATTTGTTAATAACTTTTACATACAAATACTTTTTTTCAAGAAATTTTTTTCTTCCCAGAATCTCGCATTTATACTTAAAGTGATACTGAAATTCATGTTATTTTAACTGTAACTTTTCAATTATAATGTAACTTCAAACAAATGTAACTCTTTCAATTATAATAACAATTATTAATGAGTATGACCACCACTACATATAAATAATTACCATAAATATATAAAATTATAATAGTCTTTACAATAGCAATTTATTATTTTTCGTTAAAATATTAATGTTTCAAAATATTAATATTTTTTTTATTCAAATTGTTTCTTCGGTAATTATTTGACTACCTCTTGGATACATTCTCGAAACGAGTGAAAGTTGGCAGGTATGAGCATGAAAATAACTTATCGCTGTTTTACAATATACTACTTTTCAAGATATTTTTCATACCGTTATAACAGTATCCTCACTTGAAAGCTTAAAAAAGTGGATTGGTTCTGCTTTTTTTTAGCCTTACAATTTAACTGTCAAGATTTACACTTATTGGGAAATATGTTTCCCACTAATATGAATGCTTGGATATTTAATTGTATTTCTATAAATAAAATTTAAAAAGATTTTGTCCTTCACTGTATAGAAATATTTTAAACTTGTTTGGAATCCGTGATAATAATTATGATAACAGGATTGTTACGGGCGATTAAAATCTCGGAATGTGTTGATTAACAAAATTTAAAATTTATTTGAAAGAGACTAAAATTAGTTACTTTTTCTAGCACAATTTTTTAGTTTATTATTTAACTTGCATACTAAGAGAGTTTTTGATTTAAACGTGAATAATTTAAAATGTAAACCATAATGGTAGTTACAATTGATTGAAGGTCGGGATAACCTGCTTGGTAGGGCATTAGGCCCATGTCCAAGAGATGAGTTCCATCCCCGCCGATCAAAGACTCCCAATGTACAAAATGGTGACTGGTGCATCCTAAATCTGTCTGGGTCACAAAGTCCGCTAAGTTCCCATAACAAATCAATACTATTAGAGGTAGTGGATCTAAGATTGATCGTGCTCTGGTTCAGGTCAAAATTACGATATGCGGATGGAGGGTATGAGAATGTGTCCTCCCTATAAAACGGGCTGTGACGTATGTGTGCGTGGCAGAAGTCAAATTCTTGGACATAGATGGCACCCTTCTGCCTTAAAATAGACTTGTTGGTATTGACAAGTAGCATAAGACAACAACAACAAAAATTGAATAACTAAAGAGATTTTTCACACTGGAACTCCCCCTTTCGAAACATTTGCATACTCATTGCATAACATTTGCATATTCAATTTACGCAATAATGAATATTGAATAAGCAATGTTTATTTCAAAAAGTGTCCTTGAATTGCGATGCTGATAAAACAGACGATGTAACATCTCAACTTAAAAAAATCAAATAGAATAAAAATAAAAGTTTGAGAAACTCCTAATAGTTAATAATAACAAATTTACAAAGATAAATAAACAAATTTACACTGTAAGTAATTAAGATGTTATATTTCATCATATTAATGAATCTATACTTCATGAAAAAATATATAACTGGTTGTAAAAGTTTGAGGATACAAGAAACGTTTTTAGCAAAGACAATGTATAAAATCAAGGTTTTAAAACTGACGAAGTGAGTGTTCAAAATTAAAATAGGAGTTAAAAACTTTTTCCTTCAAAACCTTATCAATAGTTCATCTCTTTTAACGCACTTGTGTTTGAATTCCATTAAAAAGAACTGTTTCTTTTGTCATAAACGTAATAAGTGGCTGTACAAGAGTTTAATTTTTTCGTTTATTATTTAAAAACGAGATAGTGCCGCCTACAATTTAAAGTATAAACACTTTTATTTGAATCCGAAGTCAAAAGCCTTCGACGGTAAAGTGGTAAATAAATGTATAAAATTTCAACTTGTTTTAAACATACATGTGCCTGATATTTGAGGCTAAAGTGTTAAAAACAACATAAACTTTATAAGTTCATGAAAATTTTTTTATCGTATGAATATGTATGTAATACACGTTTAGAGTGAGAAATACATGAGTTTATAAATTCAAGCAACATCGGTTTTTAGTAGAAATACACCCCTGATATCTATCTGTTTAAGGGGGGGGGGGAATAACGTATCGGACTAAAAGCTGGGCTCCGTTCAAGTCTGAGCCAGGCGTGGGCTCGGTCTCTCAATCTGAGAGAAATCTCCGCTCGGCTAACTGAGGCTCAATACTTTTTTACTACTTTCAAACTAAACAAATACACTAAAATCTGTTTGGTTCAGAGTTCGGTTATTTAGAATACAAAAATTAAAATTTAAGCCTAAATAATTAATTAATTAAATAATTATAAGCGCAAATAATTAATTAATTAAATAATTATAAGCGTAAATAATTAATTAATTAAATAATTATAAGCGTAAATAATTAATCTTAATAATATATTTTATTGTGTCTTCTTATTCGTAAATTTTGATTTTTATCTGTCATATTAAGTCTGTCATATTATCTGTCTGTATTTTGCCTGTCATATTTTATGTATCCTATTTTAGTGAATTTGAAATCTTCTGAATTTTCGGGTTCGGACGTCAAAAAGAGAGACTGAATTCATTTTAACGCAACATAATTTCTTGTAAAAAAAATTTTATTTTAAATTTTAACGCCCGTCTCTAAAAAAAAAATGGGAGAGCTAATTTCTCACAAAGTTTTAAGAAATGTGTGTGAATTTAAATCCAGACCTGTTGCACAGAAATTATTTTTTCCTACTCCTTATTTACCAAAATTTGTAAATAAAAGGAAAAGTATTGAAATTTCCAAATTTAATTCTTGAACTTTTTTTAAATGAAAACTTTTAAAATTTTTCATTCGATCTATTTATCTTTATTTTTTAATTTTTCCTTGTTGTGGTTATCGTTATCTATTTTCTTCTATTAACAGATTTAAAACATTGTTTCGATAACGAACCTCAAAAAGTTCTAATCGCTTTAATTTTTTACCACTTTACAATTTTTTTTTTGTTGAAGAAAGTAAGAACAGTCATTCGTTTTAAAAATTACATAAAGTGCTAAATCTCTATCATTTTCAGCAATGCCAACTGCTCCCGATTCGGCAAAATATTTAAAAAAACGGTAGAGAATTAAAAATGGCACATTTTCGGTAAATTTTGCTAACTTTTAATAAATGTTCAACACGGTTTAATATTAACAAAGTAGCTTATCACATAAGCCTTTGAATTATTTAGAAGTGCTATGTGATAACGTTATAAATCGAATTTACTAAACCGAGAATCATACGCTAGAAGACTACCACTCAAAAATATAATCTTCTGTCCGGCACATGTTGGCATCGCTGCATCTGTAATCACTACAGTAATTCAAGGGTGTTTATTTGTGTAATGTATATTTTCAATTGGCTTAAGTAAAAGATTATCCAACATTAAACCGTTGAACATTAAAGAGGTTAACTTAAAAGAGAAAATAATCTGCTATTTTTTACGTAAATTTATCACTATTTCAGTTTTTATGGACCATAGAAAGTACTTAGTATTCACTTTAGTATTTGCCCATCTTACGAAATTGCAAGCAACAAAAAGTTTCAATTTTATGAAAAGCTTGTTTTTTTATTTTTTAAATCGTATCTCCACGTAGTTATGGTCTAACGCCTTTTTTTTCTTCTAAAATTAGTTAAATCTGATGGTGGAATTATTTTACAATCAATTTTACTTCAGAGGTGTAATATACTAATTAACTGATCATTTATATGTAAACAAAGTACACATTCTCAAATAGGTGCAGATTTTACAGTTCTTTAATACAAAAATCTAAGTAGTAATCAGTTAAATTTGAAATTACGTTATTACCAGTTTTTTTATGATAGCACATTTTATAAGAATTTATTGCATTGCAAATTGAATTGTCTGCGCAATTAAATTATTTAGTAAATGTGAACAATAACACCTGCTTGTTAAAATTGTTTGTTTCGACTACTGTACTGTATTTATGTGAGAGAAATATCAAATTAATAGTATTAGCACGAATAAATTAAAGACTATAACTTCAATCTGGATTTTTAACTCTCTAGTAAGAATAAGCTTCTTAAACAAAGGTGAAGATAATAGTATAATTATTTCAAATTTTGTCTTCGTCTAGGAAATGAATAATATATAAAATACATGTTTCAATCTGATATTCACATTATTACTGTTATTTTTTTGCTAAAATGAAAATTAACATTTAATAATCTGTTTATGCCATGTAAAAAAATAAGGTAGTAAGAAAACTATTTCACGCTAACAGATATGCCTACTATTATATTCTAGTGGTAATTTATTTTATTTTATTTTTGATTTAGTACTTTTCATTTCAAATAATTTTTCTAACATTACATATCAATAGTTCAAAGTATTGCATG
Source organism: Parasteatoda tepidariorum (assembly GCF_043381705.1). Taxonomy (NCBI): domain Eukaryota; kingdom Metazoa; phylum Arthropoda; class Arachnida; order Araneae; family Theridiidae; genus Parasteatoda; species Parasteatoda tepidariorum. The sequence continues at coordinate 70,297,929 of NC_092213.1, read as the reverse complement.
AAAGGTAACATTTTTGCTGTTTTCTCGTAGTAACACTTATAAAGAGTGAATGTAATTATCCCTATTCGCTGCCAATTTTCAAAAACTTCCGCAGAAAGCGAAGCGATTAGCATTCCTGGAGTTAGCTAGTTTTCAGGAGAAATTCGACCACCACGATTTCTCCACGTGATCATCGAATTATGATGTTAGCTTTTTAAAAAACAAAAAATAAATTTAATGACAAAAAATTATGTGCCACTGAACGCCTTGCGTTTTTAAAAAGAAATATTTTGGGAAGGGTTCATTTTAGCCCTTTGCACTCCAAGTACTTTAAAATGCAGTTTGATCCACAGCTATTCATTACACAATGAAGTATTATACTATTTTAAACTTTTTAGAATAATGTGGTAGCTAATAAATTGCGAAATTTCTTAATTTTAAAATGGTGACTGTTTATGGTGCCTCAGTAGAGACATCGGAGTGCATAGGGTTAAAATGAAAAGTATTATAAAGTATCCATTCTGCGAATGTTGCATTTTTGTGATAAAATATTTAAAGAAGGGCCCTTTTTTACTATAAATTTTTTTTAACCGTCTGTTAACGGACCAACATTTTCCTGTAATAAGCAAATTCATTAATGTTTTTAATGAGTAAAAGCGTTAATGTTTTTAATTTAACAGGACATTGTCCTAAAATATGCTATAGCTGCTATTTAAGTTGGACTGTTTTAGCAAACAAATGCCTTAATAATAAACACAATCAAAAGTGAATCGATTGAACGCTCACGCAAATAATTTAAAATTTGTCATTTGTGTAAATAATTTCAAATTGTTTCAGTTTTGCATCGTAATACTTTTTTAAAAATTGATTTAAGATTCTAGGAAAAAAAAGGTAAATCAAAGTTTTCATCTTTGCATGCGCAGAGTTACGACAACCAACTCCCATTAATAACTTTTCACTGTCCCTCCCCCCCAAGTAAAATTTGTCGGGTGAATATTCGTTTCACATTTCCTTCAATAGATGGCACTGTAGGAATGAAAGAAAGAGAACATCTGTGATTGCTATAAAATAGCTCTGATTATTACTATGTAATTATAAATTCGCATTCGACAACATTCAACACATTTCACATTCAACAACAACGATAATAATAATTTATGAAATATTTTAAAAATTTAAAAGTGATTTTCGTCTATAAAGGAAATGAAATGTTAATAAATGTAGAAGTAAAAAAATAATTTGTATTTGAGAAGAATATTCTGAATTTTATAAATTTAACTTCTAAACTAATACAATAGTTTCTTAGCGTAAAGTAAATATACGACTTCCTTTTATAAACGTATTCACATAATATCTGGCAAATAGACATTAAAATTAAAATAGACAATAGACTCAAATATTAATTTGTCATAAGACGATTATATATGAGCGAGTTTACGTGTTTTGATCGCTCGTTCATTATACATATTATTACTCTTTTATTGCCAGCGTTTTTCTAATAACAGTTTCGCACAATTTTAATATTTTGGACAAATAGATTCTTAAAATTTATAAGTTCAACTGTTATCTTATGATATGTAAAGGTAAGGCTAAAAATAGAAACACTTTGTAATGTATCTAGCACTACAAAAATATAATTCCAATTTACTAGTATATAAAACATGTTACCTCTTCAATTTTCATGTATAGAGTAGGGTTCGCTTCGCGGCCCAGGTACCCAATTATTTCAAAACACTGGGACTTTGTAATATAGTCGCAAATCGTTATTTTTAGTTATAGTTCTATCGAAACGTAAAGAAGCTTCTAACTTTTTTCACTCTTTTTGATGGATGCAAACTTTGCAAAGAATTTTTCCATGTAAAATCTTTCAAATCGATTCACTGCTACGCGAAAAACTGTTTTCCTAGATGTAGTATAAAAGTGTTTCCATAATTTTTGCCCAACTCCACTCCTGTTAAAATTAAAGTTCTCTTAATTTTCTTTTTCTCTAGCTGTACATAAGAAGAAGAAATATATAATTTCAGATTTATATTTCCTTGAAAAATCATATTAATGATTCCAAGGAAATTAGGGAACATTTTAATTGAGAGTACATGCATGCCAACAGTTACGATTTTACTAACTATATTTTCTAATGGTAGCTAATTATAAATTACAAGATAGTACTCTGGATTAAAGAAATTTGATTTAAAATTATTTTAGCTACGATATAGCAGAAAGAATTATAAATAAACAAATAAAAAGTAACATGAAAAGTATGCCTAATATGCACGAAAGCCTGACAACTTTTAAAATATTTCAAATAATTTTAATACTTTTTACTACTTCTTTCGACCAATGCTATGAAAAATCTCCACCCAAAGTGGTATGAGAACAGCATAGCTGCCAACTTTTACGCATTCTGTGTAAACTTTTATTTTTAAATTGGTAGTAAAATTTGTGCTTCCTATTTATTTATTTTTTTGGATTACTAAATTTGATTTAAAATTTTGACCACATAAAAAATGAACGAAAAAATATTTATAATAGTGCATGATAATTTTTTTTGAACTCTAATCAAAATAAAACAAATATTTCCACTTATAAATTATGACTGCAATTCATTTAAATTTATATTTTGAATTTCTGATATGTAGTGGTGAAAGAATTACTCGAAATGTTAAATGCATAACTAAAAATAACTTAAATTTCGCTGCCACATGAAGATATTTTTTTTACAAAGCGGAGCAAGTTGGTATCTCTGAGTTCGGAACCTAGTCATAATTGAAAGAAAATTTACTACAATTTCTTTTTTTTTCTATTTTACTGTCTCATTTTAACGTCGAAGTCATGAAGTTGGAGTTCTCAGAGTCGAAACGTTTCAACTACCGATTCCCCCGGTAACAAAAATCCTCCAACACGGGCAGCGGGAGTTGCATATTATCAATCATTTGCAGATTATTTTTCATCTCAGAATTTTTTTAAGTAAAAAAAAAAAAAAAAAAAAAAAAAAAAAAAAAAAAAAAAANAAAAAAAAAAAAAAAAAAAAAAATACACCAAAATGTTTTTTTTTATGTCAGATTTTAAAAACAAAATTATTTTTCATCTCAGAATTTTTTTAAATTAAGAAGAAAAAAAATACACCCCAATGAAAAAAAAATTTATCCCAGATTTTAAAAACAAGTCTAAAATATTAATGAGAGAAGAAACATTTAAAACATTTTTAATTCCTAAAATTACTTAATTATTATTTGTTACAAATCCTTAAAAAAATTTTTTTGCCAATCTACATATATATAAATAAAATAAAAGAGATGACTTTTAAAAATTCTAAAGAATATTCTTCAATTAGTTGGAATTTTAAAAAAACAAAAAATTTAAAAGGCTAAACATAAAAATAAAATAAATAAAAATCATAACTTCCAAAATCCCCAGTTTCTTGTTTATAGACTGTGCATAGCAACTTATTCCATATATAAACTATTCAATTATTTCATAAATTTAAACTGTGTAAAAGGTTTTTTTTTTAAATAACAAGATTTCAATAACAGTTTTTTGGTATCTAATTTTATTTACTTTGTTTGTGCTTATTTTGTTGCACATTTGTTTGATTCAGCTTAATCTTTGCAATAACAGTTTCAGTCTGGCTGTGTTAGGGTTACAGATAAATTTGCATTTTAGGAGATTCTACCACCGGCCATAAACTGCTTTACTTAAAAACCCATGCATGGTTCACTGGAAGTACTCTGGTCAGACCATTAAAAAAGTAAACCAGTTTGCACCGAAGGATTTTTTTGTTATACATATATTTTTTTGAGTAATTTTATTTCCGTTTTATATATTAACACGTGCACGTAGGGGTGACCCACCGGTGGGTCACGCTAGATTGTCTCATCTTGGCAGCGCACCGGAGTAAAAACTGGTGACAAATAAATTTCATTTTTTAGTTTTTTTCCGGGAATAATAAAAATCCATAACTACCAATTGTTTTTAACGGATGCAATTTTTATATTGAATTGCTTCTTCGCCGTGATAAATTTCCTTACAGTGAATTGTTATTGTTGAGAATAGATTAACTCCTCCCNGTGTAAATATTCTTTCTTTATCTTTATCTTCAATTTGTTCCCTTTATTATGTATCAACTTGCGACTTATTTTTATGTATGACTCAGACTTGATTTTATCAATTATTGTTCATTCTGAGATTTAACTTAATGTTAACGCAGCACCTCCCTTCCCTTCCACCACATATTATCCAATTTAGATGAAAGAGCAGATATCCATACATGGATAGGTACTCTGAAAAAAGTTGATTAGTTAGTTAGTTATTTTAAATGTTTGCGCAATCAAACTATTTATCGAATGTGAACAATCACACCTGCTTGTGAAAATTTTTTGTTTCGACTACTGTGCTGTATTTAATTGAAAGAAATATCAAATCAATAGTATTAGCACGAATAAATTAATGTCTATAACTACAATCTGGATTTTTAACTCTCTAGTAAGAGTAAACTTCTTAACATGTTCACGCCGGGATGACCCACCGGTGGGTCACGCTAGATTTTCTCATCTTGGCAGCGCACCGGAGTAAAAACTGGTAACAATAAATTTATTTTTTAGTTTTTAATATATATAAAAACTAAACCGGGAATAATAAAAATCCATAATTACCAATTGTTTTTAACGGATGCAATTTTTATATTGAATTGCTTCTTCGCCGTGATAAATTTCCTTACAGTGAATTGTTATTGTTGAGAATAGATAAACTCCTCTCGAATATTATCTATTATTGAAATAGTTCTTCTACTAGTATTTTCTCTTTTCCCGTACCAGTATTTTCACTTTTCCCGGCGTGAACGTGTTAAATAAAGGTGAAAATAATAGCATTATTATTTAAAACTTTGTCTTCGTCTAGAAATTAATAATATAAAATAAATGTTTCAATCTGAAATTCACGCTATTGCTGCTATTTTTTTTACTAAAATGAAAGTTAACATTTAATTATCTGTTTATGCCATGTAAAAAAATAAGGTAGTAAGAAAACTATTTCACACTAGCAGATATGTCTACTAATATATTCTAGTGGTAATTTAATTTATGATATTTTTGATTTAGTACTTTTCATTTCAAAAAATTTTTCTAACACTACATATCATAAATTCAAAGTATTGCATGAAAAGCTACCTTTTTTGCAGTTATCTCGTGGTGACACTTATTAGGAGTGAACATAATTATCCCTATTCTACAATTTTTTACTATTTAATTAGCTGCCAATTTTCAAAAACTTCCGCAGAAAGCGAAGCGATTAGCATTCCTGGAGTTAGCTAGTTTTTAGGAGAAATTCGACCACCAAGATTTCTCCACATGATCATCGAATTATCGCGATGTCAACTTTTTAAAAAGCAAAAAATACATTTCACGACAAAAATGTATGTTCCGCCACTATTAGAAGTTTAGGGAACACTGAACGCCTTGCATTTATAACCCTTTGCACTCCGAGTACTTTTAAATGCAGTTTGGTTTACAGTTTAAACAATTATTAATTAAACAATGAAGTATTATAGTATTTTAAAATTTTTAGAATAATGTGGTAACTAATAAATTGCAAAATTTCTTAATTTTAAAATGGTGACTGTTTATGGTGCTTCAGTGGAGACATTGGAGTGCGAAGGGTTAAAATGAAAAGTATTATAAAGTATCCATTCTGTGAATGTTGCATTTTTGCTATAAAATATTTAAAGAAGGGCCCTTTTTTATTATAAATTTTTTTAACCGTCTGATAAAGGAACAAAATTTTTTTGTAATAAGCAAATTCATTAATGTTTTTAATGAATAAAAGCGTTCATGTTTTTAGTTTAACAGGACATTGTCCTAAAATATGATATAGCTGCTATTTAAGTGGGACTGTTTTAGCAAACAAATGTCTTAATAAGTACAATCATAAGTGAATCGTTAGAATACTCACGCAAATAATTTAAAATTTGTCATTTGTGTAAATAATTTAAAATTTGTCATTTGTGTAAATAATTTAAAATTTGTCATTTGTAAAAATAATTTCAAACTGTTTCAGTTTTGCATCATAATACTTTTTAAAAAAATTGATATGAGATTTTAGGAAAGAAAGATAAATCAAAGTTTTTATCTTTGCGCAGAGTTATAACAACGAACTTCCATTAATAACTTTCACTGTCCCCCTCCCCCCCCCCTCAAGTTAAAATTGTCGGGTGAATATTCGTTTCACATTTCTTTCAATAGATGGCACTGTAAGAAAGAAAGAAAGAGAACATCTTTCTGTGATTGCTATAAAATAGCTCTGATTATTACTATAATTTATCTTATTATAAATTCACATGCGACAACATTCAACACATTTCACATTCAACAGCAACGATAACTATAATTTATGGAACTATTTTAAAAATTTAAAAGCGATTTTCGTCTATAAAAGAAATGAAATGTTAATAAATGTAGAAATAAAAAAAATAATTTGTATTCGAAGAGAATATTTTGAATTTTATAAATTAAACTAGTAAAAAAATAAAATAGCTTCTTAACTTAAAGTAAATAAACTACTCCTTTTTATAATCGCATTCACATCACATAAACATAATGTTTGGCAAATAGAGAATAAAAATCATAAAAATGTAATTGTTTTTATCTATTAAACTGCTCAGTTTTATATAAAGCTCTTTAATTTCTTAAAAATATACTAAGCTGGTAAATACTCCAGTAATTTCGTGACTTAATTGTTAAAAAGAAACAAGAAATCAATGAAACTGCCGAAAAATCAATATTAATAACTGATTTATAGATAACTTATCTTTTAATTTATGAATTTCAAAATCAAATTTATTTAGCTAAATAGATAAAAAAAATATGCGAATGAATTTATTGTTTTATTTGTAATAGTTTCCCAGTTTATAAATATTTCCAATAGTTTTTTTTTTTGTCATAAGACTATTATATAGGTGCTAGTGTACTACGTGTTTTGGTCGCTTTTCCATTATATATATTATTGCTCTTTTATTGATAGCGTTTTTCTAATAATAGTTTCACACAATTTTAATATTTTGGACAAATAGATTCTTAAAATTAGTTTTTTCAACAGTTCTCTTATTATAATTTAAGGTAAAATAAAAAATAGAAACAAGAAGCACTTTGTAAAGTATCTACCACTACAAAAATATAATTTTAATTTATTAGTATATAAAACGCGATATTAGTTATTACAGTGGTGTGCTGTTTTTAAAAGTTAAAGTAGAATTACATAGTGATGTAGTTTTTAACTTTTTTCAATTTCGCAAAGTATTCTTCCATGTAAAATCTTTCAAATAGATTTACTGCAACGCGAAAGACTATTTACCTAGATTTAGTATAAAGGTGTTCCCATAATTTTGTCCAACTCCATTCCTGTTAAAATTTAAGTATCTTAGACTCTAGTTGTACCCAAGAAGAAAAAATATATAGTTTCAAATTTACATTTCCTTGAAAAATCATATTAATGATTAGGGAATATTTTAATTGAGAGTACATACATGCCAACACTTACGATTTTACTAACTATATTTTTTAATGGTAGCTAATTTTAAATTATAATATAGTACTCTGGATTTAAGAAACTTGATTTAAAATTATTTTAGCTACGATATAAGACAAAGAATTATAAATAAACATATAAATAAAAATATGAAAGGTGTGCCTCATATGCACGAAAGTCTCATAACTTATAAAATATTTCAAATAATTTTAATACTTTTTACAACTCCTTTCGACTAATGCTATGAAAAATCTCCACCCAAAGAGGTATGAGAACAGCAAAGCTGCCAACTTTTACGCATTTTGTGTAAATTGTTATTTTTAAATTGGTAGTAAAATTTGTGATTTCTAATTTGATTACTAAATTTAATTTAAAAATTTTAACACATAAAATATAAACGGAATAATATTTTTAATAGTGCATGATAATTTTTGAACTCTAATCAAAATAAAACCAATATTTCCTTTTATAATTGCAATTATTATTACTGCAATTCATTTAAATTTATATTTTGAATTTCTGATATGTAGTGGTGAAAGAATTACTCAAAATGATAGAAGCAAAACTAAAAATGACTTAAATTTCGCTGCCAAATGAAAATATTTTTTTACAACTCGGAGAAAGTTGGCATCTATGCGTTCGAAACCTAGTCATAATTGAAAGAAAATTTACTATAATTTCTTTTTTCTGTCTCACTTTCACTTCGAAGTCATGAAGTTAGAGTTGGAGTTCTCAGAGTCGAAACGTTTCAGCTACCGATTCCCCCGGTAACAGAAATCCTCCAACACGGTAGCGGGCGCTACATATTATCAATCATCTGCAGATTATTTTTCATCTCAAAATTTTTTTAAATTAACAAAAAAAAAAAAAAAAAAAAAAAGCAAAAAAAAAAAAAAAAAAANATTTTCAAAACAAGTGTAAAATATTAATGAGAATAGAAACATTTTTCATTCCTAAAATTACTAATTATTATTAGTTATAAATCCTTAAAAGAAAATTGTTCGCAAATCTGCATAGATAGTATAAATCTGCAGCAAAAGAAAAGTGATGACTTTTAAAAATTCTAAAGAATATTCTTTAATTAGTTGGAATTTTAAAAAATAAAAAATTTAAAAGGCTAAACATAAAAATAAAATAAATAAAAATCATAACTTCCGAAATCCTCAGTTTCTTGTTTGTCGAGTGTGCATGGGAACTTATTCCTTATTTTAAATATAAACTATTCAATTATTTCATAAATTTAAATTGAGTAAAAGGTTTTTTTCTTTTATATATATATATATATATATATATATAGAATTGCACTANCACATGCGAAGTAAATAAAATTAGATACCGAAAAACTGTTATTTAAAATCTTGTAATATATATATATATATATATATATATTACAAGATTTTAAATAACAGTTTTTCGGTATCTAATTTTATTTACTTCGCATGTGCTAATTTTGTTGCACATTTGTTTGATTCAGCCTAATCTTTGCAATAACAGTTTCAGTCTGGCTGTGTTAGGGTTGCAGACAAATTTGCATTTTGGGAGTTTGCTTTGCAGGTGAACTTGATAAATTCTGCAACTGGCCATAAACTGCTTTACTTAAAAACCCATGCACGGTTCACTGGAAGTACTCTGGTCAGACCATTAAAAAAGTAAACCAGTTTGCACCTAAGGATTTTTTTGTTATACATATATCTTTTCGTGTAATTTTATTTCCGTTTTATATATTAACACGTGCACGCAGGGGTGACCCACCGGTGGGTCATGCTAGATTGTCTCATATTGGCAGTGCACCGGAGTAAAAATTGGTAACAATAAATTTCATTTTTTAGTTTTTTTTTTCCGGGAATAATAAAAATCCATAACTACCAATTGTTTTTAACGAATGCAATTAATATATTGAATTGCCTCTTCGCCGTGATAAATTTCTTTACAGTGAATTGTTATTGTTGAGAATTATCTCCTCCCGAATATTATCTGATATTGAAATAGTTCTTCTACCGGTATTTTCTGTTTTCCCGTTCCAGTATTTTCACTTTTCCCGGCGTGAACGTGTTAAAAAAAAATCAAAATTAAATTTCTTTAGAACTAAGTAATGGGAACTTCCTCTTATAAAGAGACGTTTTTATCTTAGGATATCAATTTTTCTTAAAAAAAAGTTTTTTCTTTCCCAAAAAGTGGGAAAATAGTGAAACTTCATCTGCATTTAAAACAATCAAGGGACGATTGATAAAAAAAAATTATATTTTTGCGAATATATTGAAAAACTATCCTAAATATCCCCACTTCCTGACGAGATTTATCAGACCTTTGGTCGAATAGGGAAAAATCTCTTGAGAATACATTACTATCCTCGGAAGATACCTTTCAAATTAAATTTGAAAAATGAATTCTTATTTTTTTCTTCAGTGACAGGGACAGACAGGATTTCAAGATCCCATTTCCTTTTAAAAGAGGGAACAAAAAATAAAACTAATGATCTGTCGGGCTTCCGTTTTGAAAGGGTGAATCGTTATATTCCGATCTATCTCTTCACTTAACTCAATACTGGAAGTAAGTTCCGGTTATTTTTTGATTCCCTCCCCTCTTTGACCCCCCCTCAATTTATTATACTATTATATGGAAAATGCGAAACACAATAGGGCTTTTGTAAAGTTTGCACAATGTGTTATAGGTAAGGAGTTGAACTGATGAAAATGAATTTCTGATGGATCTTCGAGTAATGTGAGGTATCAAAGATCTGTCAACAATCTGCTTTACTGTTCGTTATATTTTGTTGCATCTCTTCGCATGAAAATGTCGAAGTTGACTTCGTGAGGATACAAATTCATCGAGAAATGTAAAGTATCAAAGATCTGTCAATGATCTGCTTTACTAATCGTTATATCTGTCCTATCTCTTCGCATGAGTATGTCGAAAATTATTTAGTGAGGAAACAAATTCATCGAGTAAAATTTTATATTTAAAGGATTAGTAAAGTTTTTGTTCTTGGATTTATGAATTTTATTTCTTGGATTTATAAATTTAATTTAAAATGATTTTGATCAACACTGCATCAAAGTAAATTATACATACATAAAAGAACGTTATAGAGATGTGCGTTTAAGTTCCTACTAACTAAATAAATATAATTCTGCATATGACTGTCACTCAATTTTATTTTACTATCACTTGGGAAAATCATCCCCGAAAAGATTAAATGTTGGCAGCTATGCAATTTCCTTGTTCCAGCTCGCTCGCGGTGAAACTTTTAACACTTTCGTTGCCGATCACGCGACAGAGCGTAACAAATCCCAATTTGTGCCAATAAAACAGCAAGATGTATTTTATCATCCAACTACTTTTGCAAAAAATTTGATGCTTTCTAATGACATTAAGAGATTGTTTATTAAAAGAAACTTAATATGTTACTTAAACTAAAATAGTTGCTAAAAAATTAAAATGCAACTCTGATTTTATTGTTTTAGATTACCTTTCTTCAATGATAGATATAATATCACTAGCTGCACTTGGCTGGCAGTGAACGTGTTAATACAGAGATGACAACTGCTTCGGACACCCCAAAATAATGTTAAAAAAACGGTAAATAACTGCGAAGTAAATTTTCCAAATATTTGACTATTTTTGCTTGCTTTTTAAAATGCGTAGCATGACATAAGAACCACTAAAGGCCTGATTTCTTAGGATAGGACGCCGTCAGCTGGAAATCAGCGCTAACCTCTGATTTGTCCATTTGTGAGTTTGATAGTATACGTCATCGAACGCATACTATCAAACTCACAAATGGACAAATCAGAGGTTACAGAGATGCCAACTTGCTCCGGACAGCAAATATATATTTCAAAGTGGTAGTTTATCAATTGTGATTATTGGTTTAATAAATTCAATTTAGAGGATTTTTATCCACCACTATTTCTGAATAATTCATTCGCTTTTATAATTCACCACTTTATAGTAATTAAGTCATGCTAAATCTTTTAAAAAGCAAGCTAAAATAGTCAAATATTTGCAAAATTTACTTTGTAGTTATTTACCGTTTTTTCAATTATTTTGGCTTGTCCGGAGCAGTTGGCATCTCTGAGGTTAGCGCTGATTTCTAGCTGACGGCGTCCTGTCCTAAGAAACCAGGCTGGATGCTGGATATTGGGGTTATCTCGGTGTTTGGCGCGAAGCGCCACTAACCGATTCATCGATTCTGTTTTGTTGTATTCTGGGAGGTCCTATATATCTTTGAAGTTGTAGTATGTTGTAACAACAAGTCAAGTCCTTAAGGAGTAAATCTTTAGTTTTGAAGGGAAAATCATCTTTGGATTGGGGAGATCCCCTTGAGTAGAGTTGTATGATAAAGTTAATAGTATTTTGATAGTATGCAGTCTGAGCATATAAGAAACCAGGCCTTAAGTGGTGATTTATATAAGCCTACGAATTATTTAGAAATAGTGGCGGATAAAAATCTACAAAATTGAATTTATTGAACCAAGAATCACAATTGATTAACTACCACTTTAAAACATATATTTGCTGTCCGGAGCAAGTTGGCATCTCTGGTTAATGTGTTGGCAAAGTCACCAAAAATACTGAGAGCTTTAATTTTTAATTGTCTACGATCTATAAATATTTTGCAAAAAGGTACTTTTTATATGCAGTTTTGAATAGTTTTTATAAAAATTGAAGGAAATATTCTTTTAAAATTCGAATTTATTACAATATTAGGGTATTACCTTTGCTACCACTTGGAAAATTAACGGAAACTAGGGAATTCCGGAGCAGTTAAAGTACTACATGTGCTACATGTAGTACTTTAACTGTACGTTACCGTGCTACATGTACGTCACCGTAAATGACCGAAATCAGGAGAATGTCAACTTTCACCGGTGAATGTCAAAAATATCCGATTTCAACCCGAAAATTTGTTAAATCCGATTTAATATTAATTTATTCAGTTATATTATTATATTTATTCGATATTTTAATATCTGCTGAGGATAAATTAGGAGAAACATCAGTGTTCGGTTCAATACATACTGGGCAGTGATACTTAACTTTAAAAAAACATCAGTGTTAGGGTATACCAGGCAAATATATTCCGGGAAGTGGCACTGAACCTTAAAAAAACATTGATGTAGGGCATACCGGGTAGTGGCGCTTAACTAGACCTAGTATATATTTCGGACATTTAACAATGCGATTATGTGATTGTCAACAACCACCGATTTCTCTCATTCACAATGACATATTAGTATACTCTTCCGTTTAAACGTAAATGTTTTTTTTTTTTTTCAAAATTTAAATTTAGTAAGTTTTATGATTTAAAACTTTATTTTTAAATTCTTATGTTTATTTCGAATTTTTTTTTCATTTTACCACCATCATTTTTAATGAATTTAAGCAAATGTATGAGACTTTTGAATAGGGCAGTGACGATTTTAATTACTTTTGGGTGATTGTTTTTCTGAGTTAAATACTTATTTTATATGCACATGTTTCTGTTCTAGCATTTTTTTCTGAATTAGTATTTTGCTCATATAGAAAAAAATACAACGCGTTAAATAAAAAAGCAAATTTATTTTGCATCCTAATAATGCTGTCATGATTTATGGTACAGAAATTACAATATAGACAGTGAAAAAAAGAATAGTGACGCGCAAATCATTTCCTTATAAATTTATTTGTGGGTGAACTATCAATGCATCGACGTGTTTTTTAATCTTTTTTTAAATACATCATTCATGGATTGCAGAAACGTTGATAATGTATAACAGATAATTCTAATTCCCACCTGAAAAAAGAATCGAGTTGTCCTGAATTGCCACTCACAAATATTTTGAATACATTTAAATCGATTCATTTGTTTTGTTAATTTTTTCTATTTTGATATTTTTACTATTTTGATACAAATACATAAACGTGAACACATTCTAAAATTAATAAATATAGTAGCTGAATATTGCGCAAGAGGGCAGCACCATAGTTCGTTATAAAACGTGTTATTTTTTTCGAAGATCAAATTCCATAAAAACAGCAATAGAAAACGTTATAAAGTTCTCAGCTTCTGTCTCTTGTAAACCATAACCACCATAAACGTTGTATTAAATGTAATATTTAATCATATAGCTGCCAACTTTTCATCAGAAAAGATTTTACAAAGTGACAGAAAAATTAATTACCGTATTAAGATTCGAAGATTTTTTTAATCAAGCATTTAAATCGTATACGTAACGTATAAAATCTTTTGCAAGTTAATTAATATCTTGTAACTTTTAATAACAGCTGATAAAGGTTTTTTTTTTTTTTTTTTTTTTTTTTTTTTTTAAAAAAAAAAAAAAGAAGGAAATGAGACCAATACTAGTCTTCTCAATTTCCGAAAACTGACCGTCTGGGTTACTAATACTTAAATTTCACAAATACTTTTGATAATTTGTTACAATAAAACATGTTTTTTTTTTTTAAATGAATAAACTTAAAACGACATGATTTTTCCAATAAAACATAATTGCTACTACCACAAGAAATTCCAGATTTAACCAATAGAGAATTACGATGGAGCATTTATTGTATAATCGACCGGATCAGGTCCATTTATAGCGCTGTACAGATAAAATACTTTTTAACTGTCTCATAATAAAAATCTTAACTACTTTAACAGCAAGAAAAATAAAATATTCTAATTTTTCTTAAGTAGTAAAGTAAACAATACGTTTTTTACTCATAAATACATATGTCATCGCATTTTTTAAGATCGAAATATTTATTGGGACAAAATTGTAAAGTTTTTATACATATTTATAGAAATTTTACAATCAGGCCTTGCTGTCAGGCTGACTGTGGGGAGTTTTCGTGGTTTTCCTCCACGAAGGCAATTTCTCCCAATACTTGATCCGGAATTCCCTTGTCTTTGTAAATGATAGTCTTCATAAAAACGATTCTCAAAATCAACATGACTTTTATATTAGGTAGGCAGGTAGGTTCTTTATTTACGCTGCACTAGATCTGCATATTGGGCTATTGGCGACGGTGTGGGATGATCCGAAGACATGCAATCACAATTTTGATCCTCTGCGGAGAGGAATATTTAGAAAGAATGAAATCAAAATAATTATTTTTAAAAAATCAATTTAATTATAGTCAAAAGTAATTGTTCTACTAGTTTTATTATTTAATTCGCCAGCAATTTATTATATCTTTTGTCGAAAGCGAAGCAGCTTGAATCCGTAAATTACGCACGCATCTATGAAATTTTTGTATTTCCAGGAAAAATTTCCTAGTGGTAGAAAAGATAACATATTAGTATTTTAAGAAATAAAATTATTTTAAAATTTTTTACATAAGCATACCTGCCAACGTTTAATCCTTTCGAGGATGGTTTTCCCCAGTGGTAAATTCGAATTTGCATTACAATTCTAGGCAGAAACATATACTGTTTTTGGATAAAACTTATCTGGACAAACACGTCAGTATTTTACATCAATATATATGCTTAAATTTTTTAAAAATAGTGGTGGTCAAAAAGATTTTAAATTAATTTTATAAATGGAAGGAATATATAGAAAGCATACATTTTACTACCACTTTAAATATAGAAATAAAATTTTACGCCAAATGCGTAAAAGTTGGCAGTTATGCATAAGAATAATTTTATTAGTTAGATAAGCGATAAAATAACGATGGGGAACAATATTCTTGTGCTGCTTTAAATTTTTTAACAGATCACCCCCAGAGGTTTGATTTGTTATAGGAACGTGGTGGCCTTTGTGTCCCGACAGATCTAAAGTGCACCAGTCACCATTTACTACACGGCGAGTCTTCGACCGGCGGGGATCGAACCCACGACCTCTTTGACATGGGCACTGTGCCTACCAACTACTATCCCGGCTATTATTCACTTTGAAATATTATTCAAAAATTAGACATTACTCAATGCACTGTTAAGAGATATTTTCTTCAAATACTACTTTGCCAATTGCATAGTTGCCAACTCTTCCGGTTTTCCCGGCAGATATTATTTTTATATTTAAAGTGCTAGCGAAATTCATGTTATTTCACTAAACTTTTTGAATTATAATAATAATTTTAAATCAGTTTGACCACCACAACATATAAATAATTACAACAAATATATAAAACCATATTATTCCTTACGATTGCAAATTTCAACCTAATCAAAAGATATATATATTTGCGAGGAGATTCGGTAATTGTTTTACTACCACTTGGAAAATCCATTCTCGAAAAGAGTGAAAGTTGGCAGGTATGCAACTGCCAAGAAAAGAGGAAATGTTTTAATAATGCATCAAAGTACGAATTGCAACTATCATATTCTGTATATATCTATCCAAATTGTAGTTATAATATCGTGAACATACAAGAAACACATAATGATATTTACTACTGATTCAAAATGTAACTATAATATTCTGTTCACAACTGAATTGTAGATGATATTTTGGATATTGAAATAGAACTTTTGCATTTGATAAAATGGAGGAAAAAAATGCTTACTATTGTCAATTTAATTCTCTAACCCTTCAAATAAGGAGTAAATCTTATCGGAGAGCACATAGTTGGCAGCTACTAGTAAAGTTTCGAAAAAATGAAGCCTCTCACAGACGTTGCATAAGCACATAGTATACTGATGTAAAGAGTACCTATTTTTAAAAAAATATCAGTGCCTAAACTATGTGTACATATTTTCTTATGTGTCTACCAGTATAGAGTTTAAAAATAATGCAACTGCATGATTTCAGATCAAAATTTTATTTACTTTGATAAATAAAATCAGGTGAACACAAGTGTTTTACAGATTTAAATTGAAGAATGAAATAATTGAGTTACCAGCTCTTAAGATTTTGCTAATAGGAACATCGGAACACGCGAGTTTAGGTGGTTATTAAATTTAACTTACGCTTTCTTCCAACATTAGTTGGCACTTGATTTTTTTTCATGGCGAATTAAAAACAACTATTAGGCAATGTTCAATTGTTTATACTAAACTTACTAATAAAAAATGTGGTAGTAAAATAGTTTTGTATTATAATTTAACTTCCTATGTGACTTTTAATGCATAATGGTTACAAAATAAATACGAAAGGAAATGCATGAATTCCGATTTTATTGAAAACAAGTTGCAAATTTACTATTCTTTCGAAATAAATTTAAAATGAATTTTTCAATAAATTCCCTAATTTCCAGCAAAAAGTGGGACTAAGAAATTAAACTGCTACCCTACTTTATAATCATGTTGAGCGCTTCTTGACCAAAAAAGAAACTGGTGGTTAATCCATTTGAATCAATTATTAATGTATCAAAGAAGAAAAAACACATATATTTTTTATTAAATAAGATGCTACGCCTCCTTCTCACCAACCTCTGTAATTGCTTCTCATTCATCATTGTTTTTTTTTTTAACAAGTTCAGGGCTGAATGTTAATATATATCAAGACGGAAAAGAGTAAAAACTGGTAACAAATGAATTTCATTTTTTAGCTTTTTTTCGGGAATAATAAAAATCCATAACTACCAATTATTTTTAACGGATACAATTTTTTTATTGAATTGCATCATCGACAAGAAAAATTTATTTCAGTGAATTGTTTATTGTGGAGAGCAAATTAACTCCTCCCGAATGTTATCTAATATTGAAATAGTTATCCTACCAATATTTTCATTTTTCCGTCTCGCTTTCAGGCCTGAACACGCTGAATGCCAAGCTAATTTTACATGGCTTGCCTGTCTGGCCAAACGGTAAATAACTACAAACTAAATTTGCAAATATTAAACAGATTTTGCTAGTTTTTTTATAAAGGTTTATCATGACATAACTGAAAAAAGTGGTGAATTACAGGGATGCCAACTGCTCCGCTTTCTGCAGAAGTTTTAATAAATTGGTAACTAATTAAATTGTAAAACTTGTAGAATAAGGATAAATATGCCTACTTTTTAAAAGAGTTACCACGAATGTTGTTTAACAAAGTTGCATTTCATAGCATACCTAGAATTTTTGATGTGTAGTGGTGTAAATGATAATTGCAAACATGTATAATTTCAAATTTTAACTGTAAATAATTGGAAACCGTCACGAAAATTTTATTACTATAATGTTATTATTGGTTGGTGTCGTATCCTCTATTGAATCATATTTCATGGTGTGCTAGAATAGTTTTTGCTATTTCTATGGCATTACACGTTCACGCCGGGGAAAAGTGAAAATACTGGTACAGGAAAAGAGAAAATACTGCTAGAAGAACTATTTCAATATTAGATAATATTCGGGAGGAGTTAATTATTTAAAATGAAAAATACTAAACCAAAAATACCTTTTTATAAAGCGCAGCAATTTGGCATCCCTGGCAATAAAGGAATAAGAGGTAAATTATGTAAGCCTAAGAATTGTTTAGAAATAGTGGTGAATAAAAATCTTGAACTAATCTCTAATTACTGACTAGAATCACTAAATAGAATTTATTAAGTCAAGAATCACTAATAATAAACTACCACTTGAAAATATTTATTCGCCGTCTGGAGCTAGTTGGATCTCTGTGGATATAAATAAAACTGTTTTTGTGTGTTCTATATTGCATTAATTTCTTATTAATTAATTAAAAATTATTTTCTAATTAAAAAAATTCTCTCTAATTAATAATTTCCTATCTAATTAAAAATTAAGAATTTACTCATGATCTTGGGTTCACAGGTGACCCCTGTGGCGTTACGGACAAACTCAGTGCCGGTCGCCGATGACCCCCCTGGCATTCAACGTGTTAACTGCTTTTCCTTATATTTTTCAATCCAAATTTTGCAGGTGTAAAAACGACATTATTTCTAAAAGCTTCCGCATGATTTTTCAAATTGTGCCAACAGTTTTGCCTGGTAAAATCTTCCATAAAATTTGCTGCTGTGAGAAAAATTTCTTACATAGAGTTAGTCTAGATGATTTCATATTGTTTTTCCACCCATTTTGTAGCTTTACATACACATTTTTAGAAAAAATATGTTAGAGACAAAGTACTGGTAGTAAGTTCTCTGCTTTGTTTTTTTTTTTATTTTTTTACCCGTTCTTTGAGAGGAATGTAATCTCCCTAAATTCCTCTATAACCTTCACTATTTCTTATAGGTGTATCAGTTTTATCTTTTTTGTTTAACTTTCCATTCAAATGGAATGGTATGATAATCGCAAATATGTATAATTGCAAATTTTAACTGTTTATAATTGGAAACCGTCGCGAAAATTTTATTACTATAATGTTATTATTGGATGATTGGTGTCGTATCCTCTATTGAATCATATTTCATGGTGTGCTTGAATAGTTTTTGTTATTTCTATGGCATTAAATGAATACAAATCCTCTTCTGTGGGGTAGTTTAAGAGGTGAAGGCCTGCAGCGCAGTTAAAAACATGATATAGTGTCAATTCCACATTAAGACAGTTGCCACAGTTTTGATATTTTCAAGTCCCATCTGTAGAAATTTTCATGTTTTTATGATGTTTTGTTCTTAGTCTGATGAGATTAGTGGCTGTCTTCCTATCGATGTCAAGATTAGTTATTTGATCGTGGGCTTTGATTTTTAAAGGGGTGAATAGTCTTGACTTTGCAAAAGTATTTGCATCTGCCAGCGTGGTTGGGATTGTATTTTGATTGAGATCTCTAGAATTTGCAGCCAAGGAATCAGCTATTTCATTGAACTCTAGATTCACAAGTGTTATTATTACTATATGTTATTATTTTTATAATATTCAGATAGAAATGAGATGGTTTTATTATCAGTATTTTAAATTTATCAAAATTTTATACCACGATTAGCATGTCCTTTCGAATTTTTTTCCTTCGAAACCTAAACAGACAATTGTTGTTAACTTTGATCAATTTATCTGTAACCTTAATTTGAAAAAAAAAATATGTAATTTTTTTAAAGATTTACAATTTTGCTCTTTATTTTCCAGGTTTCTACAACAATCTGAAATTGCAGAAGTGGAGCTCTATCTGATTGTTTCATCTATTTTTTCCGTAATTCCTTTTAAACTATTTAATTTCAGCTGATTGTTATTTTGAGGCTTTTCACTGGAGAAAAAAAAAAAGATTACACAATGCTAATCTGTAACATTCTTATCAAATGAAAAAAGGTTGTGAAATTTTATTGTTGTAATTTATCAGATATTTTACTTATCTGCTCTAAGCTATGAAATGTGATTGGTTTATTGCTCAAATAGACTGTGACAGTCAAGTTTTACAGATCTGCTTTTTAACCCGTTGACTTACTAATATTTTTCTCCTTAGGCGATACAATGGCTATTGCGTTTGTTGCTTAAAGAATAGTAGTAGCTAAATATTGATATATGAGTGGAAGCATTTTACAGTTCTTGTCGTTCTTAAACAGCGGTAGACTGTAAGCCAGCAATATAAGTCAATGGTTTAAAACACGATTTGATTTTATAGTATTGTAAAGCAGTGTTTCCCGAACTTTTTCATTTAGTTTCCCAAACAAATTTTACTTTAAAGTAAAGTAGGAAATTTCTTTTATTATGTTAATACTAATTACCTTAAGCTTTCAACTTGGATGTAGGTTTTCGAAAAGGTGGAATTTGAGCTTGTCATATCACATGTTATGAGTTTAAAATAATAATAATAACACTAGAGAGCAAATTTTTTTATTGAATTTATACAAATATTTGATCTCACTAGTTCATGTTGGGGGATTTTAAATCTAAAACTATTTTTCTTCCGAAATTTAAAGATTTTTTTTCAAAATCGTTTTTTAGTTAAGTTTGCTTTTTGCGTGAATGTACAAGTTCATAAAGAACATATTGGTTTATATACATACAGATGCTATTGTCTGTTTCTTTGAAAATAACAAATAAAATCATAAGGCCTTCACAAACTAAAATGTATTATCGTTTTCTTTCTACCACTCCAAACGTAGCAGAGAACTGGGGACTCTTAGTATTCACTGGATTGAATTTTATAAAATCGTGGTTAGGAATATGCTGCTAAATTGCAAACCGATTGCAGATTAGAAATGAATGACGCGGATATATCTAAGATCTGTTCAAAAGTTTCATGCAATAGAAATAAATATTCCCCCGTGTAATTTGCTTAACACGTTCACGCCGGGGTGAGCCACCGGTGGGTCAAGCTAGATTGTCTCATCTTGGCAGCGCACCGGAGTAAAAACTGGTAACAATAAATTTCATTTCTTAGTTTTTTTCCGGGAATAATAAAAATCCATAACTACCAATTGTTTTTAACGGATGCAAAGTTTTATATTGAATTGCTTCTTTATTCGCCGTCTGGAGCTAGTNGGAATAATAAAAATCCATAACTACCAATTGTTTTTAACGGATGCAATTTTTATACTGAATTGCTTCTTCGCCGTTTTTAAATTCCTTACAGTGAATTGTCATTGTTGAGAATAGATTAACTCCTCCCGAATATTATCTAATATTGAAATAGTTCTTCTACCAGTATTCTCTCTTTTCCCGTACCAGTATTTTCACTTTTCCCGGCGTGAACGTGTTAATTTATATGCAAACTTTCTGTAAAATTTAAGGATCTAGTTTTAAAAATTGAACTATAGTTATTCAGAAATTATTATCAAGAACCTTTGGGAAACACTGCAATAAATGTGTGCAAAGTGTAATATATTTATTTAAAGTACAAATTTAACTATGGTGAAAGTCATTTTGTTTTGAATGATTATTTGTAAAATTATGATGTATAAACTATGTTGTATTGATTTTATGTAAATAATATATATATAACCTACATACATGCCAACTTTTCTATGGCATCTTGTGTCAATTTGTACAACTTGTTTAAACCTAAACTGTATGCTAATTACAGAAGCATATAGTAGCAGCCCAGAAAGAAAAGATATTACAATCATATTTCAAATTTTATATGCTTTGATGACAATCATAACAACAATAGTGGTTAAATGTAGACATATTTCGTTGAATAATATGTAAATAAAATAAAAACTAATGATATAAAAACATTTAATCTGCTGATTTTAAGTATTTTAACCAAAATGTGTTATGTCACACTTATTTTATCTCTCCGTTGTCACTTATCTTCATAATTTTGGAACCTCCTCCCACTGCTCCAAGCGTGACATCATATACGTTCGATTTTGACTTATCAATTCATCTTCGCTATATCTATTTTTAACTTGTTCTATTTTGCTGTTAAATTTTGTATGTATTAATTTTATTACCCCGTTTTTTAATGCTTGATTAAAAGCAAATATTGTTGTGAAGATGATATAAAAAATTTTAATTAAAAAGCGTTAATACTTTCCTTTAATGTTTTCTAATAAATGTACTGAAAGAAATACATTTTAGAATGAAATTAAATTGTCATTTTATGATTGGTAATTATTTTAGCTTTTTGATGAACACTGTCCCCTTATGAAGTAAATTTGAAGGGTACACATGATAATATTAATATTTTAAGTGTAAATAGTTTTAAAATCAAAGTTAAAACGGCGTAATAACCTAAGTCATCAAGGTTACTAAGCTATGTAAATAACTTAATAACCTAAGTTAAAACAGCTTAATAATTTAAGTTATCTTAGATATCTAAATATCTTAAAATTATTAAGCTATGTAAATTGCTTAATAACCTAAGTTTAAGTAGGTTATTAAGCTATATAAATAACTTAGTGACCTAAGATTAAATTGATTTGTTATGTGTCGATAATATTTCAAAATACTGACAACAATATTGCTCTTAATTAGAGGATAAATATTGGCCGGGTATTTTCAATACAATATTAATGTATATTGAAATTGTAATTAAATGCTTCTCTGCACATGATTTAAGCTAATGCTTTGCAAATATGAAAGTGCCTTGATTGTATACGTAATTTTGATTGACACGTTCACGCCGGTGTGACCCACCGGTAGGTCACGCTAGATTGTCTCATCTCGGTAGCGCACCGGAGTAAAAACTGGTAACAATAAATTTCATTTTTTAGTTTTTTTCCGGGAATAATAAAAATCAATAGCTACCAATTGTTTTTAACGGATGCAATTTTTATATTGAATATCTTCTTCGCCGTGGTAACTTTCCTTACAGTGAATTGTTATTGTTGAGAATAGATTAACTCCTCCCGAATATTGTCTAATATTGAAATAGTTCTTCTACCAGTATTTTCACTTTTCCGGACGTGAACGTGTTAAAGTGTAAAGCCGAATTACTTTTGTTCTCAGGAGTTGGTAACTATCTTTAAATTTACTATTTTATAAAGAAAAAATGAATGCTTACTGTACATATAAACAGCACAATATATTTTTTTAGATTTTGTAAGGAATATATATTTCTTCACCTAATTTGAGAGACAAGCACAATTCTACTTTTCAAAAGTTTTTAGCAATGCAATTTTTATACGTACCACTTTTTATACTATTATACACATTTCTTTTTTAATATATAGTTAGATACATATTCGTGATATATTTTTAAAAAAAATTTGTTAAACAGTTTGGGCTCAATATTTTGTTGTTAAAAACTGTTGTTTTCCATAATATAATGTTATATTATTAATATTTAAAGAGCGTGACATAATTATTAGCAATTGCTGTGGTTTATGCAAGCGAAGTTGTATTTAAAACTGTATAACTTCATGTTTCGAAATGTGATACGAACTAACATTCCTTAACAAAAATTCTATATGATTCCAAAGTTGTGGTTATTATGTTCTCTGTTTATATGTTGCATGAACAAAAACATATTCTGCGAAAAATGTTTCAAAATATTATGTTTTATTTTTACTGAGAAATTAAATCAATGATAGGTCTCGATTGTCAACTCCATAACATTTAAAAACCTATTTTTGTACAATTTTAATTTAATCAGTGTTTGAATTTCGATGTTGCAGCAGTTTTTTTTCTTCAGTTTTTTTTATTTTTTTTAATCATTTCTTTCGTGTTCATAAAACATTTTTCCCTATTTCATTAACTACATTCTTTTTTCCAACAGAGACAGTCGAGACTAGTAATTACGATTAATCATAGATTTAAAGTATGTAATTTTAATATTCTTCATATACCAGTGAAACTGTAAATTTATTAACTGTAACTGACATTGTTTCTGCTGAGAATTCTATTTTTCAATAAAGGTATTCAAATTCTATGATTTTGTTCTATGTTTTATTAAGTTTACTATTTAATTTTATTCGTCTGTTTTTCTCGTTATTCTACAAATATTTCATTTCAGCGCATTACTGTATGAAATTAAATACAAAGGTGCCGACTTCCTCCTTTTTGAGAAATTTGAAAAGAAATTTTTCAAGTGGTGAAAAAAGTTTTTTAAATATGTGAATTAATGTTTCGTAATTCAGCAAAAACATTAATTTTGCTTACCAGTTCATACAATTAATTAGATCATTTATATAAATTGTCATTACTTACTACGAGTCAAATGCATTAGCAATAATAGTATAAAAAGGGATCAAAATTGATGACATCAACGTCTATATAAAAAATTTAAACCAAACTTTCTATGCTGAAGCAAAAACCTGTACCACCAGCAATTTTAACTCACTCCTAGATATTGAATTAATTGACGACAACACTAAATTTTGCCCAATCACTGCCTTTTTCCTTAGGGATATGACGTTGCCCTAGCACACGAAACACACTCTCGATTTTTGGTGCTAAGCACCACCTCTTCCCCCCATCTCCATTCCACCTCACTACTCCTCATCATCGAATTACTACTACAGATGAATCGGTTAATGCCGCTTCGCGGCAGCGCACCGAGATTTATATGATTTCTACCATTCTACCACTACGAGTCAAACTAGCTTAAAATTTCCATTCTACATGACTTGATGGTTCATGTGAACACAGTGTAGATGATTGCCAATATATCCCGCATGACACAAGTTGATCATGAAATGATTTAGAAACTAAAAACTAATCTTTGATGCCAAATTAGTAGTTTTCCGAGGAATCAAAGTACAAAATTTTGTAGTTTCAATACGCTTTTGGAGAGGTTGAGTTGGTGATAATGAAGAAGTGAAGATACAAAATGATCGTGAAGGAGGAGTTTAAACTAATTCGATGCAAAGTTTGCAGTTTTCTGAGAATTTAAAATCAAAATTTGGAGGTTCGAACACTTTCAGAGACCCACATGTCCGTCAGAGGAAAACTCTAAACGGTAACACTCTTTTCCCCAGGCGATCAGACCCAGGCTAGCACCAATGAAATTAAAAATTTATTGTATTTACGAACATGTGAGATTTGTTGGTCGGGGTCTAGAATCGTCTACCTGAACCCAAAAAGAACACTAAGTTATCTTATAATATCTCTGAATAGTAAAAGTTTTAAATTTAAAGGATCTCCTTCTCGAACGGTAAACGAAATGCTAAGTTGTTTCTGTTAGAAAATCGTGATATTTTTTTATTTAGTTTAAGTTTCCTTTTGTTTAACACGTTGAACGCCACGCTAATTTTACATGGCTTGCCCATCTGGCCACAGTAAATAACTACAAACTAAATTTGCAAATATTAGACGGATTTTGCTATTTTTTTAAAAGGTTTATCATGACATATCTGACAAAAGTGGTGAATTATATAACCCTACGAATTGTTTAAAAATAGTAGTGGATTAAAATCTACTAAATTGAATTTATTAAACCAAGAATCGCAATAATTAAGTAAATTTTGAATAAATTTTTAGCAATTCCAGAAGAGTGTAAATTTTATAGTTCTATATCATGTTATACGCTGTCAGCCAGCTATTTCTCGCGGCCTATGTGAAAGGTCAGTGTCAGCAAGCTGTGGCAGACGCAGCCTAAATGTAATTTCAGTGTCAGCCACCGGTTGTTGACGCGGCCTAAATGTAATTTCAGTGTCAGCCACCGGTGGCTGAAGCGGCCTAAATGTAATTTCAGTGTCAGCCACCGCTGGTTGACGCAGCATAAATGTAATTTCAGTGTCAGCCACCGGTGGTTGACGCAGCCTAAATGTAATTTCAGTGTCAGCCACCGGTGGTTGACGCGGTCTAAATGTAATTTCAGTGTCAGCCACCGGTGGCTGATGCGGCGCTCAACGTGTTAATGATTCATTTTCTAAATATTGTCGGAAACTCAAAGCTACGCTCATTAAAAGTAAAATATATTATCTTGTTCTTTTCAGATAGTTGTTTTATGAACATGGACGTACATTATACAAAATCAAATCCTCCTTGTAAATCAAGAAGCTAATGTTAGTCAGTAAGCGCTGCTAACAGCAGTCAGAAATCTGAAAAATGGGACTGTGCTGTGTGGCGAACAAAGAGGAAAAAAACTTTAGAAAAAAAATCATGGTTAAAGGCGACATGGAGAATAAAATTGTGGAAAAAAAATAATCGCTTCTGATCAAATTAGCAACAATATATTAAGGGATTAATCTTGACCCTGAGGATTACGATTTTCTGAACTCAATAACAAAATACTCGACAATCGATAAGTGAGAGTAAAATTATAGCAGATTTCTACAACTTTCGCTTTTATTAACCCACTTACGTAATATCTTGACGGAAATGAAAAACATATTCATTTTACCCCAAGAAGAAAATTTCGGATGGAGGCTTCTGAGTAATAAATTCCTTGTATACGTTATTAAAAGCGTAACAGGCACTTCTCAGTAAAATGGAAAATATTGGGTATAGAGCTGAAAATATCGTTAAAAACATTGCAATCATAATGGAGTCGATAACACCTGGGAACAAATATTTAAAGGCGTTTATAGAAGTGCTTGATTTTATCTAAATCGAGGTGAAGACTTTAAATCAGAAATTAGTTTAGTTCCGAAAGCTGAACTTTTCAAATGGTATTTATAGTTAAGTTTAATATTTGTCTGAGTGTACAAGTTTAGAAAGAACAAATAGTTTTATACACCTGTACAAAAACATGCCATCTTCATTTTATTTTATAACTGTCGTAGAACAACCGACTCAATTTTGGGTTTGCAATTGTCAATGTTCAACTCAGTAGCCTTGTAATTTGGAGCCCAATCCAGAAGATTACGGAACTCCAGGATTGGGAGAAATTTTGCTTCGGGGAGGACTCTGATGGAACTAGCCTCCTCACGGTTTTTTATAGGTAGTCTGATCAGACCACTATGAAGGGTATCCACTCCTCGAACGAGTCATTTAATACAAAATCTAGCTAAAATAAGAAAGTGGTAACAAATATATGACTAAAATTTTTTTTCATTTATTAATATTATTGGTTTGCCTTATTCACTTGTCAACCACTACAGATTCAACTCTCAAATATATATTTTAATGTAGTGTTGCAAAGATGCCTAATGTGTCTATCTAATGGCAATTAGGCCAATTCTAACTTATGCCTGCCCCGCCATTAACACTCTAAGTGATCACTTAAAAAATAAACTCTCTATGGCAGAAGGGAAGATTATAAGAAGACTCGTCGGCGCCCCTTAATGCATTAGCAATAATAGTATAAAAAGGGATCTTAAAATTGATGACATCAACGTCTACATAAAAAATTTAAACCAAAATTTCTACGATGAAGCAAAAACCTGTACCACCAGCAATTTTAACTCACTACTAGATATTGAATTAATTGACGACCACACTAAATTTAGCCCAATCACTGCCTTTTTCCTTAGGTATATGACGTAGCCCTAGCACACGAAATACACTCTCGATTTTTGGTGCTAAGCACCACCTCTTCCCCCCATCTCCATTCCACCTCACTACTCCTCATCATCGAATTACTACTACAGATGAATCGGTTAATGCCGCTTTGCGGCAGCGCACCGAGATTTATATGATATCTACCATTCTACCAAGATGCCTAATGATTAGGCATAATGATTAGGCCTAATCATTTTGCTTTGTTAAAAAAATATTTTCTAGTGATAGCAAAATTAAAATTATTTTTAATTTTGTTATTTTAAGTAATTTTTCCGATACTACACATCAAAAATTCATAGTATCATATCAAATGTAACTTGATCGCCGTTATCGCCTGGTCACTCTTTTAAAGAGTAAGTGAAATTAACTTTATTTTTCAAGTTTTGCAATACAATGCGCTATTAATTGATTAAAACTTTTACCGAAAGCGGAGCACTTAACATCCCTGGTGTTGGCCATAACTTTAGTTTTAAAATATCGCCGTGACGTAATTTTAAAACAAAATTATCAACATTTATGTGAGTGATTATTCTGGTAAAACAGTTAGTCTCGTTTCTCCCCCAAAAAACTGAAGATTGCAACAAAATTTTTTTTTTTTAATTTCGCAGAAGTAAGAGGGAAAATTTTTTTTTCTTCTTTCTATTTTTTATTTATTCTAAGATAAGAATAAGGATGAATTTAAAAGAATCTAATTTTTTTTTGTTAAGTAAATAAGCTGGGATGGTGTGTAAAAGAAGCTGAGGGAGATGGGTAATTCATAAATTTATAAAGGAAAAAAAGGGGGGAAATGACCACGCCTTTTTGGCACGTTTTCTAACAAGACGTGACGGCGGCGCGCAGCCGCAGAATAGAAATAGGCTCTTAAAAGGTGCAAAAAAAGATGGGTAAAATACCACGCTTATTGAAAAGGAATCATTAGAGGTTGCTTCACAAATTTGCCAAAGAAACTTAACAATCGCCGAAGATGCTTGGATGAAACGTGTTAAACTGTGGTTTCAATTTCTATACATAAGCTCTATTTGAAAGGGTGGGCGAGTAAAGATGTAGCAAGTTGGTTCGTAATTGGACCGTTTTTTTTATAAATCAGGTACCTTTTACAGATGGTTAAAGATGATCAGGTTTAAACCCATTCCGTGAATACTAATTTCAATTTGTATTGGGCAACAATGTATCTTCTTTTCCAATCTTCTTTTTCAATTTGTCTTCACTACGTGTCAGATTTCTGAACTTTTTAGAGCAATTGATAAAAGATTTCGAGAGTAGCTGAGGTATAAACCTTTTTTTTTCTTAGTTTTTTCCCTATATAATTGCTGTTATTTGCATCTTGAATTAGAATTGATAAATTCAAGATAATCGAATTCAAATCCAAGGATATTTTTTACTGACATTAAGGGTCAATAATGACGTATTCCAAATAGCGTTAACATTTAACTAGAAACCTTACTAGTTCTACATTAATTAAATGTTAAAAAGTTAATTGCTTATGAACATAAATAACTATGAACAATAAAATTTTAAAATATTATTAATATTTTTTTAGTTTTGAGTTTTGAAACATTTACTTGTGTATTAGTGGTTTTTTAGTACGATGACCCTATATTTTTATGCAAATACTAATAAAAAGATAAACTTCCTAACTCTTTTTTTTTTTTTTTTCAATTAGGGCATGGTTATTTAGAGAATTCTGTTCTTGTTCCCAATTATTTACAGTCCACTGAAAAACTAATATTTATTTTTAGTATTTTGAGTAAAAACTGATTCCAATAGTCCACTATCATCAGTATCGGATCATGATAACTTTAATGTTGAACTATGTAACTCCTGCAATAATCTGGACCCAAAAAGTGAGAAAAGAATTATTATTAGTAATTTATTTTGTAGCTTGCCTCATGGAAGAGTTAACCCCTTAATGGTTGCATAATTTTGAAGAAAACCGGCCATAAAAGCGCCCATTTTTTATTCAAAAAAATTATATAAAACTAAGTGTATGTACAATATATGTTCTCATTTTTAATTTTGGGGGTAATTTTTAGGTTACATGTTTGATGAGTGCTCTACATACAGTTTTAAATAAACAATCTCTAAACACATGACAATTAGTCTGACGTTGCCATCTAGTGCACAAATTGAGAAATAAACATGATTCAGTGCATAAGAAATAGATTGCTTTAATCTTTTCGATGCGTTACTCTTTTCACTAACCTGGAAATACCACGGGCACGAGAAATAGAGGGCCATACTTCACCCGTCATTTTGACGGGAGCGAGAGAATGAAGGAGTTAAGCATTTTTTCCGGACTAGAAACAATCCCCACATATTTAATATAATCAAAACAACAGCAGCTAGAAATGAAGTAGTTTTCATCACCCTGAATTTTTTTATTAAGACTTTAGTGTTATATTTAATGTGGAATGTGGCATAGAAATTTGTATGTCTTCTTTCCATATTTCAAACTAAAAAATTTAATTTCAAATATATATATATATATATATATATATTTGAAATTAAATTTTTTTCGTGAAGGCATTATAACAGACGATATCTTTATTTTCTATTTAAAAAAAAGTAATAAGTATGTTTGCTTATCACTTGTAATCTTTCATAGTACCTGGGGAAAATAAGTGAGGGTAAAAGTAGGTATTGTGAAAGAAATTTGAGTACTACTCGTTGCGCATTTTACTCAATTATCCCACAATATTAATAATGCAGAGATGCCAACTTGCTCCGGACAGCAAACAAATATTTTAAAGTGGTAGTTAATCAATTGTGACTCTTGGTTTATTAAATTTAATTTAGTAGATTTTTATCCACCACTATTTCTAAATAATTCGTAGGTTTATATCATTCACCTCTTTAAAGTAGTTAAATCATGCTATACCATTTTAAAAAGCGAGCAAAAATAGTCAAATATTTGCAAAATTTAGTTCCTAGTTATTTACCGTTTTCGTAATTATTTTGGAGTGTCCGGAGCAGTTGGTATTTCTGATAATGCA
Source organism: Parasteatoda tepidariorum (assembly GCF_043381705.1). Taxonomy (NCBI): domain Eukaryota; kingdom Metazoa; phylum Arthropoda; class Arachnida; order Araneae; family Theridiidae; genus Parasteatoda; species Parasteatoda tepidariorum. Next base: position 70,267,803 of record NC_092213.1, on the reverse strand, counting down.
TTAATTTTTATTACCTTAAGTTCTTAAAGATTGCAGAAATTGGTAGAATAATTATTTTAATTTCTTAATAATTTCTTTCGTTGAAAAAGTTTTTTATGTTCGCGAAAATATATTTCAGTAATTATATACCTGCCAACTTTTAATCCTTTCGAGGATGATTTTCCCCAGTGGTAGTAATATGGAATTTGAATTACAATTTTAGGCAGAAAACATACGTTTTATTTTTTTCTCACTTTCCGGATAACCGCTCTATAACCGATATATATGCTTAATTTTTTTAAAAGTACTGATGGTCAAAAAGATAATAAATTAAGTTTGCAAATGAGAGGAATATAAGAAAGCAAACATTTTACTACCACTTTAAATATAGAAATAAAATTTTATGCCGAACGCGTCAAAGATGGCAGGTATGTAATTATATTTTCATCTGAAAGTTAACATTTGAAATATTTTTAATATTAAAGTGATATCCCATTAGATTTATTAGGTCACATTATTGATTATCATATTATTAACTTAGCTTTAGCGCTACTACTCTTTTTTTCTTTCCTTCGAAAAATTACTTTAGGAATCAGAGTACCGAGCTTTTCGTAAATGCGAAGACAAAATCTGGAAATGGTTTAGGTTCAACTTCATTAACGGAATACGGAACAATTTGATTAAAGGATAAATGATAGCAATAACATGACTTCACACATATGTTCAATAAGTAAATAAAATTATAAGGTAGACAAAGGTAAATATCTGGTCATCAGGACTTTATTCCTAGAAAAATTTACAGAGTTAGAGTTACTAGTTACTTACCTAGAGTAACATTTAAATGCATTGCAGGTGCACCTCTGCCCAAAATACTTTAATTAAATTCCTGAGAGGAAACAAATTTTTTTCGGAATAAATGAGAACTAAATGAAGGAATATTTTGGTTTACTACTTAGGCAATTATTTTATACAACTTATCCAATTTTTAAAAAAAAATTATAGTTTAATTAGATAAGTCAAATTAAATTAGTAAATTTAATTAAATGTAATGAGTCAGGAAAAAGGCGTTTATTGTTGTACTAAGATTAAGATAAAATTAAAGCCAAAACAGCAAATACTTTGACGAATTGTTTGGCAATGGTTTATTATTATTGTATTGTTATCGTTACTTTTTTTATTAAAGGAAAAATTTTCCTCGACCCGCCCTTATTTAGGGCATACGGGTAAATGTTTATTAAAATAAAAAAAAAAACAAAAAAAAAAAACAACAAAAAACAGTACAAACATAAAATATGTATCAAACATGGCAAACAGCCCATGAAGATGGCGGGCGCAGAGCAGCAAAATCATGTAAGTTGATAAAACATTAAAACAGCAATATATTAAAAGTGTCAGTTAAAAGAACAATTTAAAAGATAATCGTGCAAAATTTACAAAAGAACAACATAGTATAACATATTTAAACAGTACTTTTAAAACCAATTAAATAGAACAAAAGTAATTGCAATAAAATTGGAGCAAGTAGAAGTAGAAGAGTTTATAAAAGACATAGTAAAAGTTACTAAACTGTACCATCAATAAATTAAGACACCCAAGCTGGAACGAGCAAGTTCCGAGACCATTAAGACCGTCCCCCAATACATCCTCTAAAGTTTGTTTAATAATCTTTTTTATGATATTTCTGCATAACTGATTACGATATTTCTGCATTCTACTATTTTTATTAATAAAATACTTCACTTTTACAATTCCAAATTTCATTTTTTTGAAACTTCGATGAAGTTTTTCCCTGTTATATCTCAGGACATTCACATTAAATATGCTTTATTGAATTAAAATCGTTTCTTTCGAGTAAATTTCTTATTATTCAAGTTGGATAATACATAGATATATATAGATTCATTTTTTTTAGTCCTTTAAGGGTGCAAAGTTAGAGAATAAACACAATGGCAGTGGTTGAAATCGTGAGCTATTAAAGCGTCATTACTTGAGATTAATTGACACAAATTGGGAGGTATGAAGCCGGTTTACATATCAATATACGTTGCGGGAAATCATTGTTGAAGACTGGTTTTCCTACGACAATCGACATACTTGGCTACTTTTATTCACATGACTAGATTAGAATTAACATTGACATATAATTTTGCGATGCATAAGTTCCAGTCTCATATGAAACTGGAAATAATGCAGCTAGAAAATTCTTCCAACTTCATAAGAAATAGTTGTCCCTGAAAGGCATCTCTGCCTTTCAGGGACAATGTGATAAATTGTGTCCCATTCATTTGCAACAATAATGTAAATCACTAAAGATATAATAGTTTTTATCTCTTACACTGCGCTGTTTCTATTCTAACACTGAAATTTTGAAAAATATAAACATATACCTAACCACGAATCGTGTAATCAAATAATGAAACGAACTAATATGGACACAGCGATGCCAACTTGTTCTCCTTTATAAAAAATTTTTTTCTAGTTTTAACGAAGTGTAGGTTATTTTTAGTTTGGTATTTTTTACTTTAATTCATTTTTCCTCCACTACTTATTAAGAATTCAAAGTATCGACCAATTTATTAAAACAAATACCGTACATATAAATATAGAAGTTTACAGAGAGTGAAAAATAAATATGACCACAAGTATTGCAGAAAAGATTGCGAGATCTGCAATATATATCTTTTATTTATGCATCATTAAGATAAAAATAATTTAAATCAAGTTTATTAAGACATGAATGAAGTTAGGAATAAACTGAATATTAACAATTTTTATTTAAAAATGTAATCCAACCACAATTTCCAGAGAGGCATAAAATGGGATAAGCATATTGAAAATTAGATTAAAAGTTTGATTTTGAAATAGAGATGAATTCTTTGGTTGTAGATTCTGTTTATGGTACCTGGTGTACGTCAGAGGGAGCAGGATTTTTTCAAATTTGCATTAATTTCGAGACAACATTTTCAACCACTTTATTTTTATTGATATTATACACACTAGTAGAAATTTTTCCATGCATCATTTAGGAATAAGTACGTTAGCTGAATAATTTACATGCGATCACTTAATCATAATAAGCATACTGCAACATCACGTTGTTGCAGTACCTGAAGATTTATTTTGGATATCAGACATCTCATATCAGAAGAAAAGTTGACAAAATTATTAAGATTTATTTGAAATAAATAATGGTAGATATAAATATTCAGTTTATTCACATTACTTTTAATTAATGTAATAATAATAAGCAATGCCAAGATCTAGAAAAATCCAAAATGATAACTCTTACTTTTTTCCAAGATAAATAGCTTATAAAGAGTAGTAACGGACGACTAAAAATGCAAAAAGTGGTAACTAATAAAATTCAAAAATTTATTAATAGGGATTACACTTTGTAACTTGCAAGAGCTAATTTTTTTAGTTAACTATTAAAAGTCAATGTAATGAATTATTTCCATTACAATTGAATTGTAAATCATACCGGCAAGTATGATTAGTGAAATTAATAGGGGGTTCATGTTTTGATCGCTACTCTTCCCAAACTATTGGGACCGTATTTTCCAGATTGCGGCCTCCGCATGTTCTGAAAATCAAACATCCGAATTTATAGATAAATATGTTCATGTAGAAAAAGCACTTTTTTTTTCGTCTGACTTCGTAACTTAAAATATTGTCCGCACAAATGAATTAAAATATTTAAAGTTCGTCTTCTTAAACTATTGCGATTTGATGGTTATTTAAAAAATAATTCAGGTTGTTATTTATTTCTACGAAACAGAACTAAGATTAAATTTTATAATTTGTTGGGATCAACTGTGACAGGATAAAAAATAAGGAAATATTAGGTTACAAAATATGCTCAGAAAAAAAAAATTTTTTAATCTAGTTTTTTAGTTATTTTTTTAAGGTTTGCATTTCAAAATATTGTTTGTTAATTTTGCAATTCTTTGAATTTTTACCACATCTCTGAAACAAACAGTATTGCAAGCAAGTGTTATAGTATTGCAAGCAAGTGTTAACTTCATTTTCATAAAAATAAATTCCACATTTAAAATTTAAAAAAAGAAACTAATTTTAAAATGATTTTAGTAAATGCATAGCATAAAAAAAATGAATGTCACTTAAAAGTTGCAAAATTTTCTGTCACTTATAAGTGACATTAAACTTTGAATATAGCAATGTTGTGAATATTGTTAATTATTTGCTCCGTCATTAGAGTAGTACTTTAACAAGTATGTAAATGGTGCAAAACAAGCATAATATGGCATTTCAAGATGTCTTTGCTTTACTAAGGGTTTGAAATACTTGTTAAATGTCAATAAAGGTACATGTCAACCAAGCATAAGACATGAAACTAAAAATATAATTAATAATGCAAAAAAAAAAAAGCTAATACATTGTCGAAGAGTATGCTTGCATAAAATTTATTCTTTATGCTTAAATCGTGTAAGTTTATACTTTATACATCGGTAAATACAGGATACCAACTGCTCCGTTTTCTTCAAAAAGTTTAATAAATTTACAGCGAATTAAATAGTAAATTTTTACAATACAACCATTCTTTATAAGAGAAACCACGAGATTAATGGGATAAAGTTGCATTTCGTAAGATATTTTGAATTTCTTATGTGTAATAGTAGAAAAACTACTTAAAATGAAAAATATTTACCTAAAAATAACATAAATTTCGCTCCCACGTGAAAATATTTCTTTACGAAGTGGAATAAGTTAGCACCTGTGTAAATAATTAGTTCCAAAATTATATATTTTAAATATGTATGCATATATTTTCGCCAAATTTATATGGTTTCATAAGAAATAAAATACAATTATAACAATGTAAGATTTCGTAATTTCCGGAATATCTAAGAAAACAGTGAGCAATTATAATTGCTACTTTTGCAGAAGAAATAAAGTATCATTGAATACATATTAACACCTCCAACATGCTCATATAGGTCAGAGATATAAACTTGATTCGCTTTGTGAAAAGAATTTTTTTAGTGGTAGCTAATTTAATGTTAAGTTTTTAGTTTGCAAAACATGATTTAACCCTTTGCTCATGGGTGTCGCCTCTGCTCGAAATGCATCAAAAGACGCCATTCATCACAAATCTATCAAACGACACCATTCTAAAATTAATTTTTTTTATATATATTCAAATAATTAGTATTCAGATTATTTAATGAATTTTAAAAATCATGTAAAACACTGCAATATGCATTTCAAATAAATTTTGAGCTTACGTTAATTCAAACAACACTTTAAAGTACTTCGTGTGCAAACATTTACAGTTATTTTGCCCAATGCTACAGATAGAATAATTCAAAAGATGAAAAAATTGTAAGATATTAATCGCTACACAAATTTGATAATTTTAAGTGTTGCTCACCACTCAAATTTTAAAATGCATCATCAATTATCTCATTTCAGCCCAAACTATAGATATTTTAATTAGCACCACCTATTAATGAACTTGTTTTTCGATGATAAATTTCGAGATTGAATGATGGACCAAACAGTCTTTATTGATGTGAAGAAAAATGTTCTCGGGAACTTTGATTCTTAATGGGTGAAAACGCAGGGATGCCAACTGCACCGCTTTCTGGAACAGTTTTATTAAAGTGGTAGCAAATTATATAGTGAAGTTTGTTAGAGACGGACGCCTACTTTTTAAGGTATCCGACTACCTTTAAAACGAGGATTTTCACAAAAAAATCACTTTTTTATTTTATTGCTTTATAATAATGCCCAATTTTTCTAGTTTTCAAAACTGTTTTGTTTTTGAATGCACGTCAAGCAGAACTTTAGTTATAGCTATTTTAGTAACAGATGACAGCTGTCCAACTTACCGGAAATTACAAAAATGAAGCCGGTAGTAGGTAATAGTTTCGGTTCCATTTCTATTTGTGTGTTTATTTTTCTTAGATATTTAATTTTTAAAAGCTCTTAAACTCACGGCTAATAATCTGAATTATATTTTAATTAGATTTTACGTTTCGTGGTTACTGTTTGTGGGTAACATGAAAAGTTAGCATATTTTCTGATAGTTTGTTTACATTTGAAGCGTACTTTCTATATCTTGATTTTGATTTGTTTTGAAGAAATTTATTGATTTCTTTCAAAAAAATTTGTTATTTATTTTGATGAATTTATTGAAATGGGTAAAGGACGTACTTCTCGATCTAAGAAACGTAAATATTACGGTAATCAACATGCCACCAAAAGCGATGATTTGAGTAAAGTTGATTATACCATTTATTCAAAATTGTGTAAAGCAGATGAATCTATTACTTCAAGCTCTTCAAAATTATCGATTTCTATGGATGTCAATAAAGAACTGATGCCTTTGGATAAAAACAATCTGTGTGGCAATCGAATAATTGATATTGAGATCCTAATGGTGATATTAGCTTCATTATGTTGTCCGGTTTGCTATGATAACAAATTGCATTTAGAAGAAAATTCTAGATTTGAGCTATTATAAATATTATAAAAAATATTTTTTACTTCTAATTATTAATAAAAACTATATTTAGACATATATATTAAAGTGTGAAAATACAGTAAGATGGTTGTTTAATAAAAAATTGTTCCTGTGTTAAATGCTTTATAAGTAGTAGACTTTTGATGTTATTCACTAAATACTTTAAAATATCGCTAAATAATACGTTAAAATATCGCTACGTTAAATAAAACTAAGAAAATGTGTGAAGGAATGTGCCCCCTATAAAATATAATAACTTCCTACTGACAAACATTCATAGTTTTTAGAAAAAATGTAATTATAAACTTTAATTGTGTTTTTCTCAAAATGACAATTTTGCTGTTTTTTGTCTACGGAAAACAAGATAACTCAACTAATTATAATAAATTTGTCTTCAAACTTTCAGAGATTGTTTCTTGTATTGGTGGTTATGTAACAGACCTCCAGAATTCAGATAACTGTATTATTTTTTGTTTTATGAGATATTTTGCAGTAGATAATGTGAAGAAAATGTGAAAAAAAATGGAAAAATATGCTTAACACTCCATAAATTTTTTTAATTTCATGATATCATTTAAGTTGAGGTTCATAACACTTCAGAGGGCTATACGAAACGGCTCAAAAAGTTTGATATCTGTATGTACAATAGTTTTTTGTGTAGAGTGTTTTCCGTTAATGAGTTATTTTCATTAAAATTATCTAAAAAATACTTTTTAAACAAAAAATTTCCTGTATATTTAAATTTTCTCTATTAAATATGTTTACTTAAATTAATATACAATATAAATGGCAATAATGTTGTGGAAAATATTAATTTTTAAAAAATTTTGTCCCGAAGGTAGTCGGATACCTCAATATAGTAGCCAGTTGATTGACGCTTTAACGCTGCATTTTATATGATACTTATAATTTTGGATATTTATTGGAGAAAAAAATTACTTTAAAGGAAAAATACTATACTGAAAGTAGCTTGAATTTCGCTACCACTAGAAAATACTATTTTACAAAGTGGAGATAAATATGAATCAAATATTGATGCTTTTATGTATTCGTAAAAACCACTACATATTATTCCTTGTTTGTATAGGAAACCTATCTGTGAGCAAATCGTGATTTTAAATAGCAAATGTTTAAAGTGGTATCACGTAAAAGAAAAATTATGCTAGCAGTAACACAAAATTACTACCACTGTTTTTTTAGCCAATTTAAACCCAAAAGTGATAAATATCTATCCCAGAAATGGTATTTAAATCTAATATTATCTTTAGTAAGTAATTAACTAAAATATTAATGGCACTTACGTCAAGTAAGAAATATGAAATAGCGGACATAAAAGTAGTGAATTACTAGTATAGAAACGGTACTATAAAGTGTCATCGGGAAATAATAAGTTAAAAAGTGAATGACACTTCAACCTAATATTATTTTATTTTATAATTTTATTTTATAATTTTATACCCGGCGTCGAAGAGCCGACCCAATTTTGAGTTTACGACTATCAATGCTCAATTCCGTATCCTTGTATCCTTTAATCCACCTCAGAAGGCAAGGGAACTCCTGGATCAAGCATTAGGATACACTAGCCTTCGTTGAGATTTTTTTTTGATGGAACTAACCCGCATTTGCGTTACACGGAGAATAAAACCACCCACATTATAAGGGAATTCTAAAACCAGATCCGCCTACCACTGAGGATATTTTACGACAGCACTGCCGTCGGTACGAACCAGGAGCAGATTTCGTAGCAACCAGCCCCAGTCGGGATTCGAACTTGCGTCACCTCACTGGAATATAAACACTCTATTCCCTAAGCCACGGTGATTTCAATCAAGCAATATTATAACCGTTGTTGAACAGCATTACAGCTAATAATGTTCGACAACGTAGCCTTGTAATTTTGAACCCAATTCACAAGACAAAGGGAACTCCTGGATCAAGTATAAGGAGAAATGTTCCTTTGTGGAGGACTTTTTGATGGAACTAACCCTCATTTGCGTTACATGGAGAGGAAGACCACGAGAACCACCCACGGTTAACCTGACGGCAGGAAGACTCTAACCCGTGATCCGTCTATCACTGAGGATATTTCAACTCACCACTGTGGTCGGTGAGAGCCGGGTGCGGAATTCGAATCGACCAGCTATTGTTGGTATCGAAACCGGGTCACCTCATAGGGAGGCGAGCGCACTATGCCCTGAGCTACCGCAGCTCCACCATTGAATTTTGTAATACAACTAGCATAAATATGGTAAAATACAAACATACGAGTGGTGCCTTAAAGTACATGTGATAAAAGGAGCACCTTCAATAAAAAATTTACCAAAAGTTAAAAAGATATGTGAAATGGTGGTCCCTAAATATTATAAATTCTTTACTTAATTTTTCTTTTTCATTTAAAGGATGCAGTAAAGCTAACTTAGGAGTTACTACTACATAAATAGTGAGTAGTTATTTATTTATTTATTTTAACGTTTTGTGACCATTTATGGCGACTATGTAGGTTACGACCAACTTTTACCGAAATCAAGCATGCCAAAAGCATCTTTTCATTTACCAGTCACCCCCGTGTCATCAGAAACAATAGGAGGTAGAACTGTTCAATGCCTTTTGAATAACAAAAAGATGCCTTTTATTTTATTAGATTATTTTTCGTCAATGAAATGATTTTTAAACGAGACAAGGCTATTACTTGATACGCTGAACAACGAAAATGCCCCGTATTTAGCCTTTCATTAAATAACACTCGTGAAAATTTTGATCGAAATTGATTGTAGGCCTCTACGAAGAAGTTACATTAATAAATTTCTTCTCTCCTTGATTAATGAACAAGAATTGATACGAAATAGACGTGAAGAACTGAGGAGCAGATTTTTACCAAGCCTTGACCCTGCACCTATATTGCTGATTCAGGTCAGGCAAACGATTTGAAGAGGAACTGTGTACTTAGGATCCTATTTAGTATGACGATCGGACTTCAGTTCGAATGATCTAAAGATGATTTACTTTTATATAAAAGAATAATATAAAGCGTTTGTTATAGACCAATATTTGCTATAGTCAATAACATATTTTAAGAACTTTTAGCATCCACATTCAATTAGAATTTTGTTAGCTTATACTTTTTTTGTGGAAGTGGCAATGATATAATAATTAACTCGTTAAATGCCACGCTTATTTAACACGTTCACGCCGGGAAAAGTGAAAATACTGGTACGGGAAAAGAGAAAATACTGGTAGAAGAACTATTTCAATATTAGATAATATTTGGGAGGAGTTAATCTATTCTCAACAATAACAATTCACTGTAAGGAAANATTCCAGCATTTTTTTCGAAAAAAATGAAATATCTGTAACTATCAAGATTTCTTTTATAATTCTGGCATATATATAAAACTGCTTCTTTTCCAAGATAAAGTAGATATTGTTGAAAAATTTAAAAAAAGAATAAGTAAACTCCTCCCCAAAACTAGCTATAACTGAAATGGTTTTACTACCAGCCTTTCCTGTTTTCTGCCTCGCTTTCACCCCTGTGTATTATTCCCGGAAAAAAACTAAAAAATGAAATTTATTGTTACCAGTTTTTACTCTGGTGCGCTGCCAAGATGAGACAATCTAGCGTGACCCACCGGTGGGTAACCCTGGCGTGAACGTGTTAACATGGCTTGCCTGTCTGGCTAAACGGTAAATAACTACAAACTAGATTTTCAAATATTAGGCAGATTATGCTACTTTTTTAAAAGGTTTATCATGATAATTCTTTCGTTCGTTCGTTGTTGTAGAACTGGGCATCTGAGGCCTAAATGGCCCATCATGATAATTCTTTCTTTACACAAAAACTGGCTACCAGGGCCGCGCAGCGACCCCTACATGAAATATAAACAAATTGACCCATCATGAAATATAAACAAGTTGATTTGCAAACATTTTGTATTTAGCAACATTATGGTAGCTATCATGATAATTCTAACTATCTAATCAAGTTTTTCAGAGTACCTATCCATGAATCGATATCTGCTCTTTCATCTAAATTGAGAATATGTGGTGGAAGGGAAGGGAGGTGCTGCGTTAACATTAAGTTAAATCTCAGAAAGAACAATAATTGATAAAATCATGTCTGAGTCATACATAAAAATAAATCGCAAGTTGATACATAATAAAGGGAACAAATTGAAGATAAAGAAAGAATATTTACACTATTTACAAAAATGATAATTCTGATAAAGTGGTGAATTATATAAGTCTACGAATTGTTTAGAAAAAGCGTTGGATAAAAATCCACTAAATTCAATATATTAAACTAAGAATCACAATTAATAAACTACCTCTAGAAAATATTTATTCGCTGTCCGGAGCAAGTTGGCATCTCTGTGTATATAAATAAAACTATTTTTGTGTGTTCTATATTGCAATTATTTCTTTAAACCAATTTAGTAACGATAATAATATTTAAAAAATTAAAAATTTACTCGAATTATGTGTTTCAATAATCTTGGCTTCGCCGGTAACCGGTGACCCCCGTGGAGCTACGAACAAACTCATTGTCGGTCACCCCCATGGCGTTCAACGTGTTAATTATTCAATCGTAGCTACCATTATGACTTTCATTTCAAATCTTTCGTATTAAAAATCAAAAATATTCTTAGTATTCGCTATCAATACTAAACTAAAATTAATATATTATATGAGATTGTTAATTTTAATTTGTAATAATAAAATTTTGAATATTATTAATCAATACTTTTTGCATTTTTTTTGTAGCCTGAAGCATCCCTGCTTTATTCGTAAGAATCTTAAGCAATCTTAGGTTTTTGAAGGAAAAATGTTTTACTGATAAAATTTGGTTACATAAATATCATGTCTTTACTATAAATATAGCTTAATTATTTTTAACTATTCTGTATTCAACTATATTATATTTCATGAACATATTATTTTTTATTAAATTGTATACTTTAACCATGTTATATACACCCAATCATACAATTAGATGCAACGCATTAACTAAATTACCATACATAAAAATACATTTTTCTACGAACTTAATATTATAAAAACATTAAAAATTTAAATACTTATTTACGATTTGCAGCAAAGTAAAAGTATTACTTATTTACAACATAGCTTTTAACACTGAAACTGAAATGATTATAGAAATTTTTTTGATGAAACGGTCATTTTTTTAATAGTTTCCCTTTTTTCTTCCCCCCTTTCCAAATCACTTTTATAACAATTGTTCTAAGACGGAGTCTTTGAACTCGGGGGTCAGGTATAGTAAATAGGATACTTAAGCATCATTAATTACATTTCAGTGTGTGGCAACAACATAAAAAATGCTGTTGTTGTAATGTGATCCAGTCGAAAGGAGCCTCACAATGTTTTCTCCCGTGGAATTCTTCACTTCAGTTCTTTGATCGTCGATATGCCGATATCATTTTCGCAAAACGTGATCATTGGTTTAATAAAAATGATACTTAAATATCGGCCGAATAGAAATAGAAAGTTATTTTTATAGCATTATCATGAACTATAACGTATAGTCATGAGAAATTAAACATTGAATAAAAATTAGGTCAGTAGAATTAGACAAAATTCCGATATCCTGGCATATTTTCTGGTACGTAACATTCAACGTACATTCACGTAACATTCAACCTAAAATATTTTTTCAAAATTTGAAATTTAACGTCGATAAAATATTTGTTCCCGTGGTCTCACATTTAATATGAGAATTTTTTTTTGTCTAATTGAAAAATACATAGATCTGCAGGAACGGACGAAAAAAGATTCATTTTTTGCAGGTTTGTAAATGTATTTTTTAAAGCATAAACATAAAAAAATATATGTAAAATGTAAAATTTTGGCCTACATGAGAAGCTTAATATAAGTTAAACAAACTTGCATGTATTTAATTTTTTACCCAATTTTTATGTAGATTCAGAGTTGCATGAAGGTTTCATGACGTTTCTTAGAGACCAATGTGTTACATGTAATGCACAACTTTTTATTGCACCATGATTATACATGGTGCGTATGGTGTTGAAAAATTGAAAAAAGTTAGTAGCATAACTATTGTCGAATCTTATGTTTTTACAGTTCTCTTTGGGGGTCATAAATACATTCGTACAGATCGTACCGAGACAGTAAAAATAATTTTAAAAAAATAAAAAGCGGTAGCTTGAATAAATGAAAAGCTAATTTTACAGACTTAGAATTGCTCTGTTTACTAAGTCTTTACTCTGGATATGACTCAAAGAGATAGATGATGACCGGGGTTCGGTATAAAAATCAAGTTTTAATTTTACCGATTAGTTTACTTTATTTACAAAAATTGGACACCTGGGCCGCGCAGAAGGGCCATATCCCATGCATCATGAAATATTACAGAACTTTGAGGTTCTTTCCAGGATATATCCCTATCAGAGGGATGTTTATAATGGTCACCTGTATCTGTAGAATACCGATCTCTTCTTCTGTCATAACTAGGATCAGAAGTACCGTCATATCGCCCACCGCGACTGTCTAAACTGCCACTACCCACTACTATTAATCGCCAAGTGTAACTGCATAATTTTTTATTTCGAAGTAAGTAGCTCGCCTACAAATTAACTTCTAAATTAGTTTGACAAAAATGTTTACCTTGATGGTCACCAGCCTAAGAAAATATACAGTAAAACCATCAAAAACGGCCACCTCTAAGTAGCGAACTCCTCTATTTACGACCACTTTTGGAAGGCACGGAATTTTTTTTTACTGCCTTTGTATTGAAGAAAATCGTTAGGTCATACCATCTCCCAACAGTCGGACAAACCTCTGAACCAAATGCGAATAAGGAAAACCAAAAAAATATCAAAACAAAAAATATTAACAAAAGTAATAAGTTGATTAAAATGTATTCAAAATATTTGGGTGGCGCTTTTATTTAAAGAGCTCTTTTTGACGATCTCTGAAAGAAATCTACTATTTCATGTTGCAGTCAGAGTACACTAAAGACAATGCAATCAATGGTTTATTCTTAGAGTATCTCAAACTTCATTTTTAAAGCTAATTAATTTTCATGGCGTGTTAACTTAAACAAAAGACATAATTGCTTACTTATTTAAAATAATTCCATCATTCATAATTGGTAAATTTGCTTTAACACATAATCGTATCATTAGGGATCATTTTTGACTTGATATTTTACCCATGGATCCGGGATTTATGACGCTAACACAAGGGGCGTTTCCGCACCAAGAAAATGATACTGAGTAAAATAAAAATCACGTATCTTTGATAACATTTTGAAGTCAATGAAGCAGGTAACGTCTAAGAACGACGAACTTCCATCTTACAGGTGTTATAGAGAGTGGTCTCTTCCGAGAGATCACGAAGGATAAGAATCGAAGTTTTTCTTGACCACAAATACTATGCACAATTGTATGCATAGCTTAAAAATTACTAAGAATATTGTTTCTTTGATATAAGTAAGTTAGGAAAAATTAATATTTATTAAATTTTATTTAAAATAACTATTGGTAGATTTAAAATTTATCATATTTTGTTATTTACAGCTCCAGAAAAGAAAAAAAACAATCTAAACGCTTTTTCAATACTATTACATTAATTCTTTCGCGCTGACTATCACAAATACGTGCCAGCATAAAGCCGTATCAACATGACGATGTTTGTTTCCTTGCAATCTTCAAAACGTATCAAAATTATACGATTCATCGATGTACCACAAAGCTTCATTTCTGACCAAATGATATAATGCAAAAGTCAAAAAATAAATAAATAAACGAAATCTGATCACACTAATAACTTTTGAACCATTGCTTTGATTTTCGTCCTGTAATGTGTCATGCCATTATCTCAATAGAATGTTTTAAAATATGAGAACAACTAACTACAACCGAGGATTAATATGTTTATTTTGGAGCTGCAATGCACTTTTTCTGAAAAGGAAAGCATACCATTTTTTTTTTTTGGCATGCTAGAATAACTCCTGAAACTTAATTTCAGAAATTTCTGAGAATTGAGGCGGTAAAAAAACAAAAAAATGCATATAAAGTGGAATGTCATCAATTTTTGTTTTTGATAGATACAGATTTACGTAAAGCATCACACGGGAATCATTCTGCTTTCGAGTTATTCGTGGTGTTAACCTACTGCCAATATCTCAATGTAATATTTTAAAATGTAAGTACAATTAACTGCAACCGAGGATCATTATGTTTATTTAAGCTGTAACGCACTTTTTTGATGAAAAAAAAAATATACCAATTCCTTTGTTGTTGTTTTTTTCAATTAGTCGTGCTAAAATAACTTCTGAAACCTAATTTCAGAAATTTCTGAGAATTATGGCCGTCTATAGAAACAAATAGTGTATGAAACGGGATGTTATCAACTATTGTCATCGGTAGATACAGATTTACATAAAGCATCACACGGGAACAACATTAAATATTAAAAATTCAAATGAATTACAATTTTATTACTGTTATCTTGAAAGTACACTTCTAAAGTGTGAGTGTAATTATTCTTATTCGAGTTTTACTATTTTATTCGCTACCAATTTATTGAAATTTTTTGTAGAAAGCGTAGCAGTTGTTATTCCTGTCTCAAATAAAAGCCAAATTTAAGCATTTTTCTGTCTTAAAGAGCATTAACCACCACTTAATAATTTTTTCCAGGTCGCGACAACCTGCTGAAGAATTTGCTGGATTTGTACGGTAGCTATAAAATAAAATTGTAATAGCACAGTTAAGAAGAATAAAACTATTTTAACAATGTTTTATTTGAACCAAATGGATAAATATAATTGAATTCCAGCGTTCGTTGTAAATAAAGGATAATAATGTAGCTACAATATTTTTTTGTTGAAAATGTATTGTTCTTTTACACTCTCTCACAAAAAGATTACAAATATGCTGATTTAATTTCAATCGAACGTAATGAAATGTTTAAAACGTAAGCCGATTACTATTTAGAATTTAAGAAACGCTTTATCAGTTCAAACAGAGGGCTGATTGGTTCTATCATCAATACGAGTAACTACTTCCATTAAACATCGGAAGCTGTTACTAATGTCACAGCTCGCTAATGAATTGTTTATAATTTTATCGTCTACAATAATTGATTAAATTTAAAAAATATTAAAAGTTTTATTTTAAATAAATATTGGTAATTTTAAAATTTTTATTATATGAATACTTTAATCAATGAATTTATGTCAGCAGTGCCACGACCTAGAAAAATATTAAAAGTGGTAGAACAGTCTTCTCGATAGAGGGTTCCCGCAGGTCTTGTAAATTTTAAAAAGTAGTAACAAAAATTAAATAAATGTTGATAATTTAATTTCTGTGTAACTACCACAAAAAATTGTATTCCAAAGAAAGTATAAGTGCAGGAAAATTCCTAATTTTTACGCTACTTGACGACGAAGTGGTATATTAAAATAAGAATCATTTTCTAGTATTGACCTAAATATACTACCACTACAAACAAATTTCAAGGAAGCGGGAACCTTGTATTAATGAACGTATAAAATAAAAGTTTTGTCATTAACAGTTAATTAACATTTATATATACTTTATAAAAATTAGTTATTTTTCTAGTGGTAGTAATATTTATATTTCAGTGTATAAGTTTGTTTTGAATGAAGCAGTGACATTTTACAGAACTTAAAAAATAAAATAAAAAGGATTGCACAATCAGAGGTCACAGCCTCCAATTAAAATTGAAATAGTGGTAAAAGTGTTATGACATTTTTCGTTTATTTTCGGATGAAACGAGATATTTTAATTATCATGTTGACAATACAATATCGGTAATGATATTTTGGTCTAAAAATGGCTGAGCTATAATTTTTTAAGTACAGTGAATGTTTTGTTAATTATTATATTCTGGGTTCCAACGACCTTTAAAAAAATAAATGAGTGGTAGCTAAGATTTTTCAAGGCTACTTAAAAATACCTAATATAGCGTTCATTTTAGAATTACGAAATTATTCCTAGGGTATCGCTTACGCCGATTTACATTCCTTAAAAAAGAGATTTGTTGGAAGCTTAAAATATCTAGATGTACCACACTTTAAAAAATTTTCAAAGCCGTGGGAATCTTGTTTGTTTCATAGTTTGAAGTAAATCGACTACCGTTTTTTTAATTAATTATCAGATTTTACTTAACGTCTTTGACTCCCGTGCAGTTAAGAAAAATAAATCAGGGCATCCATGGGTGAATAAAAATGCAAAAATGGGTGACTAATAAAATTCAAAATTTCTTTCAAAAAATCTCAAAGAGATTAAAATTCAACTTTTTATAGCATATTTTTTTCTGCTTAGTAATCAAAGTGAATTTAATATGATAATATTGAAAGGGAGTTTGTTTTAAATATGAATAATTTAAAATTACGAAACTGGATCACACTAATAACTTTTGAACCATTGCTTTGATTTTCGTTCCGCAATGCGACATGCCATTAGTATCTCAATAGAATGTTTTGAAATATGAGAGCAACTAACTACAACCAAGGATTAATATGTTTATTTTGGAGCTGTAATGCACTTTTTCTGAAAAGGAAAACATACAATTTTTTTTTGCTGCTCTTTTTAAAAATTAAGCATGCTAGAATAGCTTCTGAAACCTAATTTCAAAAATTCCTGAGATTAATGCGGTCTAAAAAACAAATAGCATATGAAATGGAATGTCATCAATTTTATCAGGGTATCCACAGGCGAATAAAAGCAAAAATGGGTGACTAATAAAATTCAAAATTTCTTTAAAAGAGATTAAAATTCAAGTATTAATTAAGCTTTTTATAGCATATTTTTTTCTGCTTAATATTCAAAGTGAATTCAAAATAATAATATTGAAAGGGAGTTTGCTTTAAATATGAATAATTTAAAATGTAAGTCCGAATAAATTTAAATGTAGGAATATTTGCAGAGATACAAGATAAAGAGAAAAAAAAGAATTGAGTTTCTACCACCTTTTACATTTTTAGTCGCGTTGTGGCATCCTTGATAAAATTATTTTAGTATGTTCGTACTTAACACAGTGTAATATTTATACCAAGTGTAAAAATATAAATGAATTCCTGAATGTTGTAGAATTTACTTGTAGCAAAACAGGGCGACCACAATCTTAAAAAGTGGAGACATATTCATGAAAGTGTGGGACATCATAACAGGTTTTAAAAAAGTTCACACGAATAGAATATTTTTGAATTCATCGATACGCCTCGCAAAAGCAAATTTGGGAAAAGCGAAAAACATAGAAGAGAAGGGGAGAGGCGTAACAGAACAGCTCCTTACCTCAAACAGAATAGTGGCAAAATCGTAAGTCCCCTTTTGCTTTCGAAAATTCCTTATATAACTACTACAATTAGGTATTAGCAATTGCAATACCGCAAAAATAAATTTAGTATAATATTAAAATGATAATAAAAAAAAAGAAATTGGAGGCTGTAAAAGAACGTAAAAAGAGGTATATATACCTTAAGTAAAAAACGACACACCTTTAAATCTTCTTTAACTTTCTTCTTTTACTTATAAATGTTCATAAACACTGGCCAGTTGGCATTAGTAGAGTATTTTTGAATTCATCTATGCAACCTACATGTCCTCGAAAATAAATTTACAGTAAGACTAAAAACATAGAAGAGAGACTAGAGGTTGTGGTAGGACGTAAACAGAGGTATCTAACCTCAATCAGAAAGAATATTCATTCAAGTCTCATTTTACATTCGAAAACTATTACACAATTACTAACTACTACGAATGGTCATTGGCGATGAAAAGATGGCATTAATAGAATATTTAGGAATTGATCGACGCAGTCTATAAGTTCTTAAATGTAATTAATATAAAACGAAAAACGCAAAAAAAAAAAAAGAAAAAAAAAAGAGAGAGATTGGAAGTTGTGGATGGACGTAGAAATAGGAATCTGACATTAAAGCAGAAAAACTACTCACATAAGCCTAATTTTTTCCTTGAGAACTATTACACAACTGCTATAAATAGTCATTAACTACTATAAGTTGTCATAAGTTGAATAGATTTGAATTGATCGATGCAGCCTATTAGACTAACGACTAATAGAGAGACTAGAGGTTGTGGAAGGTCGTAAACAGAGATATCAGACCTGAAACAGAAAATATTCACTCAAGTCTCATTTTGCATTAGAGAACTATGACACAATTACTAACTACTAGGAATGGTCATCGGCAGTGATAAGATGGCATTAATAGAATATTTATGATAAGTACTTAAATAAAATTAATATCGAACGAAAAACGCAAAAAAAAATGAGATTGGGGTTGTGGATGGACGTAGAGATAGGAATCTGACCTTAAAACAGATAAACTAAACCCATAAGTCTAATTTTTCCTTTGAAAACTATTATACAACTAGTATAAATAGTCGTTAACAGTGATAAGTTGTCATAAGTTGAATAGATTTGAATTGGTCGATGCAGCCTACACGTTTTCGAAAATAAATTTATAATAAGACTAACGATATAATAGAGAGACTAGAGGTTGTGGAAGGTCGTACAGACAGAGAAATCAGAGAAAATATTCACTTCAGTCGAATTTTACATTAGAGTAGTATTACACAATTATTAACTACTATGAATGGTCATTGGCAGTGATAAGATGGCATTAGTAGAATATTTTTGAATTTATTTATTTAGCCTACACGTGGTCAGAAATAAATATTACTTTAAATAGTCATTACAGTTGGCATACTGACTTAATTTTTATTCAGTGTGCCAGCACGTAAAAATCCGATCATTTAAATAAATGCTTTTCAGACGTTAGAGTTCAATGAAAAAAAAATTAACAATTTTGGGAATAAAATTCTGGTATACGAAAAAAATATTTTTCAATTGATCCCTAAAACAAATAAATAAATCTCGCGAAAATGAAAAACTACAATACCGATTTTTACGCCAAAGAAAATTAACATAGAACAAGAAACATCAGATAAATTAGTCAGGGCCCCTCCCGGGGCTGATGCTAAGGTAACTACCACATATGAATATGAGATTGGAGGCTGTGGATGGATGTAGAAATAGGTATCGGACCTTAAAACAAAAAAATTACACACAAGTCTCATTTTATCTTCGAAAACTATTACACAACCACCATAAATAGTCATTAGCAATGATAAGATAGCATAAGTTGAATATTTTTGAATTCTTCGATGTTACGTACACGTACTCGAAAATAAATTTACAATAAGACTAAAAACTTAAAATGTAAGGAGGTAAAGAAACTGAAAAGAGGTATCTGACCTCAAAGGGAAAAATCGGCACACTCGTAAGCCTCCTTTTACTTTCGAAAACTGCTTCACAACTATTAAAAATAATTATTAGCAGTGATAAGTTGAATATTTTAGAATTTGTCGACATGGCCATCACGCCCTCAAAATAAATTTAGAATAAGACAAAAAACATTAAGCAAAAAAGGAGGCGGGAGGCTGTGGAAGGACGTTGAAAGAGGTATCTGACCTCAAACAGAAAAACGACAAACTCGTAAGTCCCCTTCTACTTTTCAAAACTACTTTTGCAATAACTGTGAAAAAAGAAAAAGAAGAAAGAAAAAGGTGGAAAAAAATTCTCTTGGTGCACAATCAGAAGTGAACAGAGGATAGCGCCAAAAAAATACCACTTTTCGCCAACCATTAGAAACGGAGCCTTTTCTTTATGATTAACCCTTTTTGTTCGTAGTACTTAAGAATGAAAGAATAGTAAAAAGAGGCTCAAGAGATGAGAAGATAAAAAATCTTGGGTCACACACCTCTGGTGTAACCAAATCTCTGTTCCATCCAAAAATCACAAGAGACCTAGATTTCAAGAGTTGGCGACTGAATAGGAAACACCCAATCCGATTGAAGGATATCCTTTTACGCAAGGCACTGTTTGTCAGTGTGTGTGTTATTGTATGAGTCTAAGTCATAGTCATTAGCAGTCCTACTTCTCTTTTGCCCTTTTGTGGTCTGAGGAAAAAAGAGGTGTCAATTCTGGTGGGGTATAACCATTGTCACAATCAGTTTTCCCTAACAGGGAAAAATGTCTTGATGGAGTAGCAAGCGAAGCGAAACACCTAATTTATAGTAATCGCTTTCTTTAAGGCTTTTTTGGTATTTGACACAGTGGAAAGAGATTTTACGGAGTTGGCCATTAAAGTATTTTATGGACCTACAAATCTTGCTTCTAGTATTGAATGCTGGAAGAATTTGATTTATTTTTACTGTAGAATGTCAGATTTTTCCCTACATTTTTCTTTTCTTTCTTTCTCGCATTGTTATAGATATTGTCAAGAAAATTATGAAAACGTGCTTATTGGATCCATTCTTAAAATTAAGTTAGTTATTAAATATTGGTTGATCTAAAGATAACTCATAACGGCAAAATATACAGCTGCAATCAACACTGATCAGCTTAAAATAATAAACGTCAAATCATTTTTAGATTTGAATAAATACAACCAAAGGCTAATTTATTTTTAATCGTAGAAAGCCGTATACATTTTTCCATGCATTTTTTCTTCTTTTCTTTCCTGCATTGTTGTAGATGCTGTCAATAAAATTATGAAAACGTGTTTATGGGATTAATTTTTAAAAATAAATTAATTATCAAATGATAATATTGATGATTAACTGTAATAATATTGATTGATCTGAAGACAACTCATAAAGGCAAAATATACAGCTGCAATCAACACTGCAATATACAGCTGCAATCAACACTGATCAGCTTAAAATAATAAACGTCAAATCATTTTTAGATTTAAATAAATGCAACCAGAGACTAATTTATTTTTTATCGTAGAAAGCCGTATATATTTTTCCATACATTCTTTTTCTTTCCTGCATTGTTGTAGATGTTGTCAAAAAAAATCATGAAAACGTGTTTATTGGATCAATTTATAAAAATAAGTTAAATATTAAATATTGATTGATCTAAAGACAACTTATAAATGCATAAATGCAAAATATACAGCTGCAATCAACACTGGTCAGCTTAAAATAATAAACGTCAAATCATTTTTAGATTTGAATAAATGCAACCAGAGGCTAATTTATTTTTTTTTTATCGTAGAAAGCAGTATAAATTTTGCCATGCATTTTTTTTTTCTTTCTCGCATTGTTATAGATATTGTCAAGAAAATTATGAAAACGTGCTTATTGGATTAATTTTTAAATATTGATTGATCTAGAGACAACTCATAAATGCAAGATATTTTACAGCTGCAATCAACACTGATCAGATTTAAATAATAAACGTAAAATCATTTTTAGATTTGAATAATGATTTTTGATTTCATCGTAGAAAGCCATATGCATTTTTCCACTCATTTTTTTCCCTTTCCTGCATTGTTGTCAAGAAAATTATGAAAAGGTGTATTCTGGATTATAATTGGATTATAAGAATATATATATATATCCTTCACTTTTGATATTTATCTTGGAGAAACAAATAATTCGTGTTTACCATATTGCATAAACATTATTAAATTCTATTTCTAAAATTCACGTAAATTGTCTTGTTTATGTCTTTTAATTTATTATTAAAAAGGAATTTTCGACGTATAATTAATCTAAACAAATAAGCTGTGTATTGTAAGTACAATATTATCGTAGTAGTTACTAATGAATAGAAAAATTGAGAAATTAAATTATATTGAAACTAAATTGTAGCATTCTATTACATTTAAGCGGATGTTCAATCACTGTTATTGCTTCACCAGGATATTATTCGTAAGATTTGATTTTGATCAAGAGGTTCAAGATCAATTATATCAATAGCGGTCGGATTTAGCATATCATGAATCGAATAATTTATTTCCACCCTTATGAGTTCTTTATTTTGCTTTTCATTCCTGAAAAAATAGAATAAAAATAAATAGAATAAAAGAATAGAATAAAAATAAACCTGGCTTGAAGCAATAGCCAGGTTTATAAAATTTGAAATTTTTTTTTAAAGGAGTAGTAAAATTAAAAATATAAGAGTTTTATGCTTTTTTTTCTACCAATACTGTTGTCAGTCGAATGGTAATATATATGATCACAAGATTCTTTAAAATATTTTGTATTGAAAAAGTAAGTCTTGCTGAAAATGAAGCTTAACTACCACTACGATTATTAAATATAAATTTACTAGTATATCAGAGATGCCAACTTGCTCCGGACACCAAATATATATTTTGAAGTGGTAGTTTATCAATTGTGATTCTTGGTTTAATAAATTCAATTCAGTAGATTTTTATCCACCACTATTTCTAAACAATTCATTGGGTTATATAATTCGCCACTTTATAGGAGTTATGTCATGCTATACGTTATAAAAAGCAAGCAAAAATAGTCAAATATTTGCAAAATTCACTTCGTAGTTATTTACCGTTTTATTAATTATTTTGGCGTGTCCGGAGCAGTTCGCATCTCTGGTATATAAAACTTGTTTATTTTCCCCTAATTTAAGGTACTATCAAGCATGTAAATTTTTGTAATTTTGATAACTACTCGCCCCCACAAGGCTATAAGAGATTTTAATGACTGCCGGAGGCCTCCAAAAAATTCAAAAACGTATTACACTACTCTCCTGATCAAGAGCAATTAAAATGTCATTGACAATTTCCGCTTCCTAGATTTCCATTTTTTTTCCAAAAATTTTGTATCTAAATTTTTTACAATGCCAAATATATTTATAGTTTAAAAAATTGAATTCAATTGCTATTTCTCGTGCTATTAACTCGAATTATTAAAATGTTGTTTGCAAAATTTTTGCGAACGTGCATTAATTTTTCATTTCTGAAAAAAAAAATCACCGATTTTTTAATTTTTGACTTTTTATGAACACTTTACATCTCTATTTTTTTACAGTGTCAAAATATTTATAGCTCCCAAAATTTAATTTAATTGAACAATTTTTCATGATCGAACTTAATTCGAATTATTAGAATGTTGTTGACAAAATCTTTGTTAGAGTTCGATCTTTGATTTTTCATTTCTGCAAAAAATAACAAATATTTTATTTTCGACTTTTTTTACAAACATTTTATGTCTGATATTTTTTTACACTGCTATAATATTTATAGTATAAAAATAAATTCAGTAACTGCTCTTCATAAAACGGCATATGTCAAATTATTAAAATGATGTTGCCAAAATGTTCGATAGCATTCCATTTTTGATTTTTTTTTTTTTTTTGATTTATATGTATATTCGACTTCTTACGAACATTTTATATATAAATTTCTTACAGTGTCGAAATAATTATAGCATAAAAAATTAACTCAGTAACTACTTTTTTTATGTTCCAATTTAGCTCAAATTATTAAAATGCTGCTGACAAAAGTTTTGCTGACGTTCTATCTTTGATTTTCCATTTCAACACAAAAAAAGAGAAAAAAGCAATAGCTATTTTATTTTCGATTTTTTCCAAACATTTTACGTCCTATTTTTTTAAACAATGTCATAATATTTATATCATAAAAAATAAATTCAGTAACTATTACTCATGATCGAGTAAAACTCGAATTATTAAAATCTTGTTAACTAATTGTTAGCGTTCTGTCTTTGCTAACGCTTATTTTACATTTCCGCAAAAAAAAAAAATTAACAGATATTTTACTTTTAAATTCTTACAATTTTTTTTCACGGTGTCATAATATTTACAGCATAAAAAACAAATTCAGTAACTACTTTTCATGATCCAGAAAAACTCGAATTATTAAAATGTTGTTGACAACAATTTTTCCAGTGTTCTATTTTTTCGAGCGTTCATTTTACATTTCTGCAGAAAAAGAAAGAACACATATTTTATTTTCGACTTCCNTTTTTTTTTTTTTTTTGATTTATATGTATATTCGACTTCTTACGAACATTTTATATATAAATTTCTTACAGTGTCGAAATAATTATAGCATAAAAAATTAACTCAGTAACTACTTTTTTTATGTTCCAATTTAGCTCAAATTATTAAAATGCTGCTGACAAAAGTTTTGCTGACGTTCTATCTTTGATTTTCCATTTCAACACAAAAAAGGAGAAAAAAAGCAATAGCTATTTTATTTTCGATTTTTTCCAAACATTTTGAGTCCTATTTTTTTAGCAATGTCATAATATTTATATCATAAAAAATAAATTCAGTAACTATTTCTCATGATCGAGTAAAACTCGAATTATTAGAATCTTGTTCACAAATTGTTAGCGTTCTGCCTTTGCTAACGCTTATTTTACATTTCCGCAAAAAAAAAAAAAAATAGATATTTTACTTTTAAATTCTTACAATTTTTTTTCACGGTGTCATAATATTTACAGCATAAAAAACAAATTCAGTAACAACTTTTCATGATCCAGAAAAACTCGAATTATTAAAATGTTGTTGACAACAATTTTTCCAGTGTTCTATTTTTTCGAGCGTTCATTTTACATTTCTGCAGAAAAAGAAAGAACACATATTTTATTTTCGACTTCCATTTTTTATGTTTTTATTGACGTAATTTTCGCTAGTTTTCTATTTTTGACTTCTTGAAAAATAATTTAAAAATAATCGAGATAGTTACTCTGACTTTTTTTACAGCTTTCTTGAACTTTATAATAAAACATTAAATCTGTGAAAGAAAATTTGTAATTAGGATACCTTGCAATATTGAAAAACTCTTAAAATATTATTGATATTTTCGTTTTCCCAATTCTCTAATTCAAAACAAAGATTCCTAGATCCAACATAACTTGAAATATTTTATTATAAAAGTTTTATTGACATAATTTCCATTCCTTTTCCATCTTTTATTTCCTACTTTTTGAAAAATAATAATACCGAAATTATTAATCTCATTTTTTTAGAGTGTCGATCTTTATGCTCAAGGATACCAACTGTTCCTCTACAAATGATTTAATAATTTGGTAGCGAATTTATCCCTTAATGCAAATTTTTTTTAAAAAAAGCCAGCCAAAAAAAAAAAAAAATCATTTTTTTAAAAAAAATATCAATAAAACGATTTTTTTTCTTAGATTTCACATTGTTATTTTCAATTCCCGATTAGATTCAAGTGTGAAAAATTATAGCAGCATAATATGCAACGCCGCTCGAATTACACAGTCTGACCTGTTTTAGCGCGCTCGAATTAACTCGAGCGCACAAGTTAAGGGGTTATATAATAAAACTTGTCTTTTGAAAAACAGTCATCAAGAAATAAATACAACGTAGTTTAATTTTATGTGATACTTTGAATTTTGTTATATGGTTGTGGAAAAATGACTTAAAATAAAAATTACTAAACAAAAAATAATTTAAATTTCGTTACCACTAGAAAATATTTTTTTACAAATAGGCATGTTAGTTTTTTGTAGTAAATGCTGGAAATAAATCCCTCTCAGTTTTAACTTATTTAAGGAAGGAGAGAAAATCGATTCTCTTCGTTAAACTATTTAATTATATCAACTACTTCTCAATTTTTTCTTTATTTATAAAAAATTGGGCACCTGGGCCGCTTGTTACTGGAAGCCTCCACACGGTTTTTTATAAGTAGTCCGATCACACCACTATGAAGGATATCCACTTACCGAACGAGTAGTTTCATTTAGAATATAGTTAAAATAAGAAAGTGGTAGCAAATATATGGCTAAAAATGTATTTTATTTATGAATATTATTCGTTTGCCTTATTCACTTGTCAACCACTACAGATTCAATTCTCAAATATATAAGATAAATTTCTCTCAATTAATTTTATAAAAGGTTTTGGGTACATGCGCACAACTGGTTCACTTTTTAAACAGTCTGCGCGGACCACTTATAAAAGACCGTGTGAAGGCTTCTTGATGTAGGAGGTGATGCCGTATCCCATACATCATGAAATAAGATAAAAAGTTAAAATAAAAGACAGTTTGAGTTCATCAGTCTATGGGGTGGCTGTTACTGGGAGACAAGCACCTTGCTTGTATAACTGAAAGAAAATGAAAATAATAAGAGCAACTTGCTGTAATCTGTGGATGGCTGTAGTTTGATTATCAACGTGAGGCAACGTAAGTCAAAATTTCAGTACTACAGATGGTGGAATTGAAGACTATTAATTATGCTGATAGTTGTGGTATGAGGCGTCGGAGGTGAAATGAGCGGCTATTGGTCTTAGTTTTTGGTATTTCTTATATTTCTCGAAGTTAAAAATCTGATTCAAGTTGGCTGAGCTGCATTTTATGGCTTTATCGTAGAAGTATGCATTTCTCAATTAGGAAGCAGTCTTTTATATATGCTATGATTGCAAAAAAAAATCTCCTTAGATACAGAAATTTAAAGTTTCTTGAAAAAAATGTTGAAATGAGATGTCTTCCTACCAGTTTTTGGCATTTGCTGCATCAAAAATGTTTCAGTACCTGGAAAGCCAGTTTTCTTGAAGTTCGTTAACCCTTTCTAGAACATTAAAATTTTATTCAGGCAGGACATTACCAAGTACGATTTTAGATAGTTGCAGAGCCGCCAAATGTTTCGCTTTTTGCAAAAATTTTAAATAAATTGGAAGCAAATTAAATAGCAAAACTGGCTGAATAATAATAATTTTGTCTACTTTTTAACTTCTTGGGGACGGGTGATTCAGAAAAGCATTCGTGCAGAATCAAGTCGTAATTAAATTTAAAAAAAACGGTAACTTAAATGTAATCGTTGCTAATTTGACAGACTTACTTTGCTTTTACTTTAATTATTGTTAGTTTAATCACATACAAAATCAATGTTAATTCAAAGTATAACTAAATAGTTTTATTTTGTACAAAGCAATGGTGAATTAAATAAATCAAACAATTATAACTCCGCCCACAAATAAACTGCTAAAGAAATACTTTGATTACCAGTTTTATATTTTTACCCAGATTGATTCGGTTTTATGCTTGCACGTATTTGTGACAGTCGGCGAGAGAGGGTTAAAGGCATCACTATAAGATAACTGCAATAAAGATCTTTTGATGTGTAGTGGTGGAATAATTATAAACTTTTCGATATCTTCTAGAAAATATCTTTTTGCGAAGCGGAGTAACCTGGCATAACTGTGTGCAAGTGACATACTTTAATTCTTTAATTAAATGATAGTGGTTGCTTAAAGTTTAAAAGCAATTAATTTAACATTTTTAGCTGTTTGTAACATACATTTGTTGATATAGTGTTACCAGACTAGCTCCACTGCACCGAAAAGGGTTAAACACCACGTCTATGAAAGAGAAAAAAAGTAATTCCACCAACTTTTCAAAATACGAAACTCTTTAAGTGTTACTGACGCTTTCTCCAATTCTCAATGTTATTTTCACGAAAAAATCGCACTTGAGATCAAAATTGCATTTTCCGATTTTTTCTTCTTTTTTTTTTACATCTCTCTAAAGAGCATTGCCTTCAAAAATGCCACACACACACAAATCAAATATTTTTGAATTTTTCTGACAGGTAAAGGAATTAATATAGTTTCCGCAAATTTTTAATAACTTTTAAACTTGAAAAACCATATCGTCTTTATAATCCTTCCGCTTCCTAAGGTGAAAGTTATTGTCAATGGAATGTAAAAAAAAAAAAAANAAAAAAAAAAAAAAAAAAAAAAAAAAAAAAAAAAAAAAAAAAAAAAAAAGAATAGAAGAAGAAAAAAAAATTTAATATCCGGTCAAAAATCAATGACCCCCCTTCTGTGTTCTGCATTCTACTAAAATGTCACCTATCCCTTTCTCATGTCAACTTGAGCCTTACAACAGGGGGAGTTTTGAATTCTGCAATCCGGGTATATCCAAACCGGGTAGCGGGGCACAAATCCGCATAGATGCCGTTACACAACGTTGAGGAGATGAGAAAAAAAAAATATTGTTTGTATCGTGAGTGACACATAGCGAAATGTTTCGAGACAGCTATGTAACATGATAGGGCTCAGGCACAATAGGACGCTGATTAGCAGCGTCAAGTTCTATCAGATTTGCCTGAAAAAGGAGCTAGAGCGATAGGTTGAGGTGCTACTGGGGAAGCAGAATTTTTTCCCTATGAGCGAGTTAAAAATCCCTAATTGCTATGATATTAATCCCTAGAATTGGTTTATCAGCTGAATGCGTACCTGCATACATTCAGTCTTTTCGAGAATGGATTTTCCAAGTGGTAGTGAAACAATTAACGAAAAACTATCTTCCTCAAAAATATATTTATATTTTATTCAGATTCATATTCGCTATTGTTAGGACTAATATGCTTTTATATATTTTTTGTAATTATTTATATGTAGTGGTAGTCAAACTGATTTAAAATTATTATTATAATTCAAAAAGTTTAGTGAAATAACATGAATTTCGCTAGCACTTTAAATATGAAAATAAAATCTTCCGGGAAAACCGGAAGAGTTGGCAGCTATGTGAATGGTTATAGTGATTAATAAACTGGTGAGAGGCCAACTAGTGTAGATTAAATGGATTATTTCTATTATTAATCACTAAAGAATGCATTGTATATTTTGGCAAATTGGTAAAACTGTATTGCACTTTCATAAGTTACAAGATTAAACACTAGATAAGCGGTTTACAATTGGTATTCCACGGAACCCTTGGAGTTCATGGATGAGTCAAAAGAGTTCCATACAGTTAGGACATTTTGTTATAACCAGTAAAATTTGAAACCTTTAATTATTGTTAGATCCAATCAGTAATCCGCTATTTATTTCATATTTTAGTTGTCCTTATGAAATTATTTAAAAGGAAATATCATTGAAAATTAAACGGATATTTTTTTTTGGTTTTTATATAACAATACAATTAATTTTATTATTATTTATTAATTTAATTATTATTTATTAATTATTATTATTTGTTAATTATTATTATTTATTATTATTTATTAATTATTATTATTTATTAATTTTTATTATTATTTATTAATTTAATACATTAATATGGTTTTTCCAATAACAATACATTTAATTAATTAATAAAATTAATTTTTTATGATATTTAAAATTAAGACTTTTACGTTCGCAATTGTCTTTATTTAGTTCATCTATGAAACTGAGGTTCGACTGAAAAATGTTCATCATTTTGGGTTCCAATTGTGAACCTCTGCACTAGATTGTTAAGTAATAGATTGAAGAACAAATTGTTTTATGGTGTTTAATTATGTTTTATTTTCAAAGTGTTTTATTATTTTGGTACTTTTTTTAGTTTTAATTGCAACGATAGAATATTTTATTAATTGCTTTTAACTATGGCGGATAAGTTTTGAATGAATATGCTTGTTACATATTTCTATAGTCACTTTCGATATGCCTATTTTTAATTAAGGCTATTTTTCGAAGGATCCGTCGAAATACGAAATTATGCTTTTTTGCGAATAATATGCCGTTACTATAACTGCTTGAGTTTGCAACGCTGTTACTCATGACTGCTTGGTTCAGGTTTAGCTTATCTAGCCCTGTCAACACATTTATTTTGAAAATGGCGCAAAACGTCAATATGGAGAAGAGCCACAGTTTTGAGAAAATCAAAACTGCTTATGCTCTAGTTTTTTAATATTTAAAAACTTACTCCAATGCTGCATTGCTTGGCCCATAAAAATTAGCAA
Source organism: Parasteatoda tepidariorum (assembly GCF_043381705.1). Taxonomy (NCBI): domain Eukaryota; kingdom Metazoa; phylum Arthropoda; class Arachnida; order Araneae; family Theridiidae; genus Parasteatoda; species Parasteatoda tepidariorum. The sequence continues at coordinate 70,237,779 of NC_092213.1, read as the reverse complement.
AAACTGGGAATAAGGTAGTGATTTTGATAATTTTCATCTAGGCGGGAAAATGTCGCCGAATTGACGATTTTTAAAAAAGTTTGATAATTTTTAAAATATTTAAGTTATTTCTCCGTTCTAAAGCTCAAATAATTCTTCACGGCAACATTATATATATAGTTTAAAATCATCTCATTGTTTCAAGTTAAGGCACTTAAATTATGGCTTTTTTTATTTTCCTTGGCAACAGAGGTTCTGAAAACAGCGTTAACGGGCAATGAGTTTAAGAGAATAAAATGAGGCAAGTGTGGACCCATAATTCCGGGGCTACTGTGACCATATGATAATAACAAAATAAGAGGTTCCATGTTTTTTGGAAAAATCCAGTTGTGAACGCAAATTAAAATGAATGCTATCAGGAGTTTCCTTTTTAAATACTCTTCACCGTTTTGATTTCTGGGACTAAGTGGTACACAGAGTTTGTCTCAAATCTATTGAATAATGATCGAGTTTCGGCTCATATTTGTTATTAGATTTTTCTGAGACAGCACCTTTTCCTGAAATAAAAATGCGTTTTAATCACTAAGACTTAGTAGGGTATTTATTTACTATTCTAGATTACTTTATATATATTTATTTATATTTTATTTATTCATAATTTATTTATTCATAATTTTTTTCAACTGTGCATTAATTAATTTTAATTATATTTTATAAATTTTCAAACTTTGACAAATTTACTGCTTTAACACATTTTCACATCTTTTAAAAATATATCCTTTAACCCCTTGGGGACGGGTGATTCAGAAAAGCATTCGTACAAAATCAGAATCAAGTTGTGATTAAATAAAAAACGGTAACTTAAATGTAGTCGTTGCTAATTTGATAGATTTACTTTGCTTTTACTTTAATTATTGTTAGTTTAATCATATATATAATCAATGTTAATTCAAAGTATAATTAAATAGTTTTATTTTGAACAAAGTAATGGTGNATTATATTGAAGACTTTTCATCGTATATTTTGACGAATTGGTGAAACTGCATACCTGTCAACTCTTCCGGATTTTCCGGAAGATTTTATTTTCATATTTAAAGTGGTAGTAAATATATACTATTTTCTCTTTTATAAACTTAATTTTTAAATGATTTTGATCATCACTATTCTTACAAAAATGAAGCACATATATTAATATGCGTTACTATCATGGTTGTCAACTTAAGTTTTTTCAAATGCAACGTATTTGTTTGCTAAAAATTGAAGTTTTAATTCCATTTTAATACCACTGGGAAAAATGATAATGGAAGGGATTAAAAGTTGGCAGGTATGAAATTGTATTGCTCTTTCATAAGTTGCAAGACAAAACACTAGATAAGCGGTTTATAATTGGTGTTCTACGGAACCCTTGGAGTTCATGGATGAGTCAAAGGAGTTCCATACAGTTAGGTCATTTGTTTTCACCAGTAACATTTGAAACATTTAATTGTCAGATCCAATCAACAATCCGTTATTTATTTCATATTTTAGTTGTCCCTATGAAATTATTAAAAAGGGAAATATCATTGAAAATGAAATGGATAATTTTTTTAATAAATAAGGTTTTTCCAATAACAATACATTTAATTAATTATTAAAATTAATTTTTATTTATGATATTTAAAATTAAGACTTTTATTGGTAAATACGTTCGCAATTGTCTTTATTTAGTTCATCTATGAAACTGGGGTTCGACTGAAAAATGTTTATCATTTTGGGTTCCAATTGGGAACCTCTGCACTAGATTGTTAAGTAATAGATTAAAAGAACAAATTGTTTTATGGTGTTTAATTATTTTTATTATCAAAGTGTTTTATTATTTTGGTACTTTTTTTCTTTTTTTATTGTAACGATAGACTACTTAATTAATCTCTTTTAAGTATAGCGGATAAGTTTTGAATGTATATGCTTTGTTACATATTTCTATAGTCACTTTCGATATTTCTCTTTTTAATTAAGACTATTTTTCGAAGGATCCGTCGAAATATGAAATTATGCTTTTTTGCGAATAATATGCCATTACTATAACTGCTTGAGTTTGCAACTCATGACTGCTAGATTCAAGTTTAGCTTATCTAGCCCTGTCTATACATTTATTTTGAAACTGGCGCAAAACGTTAATATGGAGAAAAGCCTCAGTTTTGGGAAAATCGAAACTATTTGTGATCTAATTTTTTAATATTTAAAAACTTACTCCAATGCTGAATTGCTTAGGCTCATTAAAATTTGCAAAAACTGAGAATAAGGAAAACTGAGAATTTTCATCTAGGTGGAAATGTGTCGCCTAATTAGAGATTTTTAAAAAAGTTTGATAATTTTTAAAATATTTAAGTTAGTAGTCCGTTCTAAAGCCCAAATAATTGTTCACGGCAAGATCATATATATAGTTTAAAATCATCTCATTGCTTCAAGTTAAGGCACTTAAACTATGACTTTTTTATTTTCCTTGGCATCAGAGCTTCTGAAAACAGCGTTAACGGACAATGAGTTTAAGAGAATAAAATGAGGCAAGTGTGGACCCACAATTCTGGGGCTACGACCATATGATGATAATAAAATAAGAGGTTCCATGTTTTTTGGAAAAATCCAGTTGTAAACGCAAATTAAAACTAATGCATACCTGCCAACTTTCACTCTTTCCGAGAATGGATTTTTAGAGTGGTTGTAAAACAATAAACGAAAAACAATCTAACTCAAAAATATATTTATATTTTGATCCCGTTGAAATTCGCTTGCGCAAGGATTATTATGCTTTGATATATTTATTGTAATTATTTATATGTCAAACTAATTATATAATGTCATATATATGTCAAACTCATTTATAATGATCATTATATTTCAAAAAATCAATTGTAATAACCTGAGTATTGCTACCACTTTAAATATGAAAATAAAATCTTCTGGAAAATCCGGAAAAGTTGGCTAACATGCCAATGCTATCAGGAGTTTCCTTTTCAAATATTCTTTACCGTTTTGATTTCTGGGACTAAGTGGTACACAGAGTTTGTCACAAATCTATTGAATAATGATCGAGTTTCGGCTCATATTTGTTATTAAATTTTTCCGAGGCAGCACCTTGACCTGAAATAAAAATGCGTTTTAAGCACTAAGACTTATTAGGGTATTTATTTGCTATTCTAGATTACTTTAGAAAGATATTTTATTTATTCATAATTTTTTTCAACTGTGCATTAATTAATTTTAATTATATTTTATGAATTTTAAAACTTTGAAAAATTTACTGCTTTAACACATTTTCACAACTTTTAAAAATATATCCTTTAAGAAATAGATCCTTTAAAAATATTATATTTAGAAGCCTTTAAGTTTTTCAGCTATTGCAAAATGAGAACTTCCGAAATTCTATTAATGCACCTTCGCTGATATTTACTGTAGATTTGCCAAACTACTTTCTGAAATAAAACCGATTTCGAATTAATTAAAAAAAATAATATTTTCCTGCTCATAAAAAGTGCATTTTTTACATGCTCTTTTGAGCCATATGTGCTGTGATTCATTAGGCTTATTTAGGATCCCCACAGTCTATTAAGATATCAATAAATATTTAATTTAAGGGAAATATATATGGGTGCAAAAAAATAACTGTAGAATAATTTCGTAATTCTCAAATGAAGGATAAATGTAAGCATATTTAGTAGTCTCGAAAAATGTTAGCTACCACTCATTTCTTTTTTCCGGGTCGTGTGAAACCTGATTATCTTTGAGTTAAAAAAAAGGTAATATACCCTACCACTTCTTTTATAAAAGAATTTTTTTACATTATTATGAAGGAAGAATTTTAAAGAGGAATTCCGTAAAGTATAAAATGCATCTAAATTAGATTCGAATATAATGAAATCAGGGATGCCAACTGCCCCACTTTCTGGAATAGTTTTAATAAAGTAGTAGGAAATTATATAGTAAAATTCCTTAAAGAAAGATAGTTACGCCTGCTTTTTAATATAGTAACCAGTAGATGGATAAGTTAAGGTTGCATTTTATATGATACTTATAATTTTTGATATTTAGTGGTGAAAACATTACTTAAAATGAAAAATACTAAACTAAAAGTAACTCAAATTTCGCTACCACTCGAAAATACTATTTTACAAAGCGGAGCAAGTTGGCATCCCTGTGAAATGTAACTCAAAATGTCATTCAAACGTAGACTACTAAGTAGGGTAATTCTAATATCTTATTTAATTATATGAAAATTTTGTCTGCATAATAAGAAATTATGTCTTCAACAACTTTCCTTTTTCTTTACGTATTCCGAATTCTTTTTAATGGCACTTTCATTATTTTTTCAGAATAACATTTGTATTTTTGAGAAATAAAAAATATTTATATAACAGCTTTATCAGACCCCTTTTTCATACTTTGATTAAATAGCTTCTGTCATTCTATTGAATGCCATTGTCTTATGTACCATGCCTAAGAAAAGTATCTAATGATTCTCATATTTCTTAATTTGTCTAAAAACGTCAGGCACTATCAGCAATTACCAGGCATTCTATTAGAATGCCTGCTAAAAATTCAAAATCATTATTCAAAATTTATTTTCTTAAAAATAAAAACAGCTTTCGTGTTTTAAACGGAAAATTATATACTTATACTTATCAGAACATAGGTGCTAAGTTTATTATTTATTTATTTTATTTATTAATTTCGCTTGATTTAAATGACTATATGTGTAAAGCGCTTTTTAATCTGCCTTTTGCAAAGAAAAAAGACATCCGATTTTAAGAAATGGAAAGCTGTTTAATATTTCATATTATTGAGACATTATAATTAAGATCTTTTATATATTCACTTCAGTTATTGAAAATTAAAGAGGTTAGTGTTATAAATAGCAAATGGATATAAGGAATTATTGAAAATAATTTTTTATGAAAGAAACAGTTTGAATAATTAAATTTAATCTAGAACTTTACATAGTTTGATTGTTGTTTTAAATTGTTCTTTCGGTAGAATTATGTTAAAAGGAAAATTTAAAGCAATAACAATTAACAAACCACTGAATAGGACTGTTTATTGTGTAAAAAGCCTTCCCAACACACTGCATTTAATTAACAAACTGAGAACTCATAATTGTTGGCAATTAAAATGTAAGTACGTTAAAGGTTTAGTTGTTTGATTCTTTTTCGTGATAATCAGTGTAAACATAAAAAATAGCTTCGTATCCTCTTTGAAAACTATACTTGTAAGAAAGATGTAACTGATATTTTCGTCTGTTTGCTCAGCATTCTGTGATATTATGTAAGCACACAGACTTCTGCTTGTTAATCAGAAAGATAAAATCAGAGAAAGAGTTTTGCTAGAAGTGGGTTCCATGGTGGAATGGTTAGCACTCTGGACTTTGAATCCAGCGATCCGAGTTCAAATCTCGGTGGAACCTGGTTTGAATTCTTTTTTTATAAAAATGATATTTCCAATCAATAATTTTAAAAATTATATCTTCGTAACTTTTTTTTACAATTACTTTATCGTGATATATTTTCATTTAATTTAAATAATATTTATTATTATTGTATTTATTTTTACAATATTAAAGAAGAAAATGCTTCGTTGATTGTGTTATATTCTGATAAACAAATTATTAAGATAAAAATGTTACTATTAAATACTGTTTTTATGCAACGGGGCAACTCCGCTAGTATAAAATTCAATTCAATTTATATCTTTCTAGAACTTGATTTATTATTCAGTTTGTGTAAATAACTTTCTGACATGGTTCCATGGTGTAATGGTTAGCACTCTGGACTTTGAATCCAGCGATCAGAGTTCAAATCTCGGTGGAACCTGATTTGAATTCTTTTTTATTAAAATAACACTTCCAATCACTTATTTTTAAAAATCATATCCTCATAAATTTTTTAAATTTGCTTTTTCATGATATAATTTTTATTATTTTAAATAATTTGAATTATTATTATATTGAAGACTTTTCATTGGATTTTTGTTCATTTTTATAATATTTANTATATCTTTCTAGAACTTGATTTATTATTCAATTTGTGTAAATAACTCTCTGACATGGTTCCATGGTGTAATGGTTAGCACTCTGGACTTTGAATCCAGCGATCCGAGTTCAAATCTCGGTGGAACCTGATTTGAATTCTATTTTTATAAAACTGATATTTCCAATCAATAATTTTTAAAAATTATATCCTCATAAATTTTTTAAATTTGTTTTTTCATGATATAATTTTTATTATTTTAAATAATTTGAATTATTATTATATTGAATACTTTTCATTGGATTTTTGTTCATTTTTATAATATTTAAGAAGAATGTTTTTGCTGTTGTATTATATTATGATAATGTTGTTGTATGTTTCGCTTGTTGTATTATGATAAATAAATTACTAGGTTACTAGGGTAAAAATGTTTGTATTAAATAATCTCATCGATTTAATAATCTATCAACACAGCAATGTTCCAAAAAAAATAATAATAAATTTATATTTTTATTGAGCTTTATATAAGATAAAATTCAGTTAGTATAGAAGCTCCATCACTGAGACTTCATGGAATTAATGGATAACACATTGGACTGGTAATCGCAGATCAAATTTCGCTAAAGCATTTAAGGCAAACATTTTCTTTTCCTTTTTTCTAAAAAGTTATATGCCCCAAAAATGATAAATTTAATGCTTGAAATTTTTCATTTGAATATGTATTTATGGTTTCACTACATTAATTACAATTTTAAATGCATATTAAATATTGAAAGTAAAAATTTAATTGATAGTTATTTCTAGCTGCTCATCGTTATTTTTACATAAATAAATTCGCATAAAATTAAAACTTTTCAGTAAAAATAAACTCATATGAAACGATTATAAAAGAGCCAATAATTAATGTGTTTAATGTTGGTAGGACAGAAAGAAATGCTTCGCACTTCCTCAAAAAAAAATTTGCAACGCTAAATGTAATTTAACTGAATCTGAATTAACTTCAAAGTGATTAAATTAGCTTTAAATGTACAGTGTACAAAAAAAAAGAACATTACCTTGAATAATTTTTAATCTAATAATCGAATCTTTTACTTCTGAAGTATATCTCTAGAGCCTTTTTAAGCGGATTGAAAAATATTTGAGCATAATCATAAAATTCTTTTAGCTAAAAAATATTCGATAAACAAAACATAACTTTTAGTAAATATTTATTATTATATTTTTAAATAATGATCGAAAAAATTTTAAGGCATACAATCTTCTGCATCATTTTAAAGAACATGATTTTACATGGCAAAATACAAAATTTGAGCGAAATTGACCGATTAGATCCTGAGAAATCAGAGTTGAAAAAATCGTATATTTAAAATTTAATTTCTCAGGAACTATTCTACCGATTTCGTTCAAATTTTGTACTTAACCATGAAAAATTAGAAACTTTAAAATTATGCAAAAAATTGCATACCTTACTTACAATTCAAACATTTTCGACTATTATTAAATAAAATAATAAAAAATAATAAATATTCACTGAAATGTATTTTTTGCGTGGAATTGTCTTTGGATCATCGAATTTTATAATCGTGCGCAAAAATTTTTCAATTAGCTGAAAACTTTTTCCAGATATGGCGCAATACGCAAAAGATAAAATTAACATTAAGGGGACCAAACTTTGGATCGCTCTGCTGACCAAACTACGGGGACCATATTTCACAGATTATGGCTACTCCCTGTTATTTTTATGTCAAAAAATCCGAATGAATCAGAATGCCGAAAATCAGAATACCGAAACCGTTAAAAAAGAGGTATGGTTTATCCCGAAAAAGTACGTTTTCGTGTCCGATTTCGTAACTTAAAATATCGTCCGCACTTATTAATTAGCATATTTGAAGGCACCCCCTCCAGTCCTAGAACGAGAAAATTCACTCATTAGATTAAAAGTTATTCAAGATGGTCCATTTCTTTTTTAGCGGACTGTACTGTTAACTTTATAATTGCAAAAAATCAACTGCGGAATAATTCCAAATCGATGTTTAACAACATAACACAGTGAAGAAATTTTTTTATTTTTTTTTTATTTTCCGTTGCTTGAGATTTTTGATATTCTTACATCGCTTATTACACAGGAATTAATGGATTAATTTTTTTACAACTAGTTTTTTTTTTAAAAATCTTGATTTATTTTCCAGTAATTAAAATAATTATCTAAGCACTAAAAGTTGCCAGGTATCATATTAACTTCTTCTCGAGGATTATTTTTACAAGTTATTTGGCATTTGAATAATATTTTACATACTAGCCTTCTCTTCTGGTTTTCTCGGACGATTTTACTTTTATATATAATGTGATGGCAAAATTTATAGAATCACATTTTATTCTTCATTAACCCCTTAACGCACAGATTTTTTGAAAAAAACCGGACAAAAAAAAATCACTTTTTTTAATGTAAAAACACACACTTTAGGACATTATCTCTTCTTTTTGTGGACAATTTTGATATACTGCAGTTTTTTTCCATGGAAAAAGGCTATATTCAGAGATGCCTACTGCTCCGGTCACGCCAAAATAGTTAAAAAACCGGTAATAACTTTAAATTAAATCTTGCATATATTGGACTATTTTTGCTTGCTTTATTAAAAGGTATAGCTTGTCATAATTACTCATACCCATATGTGTTGGTTATCTTAGCGTCAGCCCCGCTAGGGGCTCCAACTAATTCATCTGAGTGGAAATAAATAATAAATCGCCGAAGCGCAACTGAAAGGTGAAAGTTGGGTGTCATAATTACTATAAAGTTATGAATCATATAACCTTACGAATTATTTAGAAATAGTGGTGGATAAAAATGTACTAAATTGAATTTATTAAACCAAGAATCACAATTGATAAACTGCGACTTTAAAATATTTATTTGCTGTCCGGAGCAAGTTGGCATCTCTGTGTATTTCATTCTTGATTAAATAAGTGTTATAGCTTACAATCCTATGTAAATAATAAATATCAACAAAATAATTTTTTTTCCTAAGCTTTCACATTGTTATTTTCAATTCTCGATTATATTCGAGCGTGAAAAATTATGGCAGCATAAAATACAAAGCCGCTCGAATCATCTCGAGTGTGCACAGTTTAGCGCTCTCGAATTAATTCGAGCGCACAAGTTAAGGGGTTTAATAAACACGATTTAAAATTATTTCCACTATCATTACATTTGAATTATTCAAACATACGTATGATAGATTTATTACCTCGCTTATACATACCTGCCAACTTTTAAACCTTTCGAGGATAATTTTTCCCAGTGGTAGTAAAATAGAATTTGAATTACAATTTTGGGCAGAAACATACGTTGTAATTTGAAAAAGTTTAAGCTGATCAATATTGCATACCTGCCAACTTTTAATCCCTTCCATTATCATTTTTAACAGTGGTATTAAAATGGAATTAAAACTTCAATTTTAAGCAAACAAATACGTTGTATTTGAGAAAACTTAAGTTGACAACCATGATAGTAACGCATATTAATATATGTGCTTAATTTTTGTAAGATTATTGGTGATCAAAATCATTTGAAAATTAAGTTTATAAAAGAAAAAATAGTATATATTTACTACCACTTTAAATATGAAAATAAAATTTTTTGGAAAATCCGGAAGAGTTGGCAGGTATGATATTGCATATAAATATATATGCTTAATTTTTGAAAAAATAGTGGTTGTCAAAAAGATAATAAATTAAGTTTATAAATGCAAGGATTACATAGAAAGCATACATTTTACTACCACTTTAAATAAAGAAATAAAATCTTACACCAAATGCGTAAAAGTTGGCAGGTATGCACTAATAACTGTTGGCGCCATTGTTACGAAACACCAATATACAGTCTCAATGTCTCATTTGTTAAGATTTTTCTGGTAAGCAAAAGTATGAGTACAATTTTACACAATATATTAATACAAGTTTTACACAAAACATACTTATAATTTTTAAGCAATTTAGAACAGGTTTTACACAATCACTAGGGCAATTTTTACACAAACCACGAACACATATTTCACTCAAAGCTTTTGGCTTGCGAATTTTACACATTCCACGAGTCCAATGTTTCCTTTAATCTAAAAACAGAAATATATATTAGCTTTTTCAGACATTTCAAACTTTTACATTAGAAATTTCAAACACAATAGCTCACAGCTATTTTTTTGAAAAGGAGTATTTTTTTAAATGAGTTTGAAAGTGACACATATTTTTTTTGCTTAAATCTTTTGAAATAAATAAAAAAAATTTCCCCACAACTAATCTCCATTACTCCGTCCGTTAAAGGAAGACGCTACTAAGCATGAAGAATAGAAGACGGATCAAATCTGATTTCTTCTCCCCCTACCCCTCAAAAGTTGACAATTATCTAACATTTTGTAGCAGCTGAGCTACTTTTTTGAGCCACAAGAATCGTACCCTGTCATTAGTGTATACTTCTCACATACATTCAAGCTATTCAAATTGTCACCAGTTGTCGAAAATTCGAGGCGGGATTTTTCCTTGAAATGCGAGAAATGCCGACTGTATTAACAGCCTAACTGTAAGTGTAACGGAATAGGGCGTGTAAAGAGTTCTTTTTTTTTATTTTTTATATTTATCTTATTCTTGGTAGGGGTTTCATAAAACGAATTGCTGTGAGACTTTTTTTTAAAAATGCTCTTGGGAAAAAAGTCCAAAGCATTACACCAGGGGGTGGGATTTAACTTTGTAGCATTTTCTAAAGTTTAAGAAATTTAAATGATTAAGATACTTGTTACTAAATTAATAATTATCACACAATATATTTTTTTTTCAACATATTAAACTCTAATAACTTTCGACACAAATCAAGTTAATTTAAAGTCAAATAAATTTATTAGAATTATTCGCCACTTTCTAAAATTGTTTTCTGCACCCAGTTAGTGCAAATTTCCTTTATTTTTTAATTTATTATGATATTAATGAATCTCTATTACTTGATTAAATTAAATACATTAAGTTAAATACATAAATAAGAATCATTTAAAAAGACTTCGTTATTTATAATAAGAAAGTTAATGCATAAAATTATTGAAGTTTCGTAGTAATAGAAGAAAATGCATATTGAGCACGTCGTATAATTTATTATTTAGTAAATCGCTATTGCATAACTTTCAATTTTAATTTTTTTTGCGAATAATTTTATTTTTACACTCAAAGTGGTAGTAAAATTTATTATTTCCTTTCTTGTTAGTAAACTTGAAATGGCGCATCACACAAGCTTTTGAGTTATTTGGAAGTAATAGTGAGTAAAAACTCTATAAATCACTCAGAGCGCTTTTCGAGAAAGTGTTTTTATCGTAGTAAGATAAACCAATTGAGTAAAATATATGCTTTGTATATATTCCTTGTATTTTATAAACTTAATTTATAATCTTTTTGAGCACCACTATTTTTAAAAAATTTAAACATTAAAATGAATGTTTTTTTCTTTGTGTATGTTTTAAAATTTAAACGTAATAATAATACTAACTATAATACTAATACTAATAATACATAATAATCATTTAAACATAGTAATAATGAACATAGTACTCGTCAATTACTACTTAAATTTAAACATAAATGAAAGATTAATTACTCGTATGCTTTTTCTAAATACAGAGTACGTCTCTGCCTAATTTGTAAATTTAATTCCATTGCATTACTCCTGGGCAAAATCATCCTCGAGATAAATAATAATAGGCAAGAGAAATGTTGCATCAGATTTTATATTTAAATTGGTAGTAACATTTACATAATAATATTTTGTTCAGAAAAGCATTCGTACAAAATCAGAATCGGGACGTAATTAAATAAAAAAAAAGGTAACTTAAATGTAGTCGTTGCTAATTTGACAGACTTATCTTGCTTTTACTTTAATTATTGTTAGTTTAATCATATACATAATCAATGCTACTTCAAAGTATAACTAAATAGTTTTATTTTGAACGAAGTAATGGTGATTTTAAATAAATCAAACAATTGTAACTCCGCCCACAAATAAACTGCTGAAGAATTACTTTGGCTACCAGTTTTGTCTTTTTACCCTGGATGATACGTTTTTATGCTGGCACGTATTTGTGACAGTCGACGCGAAAGGGTTAAACTTGAACAAAATACCAGTGAACAAACTCAAGTGAATTGGCATTTTGCTATCTCTGAGGATGAAAAAAACTTTTTGAAAAGCGTTTTTTATGTAAAAATTATATGAATGTAAAGATTATTTATGTAAAAATTATAAAGATTATGTGGGTATGCAAAGATTATATGTGTCACATGAGAGCATAGTTTGATGTTACTTTTTAAATGTAAATACAAATTATGACGCATTTCAAAAGTGCCTATAAGTCTAAATAAATTTTTATTTATTTGCTTTAAAATGTACCCCGTATTCATTCATAATATTAGAACTCTTAAAAAATAAAATTTTATTATTTTAGGAAATTGTTTCGTCTGCCAATTTTAATATTTCACGAGGTAGTAATTACTAAATAGTAAAAATCAAATTGAAATGCTATTGTATTGTAAATAAAATAATTTTTGTAGGATTGCTGTGGCGGATCCTCAGTCGTTATTAGTAACTTGCTTTTATATTCATGATTTATTTATTTGCATTTAGTGGTGGTAAAAATAATTTTAAATAAAATTTATATATCCAAGAATTAAAAAGAAACTTATGCAATTCTGTACCACTTTAAATATAAAAATTTATCGATATATAATTATCCGTAATTGTCAAATATGCCATCCACCTCGAAGGGAGGCGAGGCAGTCTNTAAAATAATTTTTGTACAATTGCTGTGGCGTACCTTCAGTAATCCTTAGTTAACTTGCTTTAATATTCAAGATTTATTTATTTGCATTTAGTGGTGGTAAAAATAATTTTAAATAAAATTTATATATCTAAGAATTAAAAAGAAACTTATACAATTCTGTACCACTTTAAGTATAAAAATGAATTGATATAAAAATATCGGTAACTGACAACTACGTCATTAGTACACAAAAATAATTCATGACTTCAAAGTTCCAGATTAACATTTTTATATCCCGTTAGCGCTAGCAGAGATGCTATAAGTAGATAAAACTGTAAGAAGTGGTAGAAACTGAAATATTTTTTTAAAAAATGCATGTGATGTATTTAAGAATTCAATCGCAACTAGCACCACGACATACATTGAAATTTATTTATATTTAAAGCGAAATAAAAGTCTTTGCAAACGCTTTCAATAGCATAGCTGCCAACTCTTCCGGTTTTTCCGGGAGATTTTATTTTCATATTTAAAGTGGTAGCTAAATTCATTGGTAGCTAATTTCACTAAACTTTTTGAATTATAATAATAATTTCAAATCAGTTTGACCACCACTACATATAAATAACTACAACAAATATATAAAAGCATATTATTCCTTACGATAGCGAATATCAACCTGATTAAAATATAAAATAAAATAAAATTTGAGGAAAATAGTTTTTCAGTAATTGTTTTACTACCACTTGGAAAATCCTTTCTCGAAAAGAGTAAATGTTGGCAGGTATGCAATAGTGAACAGAAAGAAACATGCTTGAAAACATTACTAATTTTAAAATCTTTTAAAAGATTTTCGCTTTTTATCAGTCACCACTTCTTAAATTTTTAGTTTCCTGTAGCATCCCTGCACTAAAATATTTTTCTCTCGCCTACCATACAGTGTTTGGCTGTTATACTTTACCTCAGGTAGTTTTTTTCTTCCTACCTTTGAGCTCTACTGCGTGATTAATGAAGGCGCTGAAGACGACGTCCGAGGAGGAATTGGAGGGAAGGAGTGAATAAGGGGACGCTTCTTCCACGTGAACGCCTTATTTGCATATCGAGTATCGAGATACAATGGATACTATAGCATCCATTGTGTATTTGGAGTGGCACACTGAATGTAAAGCCTGTCGCTAGAGCAGCAATCTCAAGAGCTTTGGGGCGGATGATACAAACAGGTATTAAAATCCCTTGTCGTCTCTATGCATCGGTTTTTTCTTCTTCTTCTTTATTTCCTCACCTCTTTTAGAAGAAAAAAAAGATAAAATAATCGAGAAGAATATTAAAAGTAAAAATATGCTACAGTGGCAAAAAATATTTAAGAATTATTGATACATTGTACATATATAATGCATATATTCGTTGTCACACATATATATGCAGGCTTGTGTCTATATTACAAGAATGCCTTATAAACATTTTTCAAATTGAAGAACAGACATGACAATTTATATTTTATAACCACCGTTGAACAGTCGACCCAATTTTGAGTTTATGACAACCAATGTTCAACTCCGTAGCCTTGTAATTTTGAATCTAATCCAGAAACGCGGAAACTCCAGCTCAAGTATTGAGAGAAATTTCGTCTTTGTGAAACACTTTTTGATGGAACTAAACTGCATTTGTGTCATATGTAGTGGAAGACCACGAGAACCTCCCACGGTTAATCTGTCGGCTAGGGGACTCTAACCCATGATCCATCTACCACTGAGGATATTTCACGTTAGCACTGTGGTCGGTGCAAGGCGGATGCGGAATTCGTATCGACTGGCATTCGAACCCGGTTCGCCCGGAAGGCGAACGCTCTATCCCCTGAGCCATTGCGGCTCTGAAAACAATTATGTGTGAAAATATCTATTGAATGTGTGCATTATGAAAGCAATTAGCAAATAATATGCGAAAACTGAAATACTAGTTTACTTCAAATGTTAGTTGCCTTGTATTTAAAAAAGCACTTTCCGGATTTAGCTCTTCAGAATAAGGATTTCTATTTAATGCTCCTCCGCCTGCATGAGGAAAATTCAACAAATCCTAATCCATGTTTCTGCAGTAGCCAAATTACAAAAATTAGCCTCGTGTATATTGCAAACTGATTATAAAAAATGGAAATGCTGGTGTAATAATCCTAGACAGATTTCTGATAAGAACATTTAAAGGTAATAATAAAACCGAAAACAAATGCTAATAATTTGACATTGACATAAATTCAGAGAGTCACTAAGTTACCGATTTTTCGGGATTTCTTATCACTTTCAAAACAAAAAAAAATAAACAGTGAAAACTTCGGCAGCTGTAAAAGTGTAAAAAATTCATAACTGTCAAAATTTGTACGTTTAATACAAAGTTATAAGTACGTATGCATTTACAATTTATTGGTTTGATTCGTGGCGTGCTCACCTTCCATTGAGGTGACATGGGTTCGAATCACAAGGTTTGGCTGGTTGATACGAATTCCGCACCAGGCGCGCACCAACCACAGTGTGCTGACGTAAGGTATCATCAGTGGTAGACTGATCAAGGGTTAGAATCTCTTTGCCGTCAGACTTTTTTTCGTGGTTTTCCTCTCCATGTAACACAAATTCTGATTAGTTCCATCAAAAAGTCATCCGTGAACGCAAATTTCTCCCAATACTTGATCCAAGAGTTCCCTTGTCTTCTGGATTGGCTCAAAATTATAAAGCTACAGAGTGGAAAACTAGTAGACGTAAACCCAAAAATTGAGTTACAAAACGACCCCTCTAAAATAAAATTTCTAGGTTTAGATTCGTTTCTTGGTTTAAATTTAGAAAGAACTAATTTTGTCCACAGCTTAATATATAAAATTTAAGCATACATGTAATATGTCGCTTTGTATCAAAAATTACGAAATAGGGATTTTCAAAGAAGTTTCCGAACTTTGCGGAATTCCAAAACTTTTAAGGTAAAATATTCTACCACTTATAAGTAAAATATTTTTTTAGAAAGGGAAGCAGTTGACACGTTACCACGAAAGAGCAGGATTGTCACAAGTAACTAAAAATGTAAAGAGTAGCGATTCGAAATTTGCAAACTTTTATCAAACGATGTTTTTCCACAACTTTTTCTAACTTTTTATTCAGATTACTATTTAATGTAAAAACAATTTTTCTTTTAATGTGAATAACATGAAACGTAAGTCAATAGTGGTAGTTACGATTGAATAATTGAAGAGATAATAAATAAACAAAAATGAATCAAGTTTGTACCACTTTCATATTTTTAGTCTCCTCTGGCATTCCTGACAGAATTTGACAAGCTGAGTATTTTTTGACAAGATTGCTACAGTTCTTCAAAAAAAGTAAGAAAATAGGACTAATTCTAATAAATCCGTATTTAACACGTTCACGACGGTGTGACCCACCGGTGGGTCACGCTAGATTGTCTCATCTTGGCAGCGCTCCGGAGTAAAAACTAGTTACAATAAATTTCATTTTTTAGTTTTTTTTCCGGGAATAATAAAAATCCATAACTACCAATTGTTTTTAACGGATGCAATTTTTATATTGAATTGCTTCTTCGCCGTGATAAATTTCCTTACAGTGAATTGTTATTGTTGAGAATAGATTAACTCCTCCCGAATATTATCTAATATTGAAATAGTTCTTCTACCAGTGTTTTCTCTTTTCCCGTACCAGTATTTTCACTTTTCCCGGCGTGAACGCGTTAAGACAATTCTCAAAATTTGCAAATATTTATAGCAAAATTAAAGGTTTTACATCTTTAATTTTCCAGTGAAAGCTAACAGAAAGTAGTTCCTGTATTCTTTTCCTTACATAGCTTTTTAATCATAATATTTAATAGACCATCTTTTAAATTTTTTAAAGAACGTTCGCACTCGGTATCACTTTAATGGATTTATTTTTGGAATCCTTATGAAAAAACAAGTGAAAAAACGCATCGTAAATCATTATTTAAGGTGGCGGGAAAAAAAACACGTTATCAAATCTTTGCAAATCCCCGCTATAAAATGTTTTTAATATTATTATCGTTACTAAAATGGTTTGAAAAATTTAATGCAATACAGAGATGCCAACTGCTCCGGGCACGCTAAAATAATTTTAAAAAAACGGTAAATAACTACAAAGTCAATTTTGCAAATATTTGACTATTTTCGCTTGCTTTTTAAAAGGTAAACTATACCTTATATAATGGTTATCTGAGTACCAGCTGAATTAACTGCTTTAGCTCATTATCTCAGTAACATACCTGCCAACTTTTAATTCCTTCCATTATTATTTTTCCCAGTGGTATTAAAATGGAATTTAAACTTCAATTTTATGCAAACAAATACGTAGCATTTGAGAAAACTTAAGTTGACAACCATGTAAGTAACGCATATTAATATATGTGCTTAATTTTTGTAAGAATAGTGGTGATCAATATCATTTAAAAATTAAGATTATAAAAGAAAAGAAAGTATATAATTACTACCACTTTAAATATGAAAATAAAATCTTCCAGAAAATCCGGAAGAGTTAGCAGGTATGCAGTGAGTATAACAACAATATTGTGGTGAATCATATAAGCCCACAAATTATTTTGAAATAGTGGTGGATAAAAATCTACTAAATTGAATTTATTAAACCAAGAATCACATTTCATAAACTACCACTTTAAAATATATATTTGCTGTCCGGAGCAGGTTGGCATCTCTGGCGATATAGAACACACAAAAATAGTTCTATTTATATACACATATATGCAACTTGCCCCGGACAGCAAACATACATTTTAAAGTGGTAGTTTATTAATTGCGATTCTTGGATTAATAAATTCAATTTAGTAGTTTTTTATCCACCACTATTTCTAAACAATTTGTAGGCTTATGTAATTCCCCACTTTTTACAGTTGTTTAATCTTTTAAATGGTAGCAAATTCTGTCTAATATTGGTAAATTTAGTTTGTGATTATTTATCGTTTTAGCAAGACGGGCAAGCCATGTAAAATTAGCACGGCATTGAACGTGTTAAATACCTGATAAGGTTGTAAATTCGTAGTACAGAAATTTTAATCGGTAATCTGATCGCCACTAGTAAAAGTAGTTGTCATAGATAATTTTCCGTTAGTAAATTTTTTCCTGCCCCTTCAACTAGCTAAAGCACTCAAACCTATACTGATAGACACAATACAAGTTTAAAATGTTTTATGAATATTAAAAGCATAACTTATGACGATATTATTGTCAAAGAGTATTTATCGTTACAGACAAACCAAGCAACGATTTTCCAGATTTTTTTATATCGGTCCTATATGGGAGCAATATCGACCCTTATGGGGCCAATATAGCGCTTATATTGGCTAAATAATTAATAAAAAAATCGGGTGAATCTGACAATTTTATATAGGACCGATATTGGTTGTAAAGTGGCTGTAAAATATCGGGTGAATCGGACTATTCTATCTATATAGGATCGATATTGGTTGTAATGTGGCTGTAAAATATCGGGTGAATCGAACAATTTTATCTATATAGAACCGATATTGGTTGTAATGTGACAGTAAAATATCGGGTGAATCGAACAATTTTATCTATATAGGACCGATATTGGTTGTAATGTGGCTGCAAAATATCGGGTGAATCGGACAATTCTATCTATATAGGACCGATATTGGTTGTAATGTGGCTGTAAAATATCGGGTGAATCGGACAATTTTATCTATATAGGGCCGATATTGGTTGTAATGTGGCTGTAAAATATCGGGTGAATCGGACAATTTTATCTATATAGGACCGATATTGGTTGTAATGTGGCTGTAAAATATCGGGTGAATCGGACTATTCTATATAGGGCCAATATTTAAAAAAATAACAACCCTTTGAACACTTATTGAGTCAAGATTCGAGAATATTGGTTCAATAAAGGCCAAAGCTATTTTACTGCTTGGAAATTTTCACCTCCTTTTGAGTGACTGGAGAGATTAAATTTTAAATTCCGAACTGAGACAGATATCAATAATAGTTTCATTTGTTTTCTGACAGTTTCAAGCATAATCCTATTATCACAAAGTAAAAATTAACGTCAATACTTCCTCTTCAAGTGATCGTTCCATTTCTAATTGGCCAGTGTGAAATTTCAATAGGAGTTTTGCGTCTGATAACAACACAAGTTTCAATAGCTTTATGATCGCTACTAGCAGATTTTATCGCTGACTTTATCGTCAGTCAAAATTTCGACTTGCTTGAGTCCTCAATAACATCTGTAGCTCCGTGCTAAATGACATTACAAGATTTTATCGCTTAATCTTCCAAGCAAGATTTATCGTCAATGAAATTTCAACCTTTCTCCGATACGCTAGAGTACTCATACTTTAATGGTATTTTACAAGTAGCATATTTTCATACAGTTCCCGATATATTTCAATAAAACCGTAACATTATATTCCATAATTTTTCAAAATACAATATTCAATTTATGATGACATCTAGATTCTTGATGAAAAACGCTTATAATTCAAAACGTATCCTTCCAGTACGAAGCATTTACAGGAAGGGATATATTTTTTCAGTAAAAAAACATCTCAACTCTAAAACCCCCACCCCTTTTTCTAAATAAAAAAAAAGAAGTAATTATTTATGATTTCTTTGAAGAGAGAGGAAACCGAAATTTCACGCTCGAATTGAACATATTTCATGTCAAGTTGACGCTGTTACGTCAACTAAAGAATAAGCATCAGGAAAACAAAATGTCGGGGGATACGCTTGAAGAAGAGGGACAAAAAAAAATTCATCTCGCTTTTTCCATAAAAGTGGTGTAAGAAAGGAACCTTTTTTTTTTGTTCCAATGCTGGCCCTTCTACACCCCTTATAAAGACCGATCGTGTAAGGGGTGCTTGAAACTTATTTTAATAACAATATAAGGACAGCCTTTGTTTAGCAAAGAGATGTGTGAAGTCCTTTTTCATGATAGGGGGTCCAATAGAACGGATTCAACCCCTGCAGTCTATTATATCGTCTGAAGTGCTTGCTACCTTGAAAAATAGCCGAGTGGAAATTAAACTTAGAAAATGATCTAGAAGACCTTCAAATACTGAAGAAAAAAATATATTTTCACAAAAGTTGAAGACTATGAAAGTGAGCATTTTTTGAATTTAGTTGCCAGTATAAAAATATTTGATTTATTATGTCAGTTTGGTATGGATTTTTTTTTTTCATTATTCACAAGCCTTAGAAGTTTATCGAACTTACTATGATTATGATGGACATGGAAAAATGGCCACGATACTCATAATTCTTTTGGACAGGAAAAAACATAATTTTATAGTGCAATGTTTACATACAGATGGATGTATACATACAGAAAAACGATGTTAATATACAGATGTATCTGTACAGAAAAACAATATTTACACACATTTGTACTTTCTTAACAAATTGTCATATTGTAATGGTTGTAAGTAATAAAATAACCGAGATTTATATCCTTTTTGTACCACTATTTAGGAACCCAAGTACCTTTCTTAGCCCGAATTTGACATAAGATCATTTTTTCAGTTTTTTTTATATATATTTATATATATATATAATGGCTCAGGGGATAGGGTAATGCTCTATCCCCTGAGCCATTATAACAATGAAATGTAAAATCTGCGCTTTAGTTTTTAAGCAGTAATAAAAAAATAATAATTTTACTACCAGTTTTTTCTCTTTTACGGCCCTGTCTCAAACCGCCCTGTATATGCATGCATTTACTTACTTTTACTTTATTTAACAAAAGCTGGGCACCTGGGCCGCGCAGAAGACCCATATCCCATTCATCGTGAAATTACAGTAAAATTAAAAAATATAAGCAGTTTGTATACAGAGTTTCTGGGGTGACTGAGTATATACTTGCATTACTGCTAACTAATCAAGTTTTTCAGAATACCTATCCATGAATGGATATCTGCTCTTTCATCTAAATTGAAGACTATGTGATATACATGCATGATAACTTCTTCCGCTTGAACAGATTTTTCTTATAAATTTATAGTGGTAGTAAATTTTGCACTTGACCAGTTGATCTTTGATTTAGCTTTCTTTTGAAAGAATGGTTCCTTTTCTCTGTCAAGGAAAAAATGGTAGCACTAGTGTTCCATTATTCGGATTAATTTTGTAGAAACTAGATAGCTCTATCTACCATGGTATATTAATAACATAGATAATTAAATATGGGTCAGAAATCAAGGCAGTGGGTGCCTTTTCTCTAAAACTAAAGTGATAGGCAACGGAACGAAATATCCACTTGCTATAAATTTAAATGCACTGCCAATTTTTTCAATTCGGTTTCTACATAGAAATCACTTTTTGAGACTAACTGCCTGACTAGTACACAGCGCAAACAGAGGTCCTAACCTAGAGGGTTATTTACTCCATCCAAGTTTTTAAAATAATAGGAGTTGGGAGGAGGGGACTTTTCAGAGATCGACAATAACAGGATTGTGCCTGATATATAGTCGACAGATATTAAAATAGCTACTTTTTCAGGCAATTGTTTTTGGAATACAATTGTTATGACGCTACAAGGTAGACTTGACTCGATAGGTGGTTGACCAGAGTACCTGCCGCAAAGCCGGCATCTCACTCCTTCATCACCTTATATAGTTGGCTGGAGCTTTTGGCATCAGTAAGTGAAAAAGATTAGAGTGGTGGCTGGGTAGCCTCTGTGAAAAACAGTCAGATCTGATGTTATAACGTTGCAATTGTGGTAGCCATAAAAAAAATCAAGCCGTTTGCTTGTGAAATAATAAAACAATGAAAAAATTCAATATGACACATTGACGTTTTTACATAACATTAGAAATATTGATTGTAGACTTAANTAAAATATGATTTGATATGTACAATAATTGATTTTTGAAAAATGAAAGACATAATTGATGAATATAGATAAATCATACCTTGATACATGATAACATAACATATTTGGAGAAAATAACGTTGCAATCATCATCATCAATATTTATCTGGGCGCCTGGGGTCGTTAGCGGCCTTTTTCCCATTCGTCTTGAATTGTGATCTTTAGGGTGGTTCTTTCTGGTAATTGGAATGCAATTGAAGTAAAAGGAATTTAAATATTTTGAATTTAGATAAAATTACGTCACTGCAAAAGTAAGCTGCAATCGGCCTGAGGTTTACGTCTTCTCTTAAAAAATAACGCTGCATTACGATTTAGATTTAAATTAGTATAATTTTAAATGTAAATCAGAGTGGTAGTTACAATTAAGTTATTTGAGAAATAATAAATAAACAAAAAACAATTGAATTTCTACCACTCATAGTCACCACTACCACTTACATTTATAGTCACCTGCAGCATCCCTTCAAAAATGGGTTAAAAAACTTAGGTTGCAATAATTCAGACTAATACGTTATGTTGAAAAATAAATGTTTTTAAGGGAACTTTGTAAGCATTTAAACTGTAACTTAAACATTTAAATTGCTTTTAAATATCTTAAACTTGATGTGCCTGCTGTATAATTTAAAATACTAGCCGAATTAAACAAACTAATGGACATTTTACTAAAATTTTAAATTTTCTGGGGAGCTATGCATAATTTTTTTTTTTTTATGTTAAGTTAAATTAAATTCATGCAACGATACATTTACTTATAAACAGCTTTTCTGGCTCAAAAACAAACGAAATTGAATATTATCCAGCAAAACCGAAAACCTTTATCTACTCTATGTATGTGGAACATTTAAAGAGACAAATTCATTTATCATACGTCAATCGAGAAAATTTAAAGTAGAATTTGATTAATCTCAAATTGATGGGACTTCTAACTGTCATATCAGACATTAAATAGGAACTTCTATAGATAAATAGGCTTTGGCAATAAAAAGCGATAGAATAATTACCTATCATCAAAAATGTCAACGCTAGGTCCCCTAGAAATCATTTGCTTTCTGACAGATAGCCGAACGAAGTCTATGCAAGAGGTAGTATCCAGTTCTTATTAACGTTTTAAATCCGGATCAGCAGGACCCAGAGGCAATATAATTCGATAATTGCTCCTTGGTTCGAACCGCCCTATCAATTACGAATTCAGAGGCCCTGGAAAATTTCCAGAGTCAGTGATATTTGGCGGTGAAATTTGAAATGAAATGCTCACGATTTGCGCACCGAACCAGCGATTATCGGATATAAATGACAAATTTATTGATGCAATGAGAATACGAACGGTTGAGTTGAAAATGAAGTGGAATTACATGAGAAGAATTTGATACGCGTTAAACAGCGTATCACTAGCTGCCAGAATTCAAATGTTCACAGGATTGGAGTTTGCTTATTATGTCGATACGTGAGGAAAGACGAATTATTAATTGTGAATTGATTTTAAAAAGAGAATTTTCGGTTTGGCATCTGAGCACGAAATTATTTATAATAAATATAGGACATGAAGAATTTGATATCCTATTTGATAACCTAAGAATTTGATATCCTAACATGAGAAGAATTTGATACATGTTGAACAGCGTATCACTAGCTGCCATTATTCAAATGTTCACAGGATTAGAATTTGATTATAATGTCAATACGTGAGAAAAACGAATTATTAATAGTGAATTGAATTTAAAAAGAGAATTTTTGTTTTACCATCTGAGCATGAAATTGTTTGTTATAAATATAGGATATCATTTACCGTAAAATGGAATGACTTTGTACCATGGGATGTGACTATGTTCATGCTGATTACCTGAATTAAGCAACAATTAGCTGACGTTTAACTTTAGATAATGAAAAAGCAAAATCAAGAGGATAAATTAAAAATCTACATTAACATATTATATGGCAGTTGTTGCTGCCAACTTTTTACGGTTTTGAGGAAGATTTCTTCTGGTGGTAGCTAAGTTTCTGTATTAATATATGATTCCTTGATTGTAAATTTGATTTAAAATTATTTTCGATACCACTACTTTTAAATGACTTAAAATTTAATCAAAAAATGCCACTTTTTTGCTGATATATCATGATAAAGTTTATAAAATGCTAGCAAAATACGTATTAGCTTAAAACTCTGAAAGATATGGATTTTAATCGTCTACCACTCGATAAGATATTATGTAAAAAGCTTAGTAGTTGCCAATATTTACGTTTCCGGGATGTAGCAAAGGTTTTATATCATATAGAGATAGGAAAATAATTGCAGGACCTTGATTTAAAACAGTATTAGGCGATAAGTAAATATTTAATTAAAAAGTAGTATCAAGTCTAGAATTAATTGTAAAAATAATATTTTATTTGTCGCTTATATTCTAAACTGTCATGACACAAGACTTAAGTTCATATTTGACTACGTCAGAAACTACTTGAGAAAAAAAATTGTCGTTCTCTATTTGTGCAATTAGCAAAAAGAAAAAAATTAAATAAAAAAAATTAACTAAATCAAAGTTATTTTTAATTTAGTATTTTTCGTTTATTAATTTTTATTTTATGAAATGCAACTACGTAATTCAGTTTCATATGAAACGCAACTTAATTACAGTTATGTTGTGGTGGCACTTTTAAAGAGTAGGCATAATTATTTAACAAGTTTTACTTTTTAATTCGCTACCATTTTATAAAATTTTTGCATAATACGGAGCAGTTCGCATCCCTGGTTTTGCAAAGATGGTATGAAAAGCTTAACCGTTCTAAATAAGTCAAAGGTTTGCTACCCTAATGTTATTTTCATGTGTGACACATTTGTCGTCATATCTCTTAAAGTATTCAAACGTCAAAATATTTCTTTTGCAGAAAGTTATAAGCCTTCAGATCTGAGTCACATTTGCATAGCTGCCAACTCTTTCGGTTTTCCCGGAATATTTTAATTTCGTATTTAAAGTGGTACCGATACTCATGTCATGCCATTAAAATTTTTGAATTATAATAATAATTATAAATGAGTTTGACCACCACTACATATAAATAATTACAACAAATATATAAAAGCATACTAATCTTTCAGACAGCGAATTTTAACTTAGTCAAATTGTAACTATATTTTTGAGTCAGATTGTTTTTCGGTAATTGTTTCACTACCGCTTTGGTATTTTATTCTAAAGGTCTGGTTTCTTAGGACAAGCGCCTTATCTGGGCGTCAGCGGGACGTCAACGTCCCGCTGACGCCAACAAAATACTGGTTTGTTAGCTCAAGGCCTGGTTTCTTAGAACTAGCGCCTTATCTGGGCGTCAGCGGAAAGTTGACGTAGAGCTGACGCCAAAAAAATACTTTTTTGTTAGCTCAGCGTGAGCAGTCGGTCCAACGCAGACATTATCTCTCATTGCGCATGCGTTAATAACGTAAACAAATATTTATTTTGAATTTGTATTGATTTTGTTATTGTCGACCAGTGTTTTAGAGAACAAATAATGACTTTGTCCAAGAAAAAACACATTATAGCTGAGCTAAATGAAGAGTGCTATGTTTAATGAAAAAGCTATGTTTAATGTCAAAATCAAAATCTTGGCTGATTTCAATGTGCTGTTGGATGTTGTCCGCCATTGCTTCTGTGGTTAAGGTCACGTTGTAATCCAACTGCAGTTGAGTTGGACGACAATTGTAGTTCAAGATGAGCGTTCGATGACGTATACTATCAAGCTCACAAATGGACCAATCAGAGGTTAGCGCTGATTTCCAGCTGACGGCGTCCTGTCCTAAGAAACCAGGCCTTAAGAAAGAGTGAAAGTTGGCAGGTATGCATTTGTAGCACGAGCAGGAATTTAGATAAAAGAAATAGTTTTTGTCGACTAAATTGTTATTGATGAAAATTTTATTGTAAGGTGTCAAACTTTTTATGTATTCAAAACTTTCAGAATTTGAAACTAAATCTAGTTTTTTTCCACTTGATTGATTAAAAAGTAGTGTTTGAAAATTTATTTTTAAAATTGTCAATTCAATCGCATGGTTGCCGACTTTCTACGCTTTAGGGGACATTTTTTTTCTAGAGATAGCCAATTTTATATATTAATGTATTAATCTTTACTTTATAAATTTAATTTATAATTATTCTCTTAACCCCTTGATGTAAATTAATCAAAAGTTTAATATTAAATACACTTTGTAGAGGACTGTAATTTTTAGCAAAATTACCGAAAATTCTAAGAGCTAAGAAAGTTCTTAGCGAGCCGTGGTAGGAAGATTTTACCTTTACCACTGGTGTCTTGTGCTGTATTTTATAACCATAAGATATGAAAATGATAAATATACTTACTATTTTTCGTCTAAATCAATACAAAATAATTAAAAAGGTATAAGAAATATATTAATCACGTTGAGCGCCACGCCAATTTTACATGTCTTGCCCGTCAGGCCTCAACGGCAAATAACTACAAACTAAATTTGCAAATATTAGACAGATTTTGCTATTTTTTAAAAGGCTTAGAATGACATATTAGATAAAAGTGGTGAATTATATAAGCCTACGAATTGTTTAGAAATAGTGGTGGATAAAAACCTAGTAAATTGAATTTATTAAACCAAGAATCACAATAATTAAGAAAATTTTCTGCAATTCCATAAAAGAGTTGTAAAATTTATAGTTCCATATCATGTTATACGCTGTCAGCCAGCTGTTTTTCGCGGCCAATGTGAAAGGTCAGTGTCAGCCACCGGTGGTTGACGCTGCCTAAATGTAATTTCAGTGTCAGCCACCTGATGTTGACGCGGCCTAAATGTAATTTCAGTGTCAGCCACCTGATGTTGACGCAGCCTAAATGTAATTTCAGTGTCAGCCACCGGTGGCTGACGATGCCTAAATGGAAAGTCCAGTGTCAGCCACCGATGGCTGACTCGGCGCTCAACGTGTTAATGAAAATTCTGCTTCAAAAGGCTACGTGTCGATAATAAATATCGATTAATTAAAAACGAATAAAACAGTTTTTCAACCGCTTTAATTAAAAAGAAATTTGGAGAAAATTATTAGTACATTTATTTATTTCATGATGAAAAAAGTTAGTAGCTATGCTACTCGATATTGACTGAAAATTTACTTTAATATTTGGAAAATTTTAGGATAGAATTTTATTTCAAAAGATTTTCAAAGCTTGTTTCTGTTAAAATAAAGCTCTTCTCTACTTAAAATTGTAGTGAATTATTATTTAAAAGTATTCCAATGTTTAATTACTGCTTTGTTGTTCCATATGTGCCAAATTATGAGTTTGTTAGGAAATAATAATAAAACAAGAAGGAATTTTCTAAATTTAATCTACTTCACCAAAACTTAGAATCACAACTACCAAACATCTTCGATATATATGTCAAAATTATTGTTTATATGGCTAGTTAAACACTTCTTAATGAAACCTTCAAAAACAATTATCAGAGAGCAATAATCTGGAAAAATTTACTAAGTGGTATATGATCAAAATAACCTATTGTTTTAACTTTCTGTTAATCGCTCGAATCGTAATCAACAATAATTGAATACGCCTTAGCGATGCGGCTTAATTAGAAGCGTGAAGCTGAAATTAATATTGTACATCATTTCAATCATACTTATATTAAGTGAAATTTATAAAATAAATTGGTACTTTTTTAATTATTTTTTATAAATTGTTATTACAGTCTATTCTCAACTAGGTTAATTTTCCATAATTTAATTATATTTTATTTTTCAAATCATTTGAAAGTTTCGTACGGCTCCAAAAAAAAATCATTAATTAATGAAAAAAATAAAAGATTACAAATTCTTTTTGTTTGCTTTTAGTTTAAAATGTAAATTTCCCCCAGATGATTTCGTAACGAAATATATTTATCGGAAACATTAAATGCTGTGAATATTAACTTATTAAAGGACATATTTAGTTTTAAATTCAATACATATTAGATTTTTCATATGCTATTTCTTTTGGAGGCTTTCAAGGACGTAATGAACTATGTTTCAAAATTTTTCTATTTCTAGTAATGTTACTGATGTACTATATGTATTTTAACTTTAACTACAATGACTGTATTTGAAAATTTAGTACAATAACTTTTATTCGTAGATAAGCTCAAATATAAATTAAAAATGCATTTCTTATTTTTTTACTTTTTGTTCATTTTGACTCAAAGATATAGGAAAAGGGTGGACCAAGGGACTTTTTCAGAAGAAAAATAAATGGTATCCGAACTAATTTTATAGATTTTTATAAGGCAGAGCTAATAATTCTTCGCCTTATTTTATTCAACACCAACCTAATTTGAAATTAGAACTGCACTCTAATGCGGATTAATTATGTTTAAGTGAAAGTGAAAGAAAAAACTATTATAAACTATTAAACATATCCATATTGAAGTTATGCTATTTTTCCTGATTAACCGGTTAACGCCCAGCGTCATATATTTAGGACAGTTCCTTTTTTAAAAGACATTCATTGTGGTGGGAAACTTTTTTCAGTATTTTCATTTATCTGGGTGAATTAAAAGATTCTCAGATACCACAATGATTTAGTTATTTCTGATTAGATCTAGAATTATAAGGAGCAAGTACTTTTTGATCCATCAAAGTTTTTTTGAAGGCTCTAACAGTAGAAAAACCAATTAATTTCGATAATAAATTGTACCACTTTTTCCATAAAACCACTTTTAGTATCATTTCAATATATAAATTCGGGACTAAACGGGTTAATAAATACAGCAGACAATATCGCTTACCTGCTTCATCCCCTAAGCTCTTCTAATACATGCAGGCTCTTATTAAATTCAAGAACAGCAGAAGTTAGAAAAGGACACCACAGAGATACGGCTGCCTTAGAATTAAACAGAATTTTATAGTAAAAATTATAATTGCTCTATAATATGACTGCCTAGCAGAGATGCCAACTTAGTCCGGACAGCGGATAAATATTTTCGATTTGTACTCTTTCAATGTGTTATTGATTTAGTGATTTTGAGTTACAGGGTTTTTTCTCGCCACTACTTCAATGTAATTCAAAAGCTTACGTCATACGCCACTCATCCAATTGCTCCGGATTCTACAAAATATTTTAAAAAACGGTAGAGACGGTAAACTGTTTCAAGGTATCCATGTTTTTTTTAAGGTACCCGAATATCTTCTGAAGCAAACTTTAAAAAAAAATATCTTTATTTAGATTTATGCGTGTTTTATACATAATAGGAATGCAAAAAAATATGAAACATTAAAAAACAGGGAGGGGGGGGAATTGTCAAAAATTGACCTTATTTCAAAAAAAAATTTATTATTTTTTTCCTCATTTTTGCTTTATCATACTCATAAAAATTTAACTTAGAGAATAGACTAAGCATTAGACATAATACAAATATTTAGATAATTTCGATACTCTGTTGCCAAGATAGAAATTTATTCGGAAAAAAAGGTCAAACATTGCAATTATTTATTTTTTTGCAATTATTAGTTTAAATTTTAACTGCAAATTTTCCTGCAACAAAAAACCGGTTTCCCCCTAGTTATTTAATGGCAGCGGTGCAATAATAATAATCCTCAATAAAGAAAATGCATTTCCATTACTTTATTCTTGTATTAAGAAAAAAAATGAGTATTAATAACGACGTTTGAATTTCCTAATTATTTTTGAAATAAGTTTATTAATGAAAATACCGGCAAGTGAAAAATAATTTCACCTTTACTATCGTAAAAGACACAGTGTTGCGTAACTTGTGTTTAATAAAATATGGCATGCCTTATGTCATATTCCACACCCAAATTCAATTAATTCACAGAAATAAAAATGCTTTATATAAGTTATGAGTTAATTATGTGGAGATAAAGGTCCATCAAGGAATGCAAGATACCGTAAGATTTTACTTTAGTAATGAAGCCTATATATAATAAAATCATAATAATAAAACAACCTCTGGTAAAAAATTCCGAGATAAAAAAAAAATCTCTTTTTTTTTTTACTAAAGTGTAAAGAAAAGACATTGGAAAAATATACTTTAGTCATATGATGCTGCGTTTTCTTAGAAGTTGACTTGATTCCATTAATCTTGCAGTTCATTTGCAAGCCTGAGGTCATTTACTTGTGATTACTTATTGGCGTTAGTATTAATAAAAGACACTCAAATGAGATTCACATATACAATATGACAGATTGTGGGAAACAGTTTGTTCAAAACTCTTGGATTTATGAGACCTTGATTGATGAAGCTGGAATTGGATTATTGATGATAAAATAATTTTGTCTTTTTCATAGAAGTAAATAAGACAGAGGCAAAAGTTAAACGCATCTAGACATAATATGTATGTTTTAATGTATTAGTTAACTAATAATTATGTGTCTTTTCAACGGTAATATTTAAATACAGTTATTTCAGTTTTTAAGCATAAATTGGTAATACAATGATTTTTTTACAAATGTAAAAACAATTTTGTAAAAAAAGACTTTTTTTTACAAATGTAAGGAAGCTTACAGTAGATCTATTATAGAAATTTAGAAAAAAGCGAAAATTTTTAATAAAATATAAGAAGGTTTTTTATAAAAAAAAAAGTGGTACAATTAATCCCCTTAAATGTATATATTAATTGTATGTATTATTCCGTTATTTTATGTATTTTTCCGTTATTGTATGTATTATTCCGTTATTGTATGTATTATTCCGTTATTGTATGTATTATTAATTAATGCATGTATTATTCCGCTTTCTGGAATAGTTCTATTAAAGTGGTAGCAAATTATATAGTAAAATTCGTTAAAGAAAGATAGTTACGCTTACTTTTTAATACAGTAGCCAGTAGACTGATGTCTTAACGTTGCATTTTATATCATACATATAATTTTTGATATTTGGGGGTGGAAAAATTACTTAAAAAGAAAAATACTAAACTAAAAGCAACATAAATTTCGGTACCACTAGAAAATACTATTTAACAAAGCGGAGCAAGTTGGCATCTTTGTAAGATGTACCCCAGATTTGTCGAATACTTTTTCTACAAGTTTGAATAACTATGGCCATGCTTTTTTTTAGCATATATGGCTCTTAACCCTTTCGCGCCGACTGTCACAAATACGTGCCAGTATAAAACCGTATCGACCAGGGTAAAAAGATAAAACTGGTAATCAAAGTAATTATTTAGCAGTTTTTATGTGGGTGGAGTTAGAATTGTTTGATTTATTTAATTCACCATTACTTTGTTCAAAATAAAACTATTTAGTTATACTTCGAATTAACGTTGATTATATATATGATTAAAATAACAATAATTAAAGTAAAAGCAAAGTAAGTCTGCCAAATTAGCAAAGCCTACATTTAAGCTATCGTTATTTATTTATTTACATCCTGATTCTGATTTTGTACGAATGCTTTTATGAATCACCCGTCCCCAAGGGGTTAAGGCAAACGTGGATTAGTTTTACTCAAAACTTTCTCCAAGAAGAGTTTTTCTTATAGGTTGAATACAACTAACAGAACAACGGAGATGACCTTTTGTACCACTAATTCGATTACGAGCATCTATCTATTCAATTATGGTAATAGAAAAAAATTATATAAAAGTGTATGTGTTCATCGATGCTTCTTTTTCAGTAAGAAGAGTGCTATATATATACAAGGGTACATATATATACAGCATGAAAACCCTTTTATACTTACCCTAGGTACAATTATGGTAGTAGAAAAAAATTATATAAAAGTGTATGTGTTCATCAATGCTTCTTTTTCAGTAAGAAGAGTGCTATATATATACAAGGGTACATATATATACAGCATGAAAACCCTTTTACACTTACCCTAGGTATACGATTTACTTTTCGCTTTAAATGCTTTGAACGATTTTACATGGCAAAATTATCGGAATATCATTGAAATGTTTCGAAAGTTCATTATTTTATTTTACAACCGTCGTTGAACAGCTAACCCAATTTTGGGTTTATGACTATTAATGTTCGATTTCGTAACCTAGCAATTTTGAACCTATTTTAGAAGACAAGAGAACTCCTGTCTCAAGCATTGGGAGAAATTTGCCTTAGTGGAGGAATTAAACAGCATTTCTGTTACGCGGAGAGGAAAACTACGAAAACCTCCCACGGTTATCCTAACGGCAAGGGGACTCTAACCCATGACCCGTCTACCACTGAGGATATTTTCCGTCAGCACTGTGTTCGGTGCAAACAGGGCGCTGAATTCGTATCGGTCAGAAATCGCTGTAATTCGAACTCGGTTTACCTCGTTGGAAGGTGAATGATCTATCCCCTGAGCCACCAGGGCTCCAAAATATCATCATTGAAGCTTTTAGCTATGATATCATTTTAAGTCATGAAGAATTTGGATCGATCAAATGAGAAGAGAAAATAATTTACCTTTTTATAGCTTTAATTCTTACAATTCTAAAAATGATTTCCTAGGATCTCGATTTTCAGATTAGAATGCTCTTTTAATTATAGTGGCATTGAAAAGGGAAAGAAGTTTTTAATTTAAAAGACTCATTTTGGTAGATGCAAATTTTGCATGTTAAGAAGGATGCCATTTCTAAAACTTTAAAACGCTATCTTTTAAATTGTGCCAACAGTTTTACTAAGTAAAATCTATCAAAACATTTAATAATAAAAGAAAAGTTATTGGTTAAATTTGTGTCATTATTATTTTGTACATTTAAAAAAATTAGGCAAATATACTAAATCTTTCAACCGTATTTGTATGCAAATTGTTAACTCAGTAAAAAAAACATTCTTTTTATAGCCATCACATTTACCACATGACGTTTGAAAATTGTTCATAATAGGATAGCATATTCGATCTAAAATTGGCAAATTTACATTCAGAAAAGTTTTGAATGTAACCTCACACGTCTTGTGATCTTCAATGTGTTCTTGTTACTTCGGCTCGATCAAGTAGAGTATTTCTCAACTCTGAAAAACAGTTTATGTCGTTAAGGAAATCTATTTTTCAACAGTTGCGATGCCTTGATGCAGCTTTCATTCAGGACAAGAAAAAAATAATGTACATTTTCTCTATGAGAATTCAAGGCATCACAACTGCGCTAAAATGGAATTCTTCATTGTTACAGCAAGAATCTTCTGGACAAGATTTGTCTGCAAGATCTTTTATTTATTTATTTATTTATTGCACAAATGGAAAATTGCGTCTGTGATAATGTTTAAAAATTACATTTATTTCTATCATATCTTCTGTTTGAGATGATTTCGAAAATTTTCGAGGAGATCTACCAACTGTATTTAGTGAAAGACCATCTTAGAAATCTGGTACGGATCGTTTCAAGGTTTTACTTAAAAGGAATGTCTTAACTACTAGCACTGTCTTAACAAGGACTAACTCAACAGGACTGTAAAGAGCATTTTCTATTCATTAAATATCTACATCATTTTTCCATAGTTGTGATGTCTTACATTCCTTCACACGAAACTTAAAGAAACTCAAATGATAGGAAAGCAAAACAACAATGCTTTTTTTCCACTGATTAAAAGATGTACTAATAAAAGTACTTGAAAACTAACCTTAAGTCTTCCGTAATTTCAATTTAAGATAATTTCGATGTGAGAAAATCATAAGTTTCACGGAGTTCTTTCTAACCGAGTTCATTGAAAGGCAATCATAGAAAAACTTGAAAACTAACCTTAAGTCTTCCATAATTTCGATTTAAGATAATTTTGAGGTGAGAAAATCATAAGTTCACGAAGTTAAATAGTAGCAAAACTGTGAAAGGCAATCGTAGAAAAACTTGAAAACTAACCTTAAGTTTTCCATAATTTCTATATAAGATAATTTCAAGAAGTTAAATAGTAGCAAAACTATGAAAGGCAATCGTAGAAGAAACTTGAAAACTAACCTTAAATCTTCCATAATTTCTATATAAGATAATTTCGAGGTGAGAAGCCATAATTTCAACAAGTTAAATAGTTGCAAAACTGTGAAAAGCAATCGTAGAAAAACTTGAAAACTAACCTTAAATCTTCCATAATTTCTATATAAGATAATTTCGAAGTGAGAAACCATAATTTCAAGAAGTTAAATAGTAGCAAAACTGTGAAAGGCAATCGTAGAAAAAACTTGAAAACTAACCTTAAGTCTTCCATAATTTCTATATAAGATAATTTCGAGGTGAGAAGCCATAATTTCAAGAAGTTAAATAGTTGCAAAATTGTGAAAGGCAATCGTAGAAAAAACTTGAAAACTAACCTTAAGTCTTCCATAATTTCTATATAAGATAATTTCGAGGTGAGAAACCATAATTTCAAGAAGTTAAATGGTAGCAAAACTGTGAAAAGCAATCGTAGAAAAACTTGAAAACTAATCTTAAAAATCTTCCATAGTTTCTATATAAGATAATTTCGAGGTGAAATTCAAGAAGTTCTTTTTAACCGAGTTCAGTGAAAGGCAATCGTAGAAAACTTATTGATCTGGTACAAATCGTTCAAGGTTTAACTTTAACAGGACTTCCCACGCTGTAAAGTGCAATTTCCATTCATCAAATATCTGCCCTTCACGGCCTGTTCGCTCTGGATGATTTAAGGGACATCGAGCCCTGATATGTAACATCGATTGTGCAACATCAATTCTATGAATTACCAAAAAGGCACCACGGAAAAAAATTCCTTTAACTCTTTTAAAAGAGATCTCACCTGGATCTGGATTAAAGTTCAAAGCCACTCATCGTTCTCAACCCATTCGCAAAACGAAATTGTCAAAAAATTGACGTTTTTATTAATGTTACAACCCAAACTGTGCCAAAGCGCGAGCCCGGTTACGATTGTTCTATTCCATTGTATGCCTAATGTTCCACATCCTTTTGGCTTATGATTTCTGGAGTGGTACATTCTGACTGAACTTTGGGAGGGAGACCAGAAAAGGCTGAGATTGTTATTAATATCGATTTTTCCAGTTCGCAGGGCAATTGACGATCGTTTTCACGCTCTTACGCACCGTGAATTGATTTGCCGAGAGATCTTTAGCGAACGATCGTGTGTGCGGTGACAAATTTGCCGTGTAAAAAGGTCCAGATTGAGTGATGAAGGTCGCTTTTGTGATTTACAACACGAAAGAAAAGAAAAAAAAACTTGTTCCAAGCATAGTTCTTTTAAGAAAGGTCCCTTTACCCTTTCCTTAACCGACTGAAAATGGAAT
This sequence comes from Parasteatoda tepidariorum, assembly GCF_043381705.1. Classification (NCBI taxonomy): domain Eukaryota; kingdom Metazoa; phylum Arthropoda; class Arachnida; order Araneae; family Theridiidae; genus Parasteatoda; species Parasteatoda tepidariorum. The sequence continues at coordinate 70,202,951 of NC_092213.1, read as the reverse complement.
CGATATTTTTGTACTTTAAAAGTTAACTTTCGCAATTCTATGTATAAAAATAAAAGTGAGAATGGAAAAAAAATTAAAGGATGACAATTGCTCCGGACACGCCAAAATAATTTAAAATAATGGTAAATAACTTCGAAGTAAATTTTGCAAATATTTGCCTACTTTTTAAAGGTATAGTTTGAAATAAGTACTGTAAAGTGGTGAATTATATAAGACTACGAATTATTTAGAAATAGTGGTGGATAAAAATATACTAAATTGCATTTATTAAACCAATAATCACAATTGTTAAACTACCACTTTAAAATATATATTTGCTGTCCGGAGCAAGTTGGNAAAAAAAAAAAAAAAAAAAAAAAAAAAAAAAAAAAAAAAAAAAAAAAAAAAAAAAAATAATGCTTATACATTGGTGGAAAATAAAAGTAAAATTGACATTTTGAAAGTTCACTTTCGTAATTTTATGCATAAGGAGAAAAATCAAAATTGAAGTTATTCTTCTTCTAATGATCAAGGCTGCCAACTGCTTCGCTTTCCAAAAAGGATTTTAAAAAGTACTATAAAATAAAATTTCAAATTGAAGAAACTGGTTATATATAACTGGGCAACTATAAAAACTCTTAAGGAGATTGCAATTGCAAAATAGTGCTTTATGTTTTTTATGTGTAGATGTTGTTAACATAACTTCAAATCAATTTTATTGCACTGCTCCTTTTATTGCGACCGTGCCTTTTTTCAAAAAAAAAAAAAAAAGAAANAAAAAAAAAAAAAAAAAAAAAAAAAGAAGAAGTGGTACCACCCGTGTCTTATAGTTAGTATTTATTTTGGGAAATTAGATACTTCAATCTACCTCAGTATGTCAATAATATAAATATATGAATTAAGATCGAAAGCCAAAGCACAGCGCTTTTTAAAAGTTAAAGTGTTAAATAACAGAACGAAACATCCACTTGGTGTAAACAATTATGAACTTTTTAGAAAATTCTGAAGAGAAAATAAATGAATTAATTTCCTTGTCATTCTATTTAATACGAGATCAGTTATACTGCTCTCAGTTTGCTATGTCTATTTGAAAAGTTCTTTCCGGGAAAGAAATTGGATATCCTTTTATACAATAGGTTCTTTTAAAGTGGTATGGCATTAACCCTTTAACTTATTGGTGAATTTCTAGCTTAACACGTTCACGCCGGGAAAATAGAGAATACTGGTAGAAGAACTATTTCAATGTTAGATAATATTCGAGAGGAGTTAATCTATTCTCAAGTAAGGAATTTTAACTGTAAGGAAAATTATCACGGCGAAGAAGCAATTCAATATAAAAAATGCATCCGTTAAAAACAATTAGTAGTTATGGATTTTTATTATTCTTGGAAAAAAACTAAACAATGAAATTTATTGTTACCAGTTTTTACTCCGGTGCGCTGCCAAGATGAGACAATCTAGCGTGACCCACCGGTGGGTCACCCCGGCGTGAACGTGTTAAAGAAACTGTTGTATGATATAAGGCGGAATTGAGTATGTGCATACATATTCAGGATAGTCACATTTCAGAAATTTTTTTAAAAACTGGTTGGAAAAGATCGAAGAAAGTTTTTAAAACTTATTAATATCGCAGGCTTGTGACTACTGCGCTTTTTGTAAAATTCTTTTTAGAGTGGTAGACATTTAAAAACCAATTTTGGTAATTTTGCCAACATTTCAAGAGCCCCGCCACGATTGAGTTGGTCTGGTCTGGTAAGCATAACTGGGCATCTGAGGCCAAATTTGGCCCCCCATTCATCATGTGTTGATGGGCATCTGTAAAAACCTGATTACATGATGGTAAAACAAAAGGCAAAATAGAGCGTTAATGGAGAAAATGGCACATTTCCATGGTAATAACTAAGGTATAACATGAAAGTACAATTAGAATCAAAATATTTACAAAATAATAAATTACAAATGAGCCAATTAATATATAACACGATTCGAGTCGGTTCGTTAAAATACTGGTAGAAGAACTATTTCAATATTAGATAATATTCGGGAGGAGTTAATCTATTCTTAACAATAACAATTCACTGTAAGGAAATTTATCACGGCGAAGAAGCAATTGCATCAGTTAAAAACAATTGGCAGTTATGGATTTTTATTATTCCCGGAAAAAAACTAAAAAACGAAATTTATTTGTTATCAGTTTTTACTCCGGTGCGCCGCCAAGATGAGAAAATCTAGCGTGACCCACCGGTGGGTCACCCCGGCGTGAACGTGTTAA